>NW_017729033.1:89775196-89793237 GCF_001723915.1 Gavialis gangeticus | reverse complement strand
CGACCCTTAATCTATGAATCTATGAATCTATGAATTCCTGTCTCTGCCTGAGAGGATTCAAATCCATGCCTACCAAGAGAATGCCCTACACACCAGTTACAGGCTATCCCAAGTTGCAGTTTTCTCCACCCCTTGTAGTGCAGCTGTACCACTGTGCAGCAACAACATTCATACTTTTCTGTCTTAGAAAGGAGTGAGTAGGACTCTGCATCCCAATATTACGGCACTAAAAAAGGGTGAGGGGAAGTCCTGTGTACAAAGAATTGTTTAGGCATTTTACATTAAATGCTCAATGGATAAAATATAGATGGTTGGCAGTATCACAACCACCATCATCTCCTCTTTGAAAGTGGACACATCTACATTTTGTAAGAAATCTGATACCCTCACTGTTTGTAAGGCATGTTTAGGGAATATCTACTGAATTGGGTCCTAAATCAAAGCAATGACTCAGGCAAAGGAATGCCAAATTTCTGATGAGGTTTGATGGAAGACAGGCTTCTCAGACTTGGAATAGTTTGGGCACATGTAAAAGAAGACCTCTATGCAGCTGGAGAGTCTTCATGTCAAACAGGGAGTTGCCTAGTGAGTTTAGGTACCAACTGGAGTGAAGGTAGTGAAAGTGGTGTTGAATTGTAACATGGATGTAGGCATCTCAGGCACTTTTACACATGCTCTGAGGCTTGGGGCTTGGGGGTGGCAGAACTTTAATTCAAGTGGCTTTAAAGTGCCACAGCATTTAATGTATTGGCCTCCCCACTTTTCAAAATGGCAGTGGGGGTGCATGAACTAAAGCTGATCAAATGAGCTTTATTTCAAGCACCCCCACCACCATTTTGAAGCATGAGATGGAGGGCTGCTGGAGTGTGGTAATTACCAAGCTCCAGCCAACAAAATTAATTGAGTCAGCTCTGAAGTGCTATAATTACAGTGGGCCGGAGCAGGCTCCGTACTTGTGTACAGACACCCCTCAATTCTGCATAAATCACTTAAATACTTCATCAGATCTAGTCTGTTTAGACCAATCAAGTTGCACCTTATTTTTCTCTTGGGTAACAAACTAGCCTCTGAGTTTTTCACTTGCAAAGTAGTTTTCCAATCCTTTAATAATTTCCACTGTTCTTTGAGCCATCTCTTTTGGGGATCAGCAACCTTTGAATGGTGGGCCACCACTTGCAACTGGCCACTACTGAGGACCACCAATTCCCCCACCCCATGGGGTGATCCATCCCAGTGTGCTACCAACAGAGGTCCCCTTGGTCCCCTTATCAGCTTCAGCTGTCTTCCCCACCACCCCCACAGGAGATGCATCAGTGCACCAGCAGCCCAGGGACTAATTCAGCAGCCATCAGATGTAGGGGCCCTCTGATGCCCACGCATCCCCACTTCAGCCACTGCCAGAGGGGCCCCCAATGCCACCCTATGCTACCCATTCCCACTGTTAGTAACAATGGTAAATTCAGCAGTGAGAAAGGCAGCAGCTGCAGTAATGGGACTGCACTGACCTTGAAGCAGCAGCATCTCAAGAGGGGAGGAGAGGGGATAAGACTGACAAGGAGACTGGGGCTACTGAAACATGACCTGCTCTGAGCCTGCAGCTGTCCCCCTGGCTGTAAAGGACTCTGCCCCAGATCAGAACTTCATGTGCTGAAGCCAATCTCGTTGTGGGCTGAATCCATCCAATAGGTTGTAGTTTGCCATTCCTTGATCTATTTTATTAACGCTGACATTGAATTCCAGACTCCAAAAATGGACACAGTATTTTAACAGAAGATGCACACACAATTCCATTTAATCTGTCTTAATAGGGCTCAGATGAGATTTAAGTGGTAAACAGAGCCTCCCCGGACTTGATCGTATGGTGAATTTTATTCTCTATAAAAAAAAATTTGTATTTTATACTGTAAGTGTACTTTGAAAAGTTTTGGAAATGTATAAATGCTGAGCTGAACTTTTTAAATATTTTATATGCATGATGTATAATCATAAGTACCCTAATTCTTTATTCACTAGTATTTCTCAAGAGCTGGGTATTGTTGGTGGTTCTACCAATGTCTCAAAGGAAATGTAACTTTTAATTTATAATTTCATACCCTGAATATGTATGCAAAATAAAATGTCCCTTTGGAATGCTCATAATTTCAGTTATGTTGTTGCATCTACTTGAAAAGTTTTACTATAGCTTTAGAAAGATTATACTATACACTTCCCAGAAAAACATCTATAATTTAATTTAGAAAAGCCTGAAGACACCTTTAGGTTTGTACACTAAGGGCCACAAGTAGAAGTCCTTACTTGGGCAAAAATCCCATTACTTTAATGAGAAGCTTGTATGAATAAACAGTGCACAATTTGACCCTGTATAAGGAAACACAGTGTACTTTCTGAAAGTTCTAAATGTCACAGGAGAACTTCTGGTTGCAAGAAAACATTTCTGCATGTAATGAATTTGAAATATAATTTACAGTGGAGAATTCATTCCTCCTTTCTATTCCACAGATTGCATAAAAAGTCCCAATGAACTTTTTATGGTGATACTTTGGCTAAAAGTATACTTTTAATCAATTAAAAACTTTCAGTTCAAGAAGTAAATTAAGAATACACAAAAAATCTCAACTGGTGCATCTACATGTTCATTAATGCACTTTAGGTAATGTGCATTAAATCTAGTACTGCCATTGCGAGGTACTAGAAAAATGCATATTAGCCTATTTTAATGTGCATTAGTTCAAGAGTATGTTTTTTGTGACTCTATAATGCTCATTAAAATGGACTAATGTGCATTAAAGTGCACTTGTAGATGCTTCCAATCATACTTTCAGGCTACTTATAAAAGACAATTCCTAAATTTGGGACATTTGGGAAATACTCCCACAGAACTACATATTACTAAATAATTTGCATCACCCTACATTATTTCAGTAGCATAAATGTTTTATCTATATTGACCCTCTGATATTTTAGTGAAACCTAAATTCTTTGCCAGCCCTTTTAATACATGTTTCATGCCACTCCTTCAGTGTAATGAGTCTAGTTAATCTGTGTTATAGTTCAATAACTTTCAAGCAGCACTCTCCTCTACTTGGGTATCCTTACTTTGAAGGAAAGAACATTTATTTTCTTGGATACATGAATGATGATGGATGCAGTAACTAAACAGTCTCTTATTTTGTTAGCAAAGCAGCTTTTAGTCAAACAAAACAAGGATATTCCTTTCAGCTTGTTTTCCCTCCACAGGATAACAGAAACCTTCTCCCCACCCCCACCTCCCACCATCCTACCCCTAGTATGTATAAAAACAAGCAGAAAATTAGATCTAATCCAGTAGTTCTCAACCATTTTAGACTCAAGACACCCCTCAAAAATGTTAGTTCTTAGTTTTCACTTGTTTTTGACTATGATAAAATAATACAGCAATTTTTTGTTGCACGAACTTAGAAAGACCACAACAGGTCAGAATGCTTTTAAAACCAGGGATTCCTATTTAAAATTTCTGGTTTATCTTGCAAATCATGTTTGCATCCTTAACAGTACTAACACTGTGGCATGCAACAACATCCTTGAAAGGATCTTGTGGCACCCTGGTTGAGAATCATTGATCTAGACAATGCTGTGTCCTATGTACTCTGTAGTCATACTGATGGTGTTACTTCATAGTAACTGAAATCCTTTACCAATTTAATTTGAAAAGTAATGGAGACCTCTACAACTTGGCTCACATTACCATTTAGTGAAAAAAATCACACTATCGGTGGTGGCAGCAATCCCTCAATTTGGAGATGATCTTTATCATGGCTCACTGATGGGGCTTGAGATTAGTAAGAGTCCAATCCTTGGGCCACAGATACATCCACAGACATTGCAGGTCTTTCTGGCTGCAGGCTGGGATTCCTCTCCTTTTCCTTCCTCTGCTCTCTCTTCTCTACTTTTAGGGCAAGACACTATCTCAAAACAGGCTGCTGCTTGGTTGGGGTTGTGGTGCCACTGGAATCAGATGGCAGCTAAATCCTCACACCTCTTTATGCTGTCATCCCTTTTCTTGAGGCATGCCTTCTAAGTGTCCTTGTAGTATTTCCTTTGGCCAGTGCAAGATCTCAGGACATTACTAAGCTGGGACTAGAGCACTTGTTTTCAGAGTCAAGAGTAAGGTATCTGCACACAATGTCTGGTCCATCATTGTTTGCGCCTGAGGATCACTGACTTAATGCTGGTAACACTGGCCCCAGCAGTGATACTGATGTTTGTGCAGCGATCTTCCCATTTGATGTAGAGGATTTTCTGGAGGCCTCATTTTCTGGAGTCATCATTGGTGACACCTCTCCAGGCTCTTAAAATGGTGATAATAGCCATGTTTCACATTCATAGAGGAGAGGGGAGATAATGGTTGCATTGTAGACCTGGATTGTGATCTCTTTCCAGAGATTGCGATGAATAAAGAGACATCAAAGCAACTTACCAAAGGCGGCACTTGCGCACTGGATCCTGGGCTGGACTCCTCCTTAATGTCCACTCAATGAGAGGGGTGGCTACCAAAGTAGGGGAAGTGCTTGACTACCTCCAAGTCTTTCATTCCATGGTAATTTGGAGACGGGGTTCACATTCATGGCCAGGGCAGGCTGATAAAGCACTTCAGTCTTCTTGATGTTGAGAGAGAGGCCAAAAGTTCAGTGGGCTTCCCTAAAGAGATCTACACTGTCTGGAAGTTTTCGTCAGTGTGCAGAGGGATTGTGCAGTTGTCAGCATATTGAAGGTCAAGGATAGTTATTCTGAGTAAGTACTTTGGGCTTACTCAAAATAATACTCGCTGGGCTAAAACATCCCAGATTGAGGAGCCCTCCATAAATTAAGTACTCAATGTCAAATCTGGAAGGAAGGCAATTCTTAATGAGAACCAGGGTAACTGTCAAATAAATGGAGAACAGATTTGGCAGGATGATGCATCCTTCTTTGACCCCAGTTTGGATGACAGGTGGATCTGTCTCCAATATGCAACACTGAACAGTCACAATCATCTGGTTGTGGAGAAGCCTCAGGATGTACTTGATGTACTTTTCAGGACTCTGGCCAGTATTTTCCACAGGACTTCAATACTGATGGAATCAAAGGCCTTAGTAAGGTCAATGAATAGCATATACAGGTCCTGATGTTGTTCCTGACACTTTTCTTGGATCTGGTAGGCAACAAAAATCATGTCAGTTGACCCATGGGATGGTCTGGAAGTACACTGAAATTCTGGCAGGACTTCCTGAGCATGAGGTAGAAGATGGATCAGGAGGTTCCCCCACATAGAGTTATCTCCTTTCTTGAAGACAGTCAGTGTTGGCTTGCCTCAGGCCCCCAGGGTATCTTCATTGTTCCAAACTTCTTCTCAGATAGGAAAGCTGGCAAGAGATCCTCCTTCAGGGTGCTGGGGGATAGACTCGATGATGGTATCTGTCACAGTCAAGTAGTGCCTCAAAGTGCTTTTTCCATCTAGGCTGGATAGATTCATTGTCTTTGAGGAACATCAAGGCATCCCATGATCACAGGAAAGTAGGGCCTTAGGAAGTTGGATATATAGCTAGATAGCTTTCATTTCCTGGAAAAAGCTGTGCGTGTCAGGATTGTCGGCACAGAACTGTATCTCCTTGGCTTTATCTTGCCACTACTGATTTTTGATTTCCTGAATTTTCCTTTGAGCTTTGTTAGAAAATGGTCTTAAAGAGATCTGTGATGTTACAAGGAAGTGTTCTCTATGGTTACACTATTGTACTAAGCCTATATATGATATTGTACTAAGCCTATATATGAAACTTTAGGTACACTGCCAAACACAAAAAGAGAAATGAAATTCACTTACAAAAACTGCATTGATATCTTTTTGAAATCCAAACCAAACACTGAATAGGAGACATTCAGACCCTTACATGCACATTATTTTATTTAGGCAGGTTTCATTTAGACAGCAAAAAAAATGAATCTCTGGATGAATAACACTGAAATTAGGAAAATTCACTATCTTTTGTATATCTGTATGTGTGCGGATGCATATAAAATATAACCACAAAGTGCCTACTAGATAAGACTCACATGCTGATTTTTTTTCTGGTTCTGACATGAAGCTAAGAAACATATTTGACACTAAGAGCTCCTGCTAGTATATCAAAATACAAGCAAGACAACTTGAAGAGAACATAACCATTATTTTACAGAAATTGCAATGCCAGTAAAATCTAGACAATATGCCTTAAAGCAAAATAATTTTGAACAGCTCTTAATAATTCTGTTAATATTTGTGGCAATATATACCTGTATGCAACCACATTTCTAATTAAAAGGAAAAAATAGATTGTTATAATGTGAAAATCCACAGAATATGTATTTCAAAACCTGTTTCTGCAGTCTAAAAAAATGCCTGAGAGCATCCAGCAATCTATTGAGACACTTCAGCGATCAGTTTTTTGCTTCTAAAATACTGTTGGAACAGGTGGTAAAAAACTCTATATTTAGTTTGCTGGATGCTTTTCTTTAGAGAGACTCCTGCCTTCCTTTCTTCCTTCTCTACAACCTCCTTTTTTCTAGAAGTCTGAAATTTGTCAGGGAAAAGCTCTGAGCTAGATATAGTTTTTCATCTGTTCCATTAAATTCCTGAGGTTTGGCTGATATGTAAACTCTTAAAAAGTTGCCATGTCCCTTTAGTGAGTTGTATTCCTCAGAAGAAATGTGGGCAGTTTTCTAAAACAATAACTGACCACGAATGCTATACCCATCAGAATGCTGCCACTAAAGCAACAGAAGTGCCATACAACCCAGAGACACTTTCTATTTTCCTGTTCATTAAAAGGCCAAAAAAGAACTACAGCAGTTAGACACAATGGACTTAACTAAACCTTCAGAAACCTCAGATATCTGGGCACCCCCTTTTCCCAGAACTAAAACAGGCAACATTTACTGTTGCCTAATTTAGCAATAAAACAAATAGACTTCCACCTAATACAGATAGTGTTAATTATTAACATGATAGGAACAAATGTTTTTGAAATGAGATTAATATCTGTGTACCAACAATTAAAATTTAATCAAAACTGCTACATTAAGATTCTTGACACACACTGGATTGTGAGTTCAACTTCTGCACCATCTGCAAAATAAATCTTTTAAATTATTAGTAAAGAAATACAGTGATTTATAAATGGAATACTAATATCGCTAGAGATATTTTAGTATGTGGAAAAATACAAGAATAATTACATCAGATTGGAGGCCATCTTTCAAAAATTGAAAGAAGACTTTGATAATATGGAAAAATATAGGATTATGATAAACTGACACTTGAATTCCATGGCAATGTTCCCCCTGCTTCCAGAAAAGGGAGTAGCTGCCTGAAAGTTATTAACATAAAATCGACATAACCCCCTGAAAGTTGTGGGTGTAAAACAAGCCTATTAAAATAAAACATGGCAGAAGAAAGAAGATTTCTGGCTCCCATTAAATCCTATAATCTTTTTATTCTTGACCTGGCTACCATTAGACAGGTTATACATGAAATAAGAAAAGAAATGAACCATGAGAACAGAAAGAAATATGACAAAAGTCTTCTAAATACCCTTCAAGGATCCAGTGATGATTGTCTCACATTTTGATTTTGTATCACATTTGGAAGGGAAAAAAGGTGGGAGAGGGGGATGGAGAAAGAAAGGAAGGGATAAAGGACACAAGTATACACAATCTCTGAAAAACTTTGTTCACTCTTTCTGTTTTTTTTTCAAATAGAAAAAAAAAGCATATGTAGGCAATTACTTGGGTTTTTAACACCTACTTCTGATTTCTGGCTAAATTTTAAGGGCTGACAGTTCAAAATATATATATTTTTAAATTGATCGGATTTATTATGAAAAGCATAGAGACACAAAATCTCTGGGTGCAGGCAGTCATAACACTTGAATGGTTCCAAAAAGGTCACTAACTAGGAACAGGTTCACAGCTGTCTTCGGACAGAAGTGTCCATGCATACACTGGTAAGGGTTCTAAGGGTCCCTGCTTCTGGGATGCTACTACTGCTCTCCACCCAACCTATAGCTCATTCCTCAGTTTCTCTGCATACCTCACCTGCACAGTCCATGCCTGTACATGATTGTGTACTACAGAACTCTGTGTGGTGGTACCTAGACAGGGGTGACCAGGTATGCATATGTGTGGTGGGAGTGTTTGGAGGCCCCTTCTCTGTATTCTGGGGGTTGGTTGCTTTGGGACTGCCCACAGTTTCTGCCTCACACTGCAGCTTTGAAGGGACTTTTGCTACGAAGTCACTCAAGTACCTTGCATTGCCAGCAATTGCATAGAGATGTGTGCAGGATGGAACCTGCAGGGCAGGGCTAGTTGCAAAACTGCAGCACAGAGAGCAAGGAACAATTTACAATTAATGGCTAATTCACTTCACATTGAGCATGGGATTGACAGCCATTCCATCCTATTAAGTTCTCACTGTGCAATGGCCCTTCTACTTCTACTGCCACCACCCAGCAATTGATAAGTGTTTATTGTTGCGGGCACAACCACCCACCCACTCACCCACCAGAAGCAGGAGGCCACAAATCAACCCCTCCCTCCCCCTCCCCACAACCTGGCTAAGCACCACCACCACCCCAATACACCTGTGACCCTAACCTTAGGTCTCTAGCACAGAAGTGAAACCAACACAGAGGCTTTCTGCTTCCCCAGCGCGACTGTGGTCTCTGTAAGCCATAGATCTTTGGGCAGTAGGTTCCTGATTTCATCCCAGAGCAGCTTGCCTTGCATGGGTTTGAACGGGGTGAGGAGAGGTGCATTTTGGGATGCCTGAAGGATGGACTAGACACAAGGCCCAGAATTTTTCATGTTGACATATAACACTGAAATTGGTTCAAGGAGGACCCACCAGCTCAAAAGAGTAGATGATTTTCATGAAGTGCTCTCACAAAGATCCAGAAATTTTAAATCACGGATGGGAAAATATGGCCCATGGGCCCTCCAGCACTTTCATCCAACTCTCGGCACCCCTCCAAGGAATTGAACCCTGCCCAGCCCTTCCACCTATGAGGGTGGGAGCGAGGTGCGCACGTGTACAACCCCCCAACATACCCTATTGGGCCTTGCCCCCACCCTCTTAGGTGGAAGGGCTCTGCCTAGCTAGCAGCTTCCAGGTGGGACTCCTGCTGCAGCCAGAACCTGCTCACCCAGGGCAGCAGGTAGGGAAGTAGCAGGGATGGTGGAGTTGCAGCTGGGTGGAAGCAGGAGCACAGCGTGGAGCCCACACCCAGAGGGGCAGTGGGAGCATGGAGCTCAGCTGGGCAGGGTGTGGGTATGGGTGTAAGGGTGGAGGTGTAGGACCCCCCCCACACACACACATTACTCCCATGGAATGCAATCCCCGCTCCTGGCAGCAGCAGCAGGCAGGGAGGTCAGGGTGCTCATACCCGGCACAAGCACCTGGTGGGGCATGGGGCTGCATGGGGGGAAGGGAGCGCAGCCTACCTGGCTGCTTCGATTTCTGGGGCTCCCATGCCACTCACCACAAGACTGCAGCTCCAGCACTCGCAGCGGGGAAGCCCCACACTGAAGCCTGCTGCTTCCCTTGCTCCCCGCTGTGCAGGTCCCCACACTCCACTGGGAGTGGAGGGAGCCCTGCCCCTTGCTTCCCCACAGAGTCTAGCACAGGGCTTCCCCACTGTGAGTGTGGAGCTGCAGGCATGTCATGCTGAGCCCCTGCGATAGGTCACAAAATCCTTAGACGCAGGGGTAGCAGTGGACTTAGTCTTTCTGGACCCTTCTGAAGGCCTGCACCCTCACACTCCCATCCCAATTTATTAAAACATGAGACCTTCTTTAATTTATTTCATCTTTATTTATTTTAAAATTATTTTCTATTTCTTTTTATTTTATCCTTCAGTGGCTCACTTCCTTGATTTCATGACCCATCCCCATTTCTTTTCCACTTCCCATTTCATTACCCGTTTCAGTCCCATGAACTCTCTGTCTCCTAGCTTCATGGTCCTGCCCCCTCAACCTCTCTCTCTCTCAGACCCACACCTACAGAAGGGATAGGAGCCTGTCCTTACTCATCTACTCTCTAGTGGCAACTCACAGCTATAGCTCCTAGTCTAGCCCTTGTTCACCAGCCCTCTAGTGGCAAGTCACAGCTGTACAGAGAAGGTTTTTAGCTTTAAAAGGTGGGACTGCTTCAAACTTGAGCTAGTATTAACACTGATCAACATTTGAGCAGCTCAAAGTTCAATGTGTAACAAGACCCTTAGTTTGGGATTCACACATGCCTTCAAGGGAAGACTGACACTAGAAAACAAAAGAGGTTTGGCTGTAGTGACAGAAATTTCACTCAAGCAAAGACAAAGTAGTGTCTGAAATTCTTATTTTGTCTGTTTGTCTGGAGCCAGTGTACTCAGACCTTATAGTAGTCTGGGTTGTTCATCATGAGGCAAATAAACCAGAAACACAATCCTTTTAGAATCATTGACTCATAGAAAACTAACAGTCAAAGGGACTTGAGGAGATCATCTAGTCCAGCCCCCTGATCAAAGCAGGACCATCCCCAACTATATCATCCCAGCCAAAGATTTGTCTAGCTAGGTCTTAAAAACCTACAAGGATGGAGATTCTTTATATAAGAATTATCTAAGAACATCAACTATTTTTTTTTGGAGTTGCAAAAATACTTTTTCTTACAGTAAATGGATTTTATTTCTATGGAGAAACTGTCCTAGTGATTTGGACCACTGTGTCTGTTAATTCTTGACCTTATAAACCTGCAATTTTTTTGAGCAGCAAGGCAGCATCCTGCTAAATTCCTTTGTGTAAATGGCAAAGTGCTAATATTAAAACATAGTTACAAACTAAGGAATGATATCCTTGCTGCAGGGAAATTGGAAGCATGAAAAATAAGAGGAATCTGACCGATCCATAAATGTACTGCAACATAACAACAATGACTTGTTTAGAGATAACTTTCAGAAATAAGGCAGTAAGAATGAATATAATTATTCAGTTAGAATTTTAAACAGAAAACACTTAGAAGTGAGGTACTGGACTAAACATGTCCTCCAGAGAGCTTTCAATAAAAGAGAGGGGAAAAGCATTTATTTTCCAGTTGAACAGATCATTTTCTAACTAGATAAAGCTCAATGAAGCATTTTTTCTGAACAGAACTAGATTTATTCGCAAGAACAGAACAAAGAATAGATATGGAAAACAGTGGCATCTGTAAAGATATACAAATATAACAAGAACTTTGATACCTGATTCACAAACTTATGCTTGGGAAGTTTTCTGTCTTAGCCATCATGGTGAGGAAGCTCAAATCACGGAATTAAGCTCAATTTCTCCTCACCAAAGGTGATTCTAGTTACAGTTTTCAAGACATCAGATTATGCTGGCTTCATTTAGAAAACAACATTTTATGGCCATACAAAGCCTTTTTTTGCCTTACATAGAAAACAGACTCAGAAATTGAAAAGACCTGTAATATTTTAGCACAGTGGAGGCCAACCTTTTTGGCAAGTGTCACGGGGGCACTCGGGTGCCCCGTGCCTAAGTAGGGATTACAGCCTCTGCTAATTGCCAGGGCAGCTTAGGTGCGGGTTGCTGGAGCAACCAGGTTGGTCAGGTGACCAGAAGGGGGCAGGGCTGGGCCCTTATAAACAGCCAGGCCGGAGCCTGGCTAGCAGTTCCCTTCTGGCAGCCTGAGGTGTAGGAGCTCTGCAGGAGAGCTAAGCCAAGCAGTGCAGCCTGAGCACCCAGAGGGCTGCAGTATGGTAAGGGTGGAGAGAAGCCTGACCGGGAGGCTTTGGGCCAGAGAGCCAGGTGGGCCTGGACTTTAGGTTATAGCCGGTAGGCTTATTGTTATGTTATAGCTGATAGGCTTATTGTTTTGTTACAGCCGGTTGGCTTATGGTTCTGTTGTGTATATCACCGGAGGACCGGGTGAGGCTGTAGGGGTGTGAGGAGGCCTCACAGGAGCTCCCCAGTAGTCTGGGGGTTCCTGGGTGCCCTGTTTAGGGCACAGAGCAGTGCCTGGGAGGCACGGTGGCTTGGCACCAGTGTGGTGCGGTGTGTGGGGTTGAGACCCCAGCCCGTGAGGGCGGTACTCGGCCCAGTGAGGGCATAGGACCCTGGTGAGGGGTCGGGGGCCAGGCACGGCTATATGCCACCTGAGCCCTGGTGCCGGTGAAGGCCCGAGACAGGGCTGGCGTGCAGGCTCAGTGAGAGCCATGGGCGCGAGTAGTGCGGGACAGGCTCAGTGAGAGCCACGGGCGCGAGTAGTGCAGGACGGAGCCCGGAGAGAGGGTGATATGAGCACGGGAAGTGCAAGGGAGCCCAGTGAGGGCATAGGACCCTGGCGAGGGGTCAGGGGGCTGGGCACAGCTGTGTGCCACCTGAGCCCGGCGCCGGTGAAGGCCAGAGACAGGGCTGGTGCACAGGCCCAAAGGGCCAAGCCCATAGCAGGGGATAGCGCCAGGGGCGCAGGACAGAGCCCACAGCAGGGTGATAGTGCCAGGGGCACGGGACAGAGCCCACAGCAGGGCGACGCGAGTGTGGGAAGCGCGGGTAACGCCCGCAGAAGGGCGAGTACACCGGGCACGGGACAGAGCCCACAGCAGGGCGACGTGAGTGCAGGAAGCGTGGGTAACGCCTGTAGAAGGGCGAGTACACTGGGCGCAGGACAGAGCCCACAGCAGGGTGACGCGAGTGTGGAAAGCGCGGGTAACGCCCGTAGAAGGGCGAGTACACAAGGGAGCCCCGAGAAGGGCAGGGGCCAGCGTGAAGCCGAAGTAGGGCGGGCGCCGGTGAAGGCCCGGGACAGGGCTGGAGCCATTAATAGTCCGAAGAAGGGCGATCGCGCGGGCATGAGCCCGGAGAGGGCAGGGTGTGCGAGACAGGGCCCAGAGAGGGCAGGAAGAGCTGGGAGAGGGCGAGGGACCATCCGAGGTCTTATAGACACAAGAGCATCCGGGACAACTGCGAGGCTTGGGGCATGCTAAAGGGGAGGTAGGAGGCACGCATAGCCCATAAGGCCGGGGTTGCACCAAGTCACCCCATCTGGTACAGGAGGGGCAGTTATTAGCAGAACTCGGTGACCAAGGGGATCTTAAGGCAGCCTCCCATATCAAATTATTATACCAACAAGACGTGGCGGGAAAGAATCGAGGGTGCTGGATCACTCACTTGGCACGGTAGGGGGCGCTAGCGGGATCACGGTGCTCCTAGGCCCCACTCCGTGACAGCAAGCATGATACAAATTAACCCAATTCTCTCTCAAACGCCACTCTGATCCTCTTCCTCTGCCCAATGTGCTGCTTTGCTTTTTGCTCCCTGCTCTGTACTACCTGCCATGTCTCCTTCTGTTTTCTGCTTCCTGTGCTCCCTGCCTGACCTGCTCTGCTTTCTGTTTCCTACCAAGTGGTGCCTTCACTCTCACTGACAGGAGATGGACTCAGGGAGAAGGATAATCTTTTGATTCTAATAGCAAACAGTGAGATATTAGTCAAAGCTCTCCGTATGAAAACCAAAATACGGTGGGAGGATTTCTGAAAGCATTGGCTGGTCTATTAGGTCATGTCTACACGATGAAACTTACTGATATCCAAAGCAGTGTCCTCAACCATAGTGCACTACTCCCAGCAGCCAGATTCTTCAACTGAAAGCAGTGTAGCCATAGCCACATGACACTACAGACAGACCAATTACCAAGAGAACGAACTATTGGCACTGTCACATGGCCCATCCATGCTGCCGTGCAGGTATGTCTGCTGCGGCACAGCACTTTTGAGGGTGTCGCCCTGGAGTACAGCAAGCTGTCTATACATAGACATTAGCCTTAGAAACTCAGAACTAGATTCTTAAAAATGATTTAGGTTCTTAAAGTGCGACTGAGGTAGCATTCAAGATACCTACTATGAGTGAGAAATCAACAAAAGCATACCTACTGCTTATGTACAAGAGAAACCAAAAGTACTTAAGAGTTTTATTTTTCCTTATACAGTTATTTATATGTTTAAGATCCTGCTAGTGCATGTGCCCAGAAGTGCTGCCATCTTGGTTACAATACATGGGCGTATCCACACAAGCGTCCATGTGCATCTTGCAGCATCTCAAAGCCCCTTGAGACACTGCAAGAGGCATGTGTGGGAACGAAAAAAAGTTCCTTGTGCTGCAAATTGCCCTGTGCTGCCCCAAGGCTCCCCATGGCTGCCCCACCCAGCCCCATCCTCCGCCTACCCCCCGGTCACTGCCCCACCCAACCCCAGCATCCTGGCAATTAAAAAAAAAAAAAAAGCTCCACGCTCACCAGCAGTAGCAGGTGCCGTGGGGGTCACTAAGGCCCCATAGCAGAGCCCCCCCCAACATAGCTTAGGGCCCAGGTGACAGCCTCAGTGGCCCCAGCTGCCCAACAGTGCATGGAGCTGCTCAGCACCCTGTTGACCCTGGCCACACCCATGCAATCAGGCAGTGGCAGTGCAGGTGCCAGGTGGCTGGGGCCAGGCCCCCGCTCCCCTTGCTATCCTGTGCTGCGCAGGGTGGCTCCGCCACGAGGACCCAGTGACCCAAATGGCAGCTGCTACTGTGAGTTTGAGGCTTTTTTTTCTAAGTGCTGGGAGGGTAGGGCCAGGCAGGGCAGTAATTGGGGGGTGGGGGTGCAAGCAGGAGATAGGCCCCCCCACCTGAGAAGCCCCCCCCATACAGTCCTCCCAAAACCCACCCTCACCTACCCACACACCCCACAGTTCCCCACATCCCTCCACAGTTTTTAAATAGGGAACACCAGAATTTCTACAAGGGAGGCCAGTGGCAGGACCCAGGCAGAGAAGCCTGGTCATAGCTGGCACCCTGGACCCAGCTGGAGGTGGCTTACCTCCTGGCCAATTGGGACCAGGAGGACATGCTTTGACAGTTCAAAATAGTCCATCACACTGGGAACATCTTCCAGGTGATAGCTGCCCGGATGATCCAGCAGCAGAACACATGGCAGTAGTGCCACAGAAAGGCCAACCCTGCAGCCACAGCCCACTGGCAGCTTGCCCAGAAGGGCAGATGCCTCTACTAGCTGTACAGTCCCCATCCAGGTCTGGCAGGTGTGCAGCAGGTCACAGCCAGGCAGCAGCCCCTACTGCCAGACTGCTGCAGTAGGTAAAGTGTGCAGGGAACTCTCAGAGCTGTTTTAGCAGTCCAGCTGGCACAAGTGGTAGTGTCCCCAGGTACCAACTGACTGGGCCCCAGAAGCTCCTGTCTATTTCTAACATTCATACTGTGGACCCTAAGGCTAACCTGGCTAACTAGTAAACCTGTGTGGGGCTAATGAGTGAGTGGTACAACTAAATTCATGGGACAACTAATGTTGGTGAAAAACTGGCTTATGGGATGCATTCAGAGAGTGGTAGTGGATGGGGTAGTTTCTCCCTGGAGAGATGTGGGCAGTGGTGTCCCCCAGGGCTCTGTCCTTGGACCAGTTCTCTTCAATATCTTCATCAATGATTAGGATGAGGGGGTTCATAGCACTCTGTCCAAATTCACAGATGACATCAAACTATGGGGTAAAATTAACACACTGGAGGGTAGAGAGCAAATCCAGGTGGATTTTGATAGACTGGGGAAGTGGGCAGATCAGAATAGGATCCAATTTAACAAGGATAAGTGCAAGAAAAAGTACCTGGGAAGAAAGAATCTCCAATACACCTACAGACTGGGAAGTACCATTCTGAGTAGCATGGCAGTAGAAAGGTATCTCGGAGTCTTAGTCAACAAAAAAATGAACATGAGTTGTCAATGTAATGAGTGCTAACTTTATTCTTTCTTGCATTACTAGGTGTATCATGAGCAGGTCTAGGGAGGTGATACTTTCCCTCTATGCAGCATTGGTCAGGCCGCAGTTGGAGTACTGCATCCAGTTTTGGGCACCGCACTTCAAGAGGGATGTGGATAACCTTGAGAGGGTTCAGAGAAGGGCTACCCTGTGGGTAAGACCCTGTGAAGATAGACTGAGGGACCTGAATCTCTTCAGCCACTGCAAGAGAAGGCTGAGAGGTGATCTTGTGGCTGTCTGCAACCTCACTGGGGTGGTCAGCATGGAATAGGGGATACTCTGTTTACCAGGACACCCTTCGGGGTTACTAGGAATAAGGACCACAGACTAAAGGAGAGTAGATTTAGACTGGATATCAGGAAGAAATTCTTTATGGTGAGGGTTGCCAAAATATGGAATGAGCTTCCAAGGGAGGTTGTGTTTTCCCCTACCTTGGAGGTATTCAAAAAGAGATTAGACAGGCACCTAGCTGGGGATATTTAACCCCAGCGCTCCTTCCTGCCTAGAGCAGGGGGTCAGACTTGATGATCTACAAGGTCCCTTCCAACCCTAGAAATCTATGAAAAAAACAGGATAGGAGTGTTGTGTGGGTCAAAGGGTCAAAACATGAGAATTAGTGAGCCTGAGGGGGACACTGAGCAGAGCCCCCTGGGTTGCACCCACTGGTCCTCAAAGGCATCCAAGGAGTTGGCGGACACTGCACACTGGTGCTCTGCTTGGAAACATACATGGACAAGTGAGAGAAAAGCAGCCCCACAGTCTCCAGGCACCTTCCCAGCCAGAGCCTCCTTCTTGGTCAAGTACAGGGCCCACTTGGCCAGGGCCAGGAGGAGGTTGACCAGGAGGTCCCAGGACTTGGTGGGGCTGCAGATGGAGTGACCAAAAACAAAAAGCTGGGGGGTGTCCCCAGAAGCTCCTGAGAGCGAGTAGCCCTGAGCTACTTGACAGGGCAGCTTTTTGTACTGATGAGGCCAGGACAGGGCAGCTTTTTATATTGCTGGAGACAGCACAGGTGCTAGCTTCAGGCTCTAGCTCCCCCTGGATGCAGATCCAAGAGGAGCCAGGCAGGGTTATTTTGCCCCACATTGCACAATTTGCCCCATACCAAAATTCATGTCCAGGCACGTGCGCTAAGGCAAAAAGCCCCAGCTCATATTTGCACTGCTTCTATTTGAACTGCTGCAAGCGCACATGCTTGCATGTGTGGATGTGCCCCATGAGTGCCTATCTTCCTTCTATGGCCATACAGGATTCCCAAATGAGGCACATTGGAGCCTCATCCTGAAGGCCTGACCCATCTGGTGTGTTCAGAATGTACCCAACACACATACTGCCAGCATAGGTTTATCATAAAGCATGCCAGTTGTAGTCACCTATTTTCTGAAACACAGCTGGAGTCATTTTATATAAAAACTATTTGATGCAAAATACCTAAGCTGTTCCTGGAACAGGAACCAAAACTCAGAGCTCCTCCCTTATCATTGGGCAAGAGAATCATGTTTGATCTTGCTCACATTCTCTGGCCCCATTAATCCTGAATGCCTTTCTTGCATTCCACAGTGCACAGCTGAAGCAGGATTGGTAGAGATTGCCCATTCTTGCCAACAAGATGATTGGGGAATTTTTCTGGAAGGTAGGGAATACAGGTGTGAAGCTCCCTAGGTTGTACAAAATATCAAAACCCAGGTCCTCCCACTTCCGAGGCAAATGCTCTAACCACTAGACATCATTATCAAATGTGGGCACCATCAGTGGCTGTGTTTTAAAAGAAAAGAATGAACCAAAGACCCTTATCCAAAGGAAAGACTTAAGCCCATGAATCCACAAAAGAGCTTTGGGCTGTGAGTTCCAGTCTTACTTAGGCAGCTGACTTTTAGCTAGGTGCCTAACTGCAGGAAAGGTAGGATTTCACCAAACCACAGACCACACCAACTACCATTTGTCTCGGAAAAATCCTAAGTATATGCTGCCAACACAAAAGTTCTGTACCTGACATGCACAGTTGAAGTCTGTGAGTGGAAAGTTCCAAGGCTCACCCAGCTCGTGCCCCCTGGGTGACCTGTGGACCTGTCAGTCATGTTTGACCTACTTTCCCCACAGACGCATGCTCAGCGACAGCTAAAGCATGAGGTAATTTGACTAGAAATTTCTTCCCTGTGAGTGTTCTGATTGGCCACTAAATTCAGATAAAAGTTCTGTGAGCCCCTCCCTC
>NW_017729033.1:89745432-89774778 GCF_001723915.1 Gavialis gangeticus | reverse complement strand
ATCCAATTTGCCACCACCCGGCCGCACCACCGTGACCAACACCGTGAGCTTGGCTCGCCAGCTCCATGTTGCATTGACACCATTAAAAAGAAGGCCATGCAAAGTAGGGTCTTTTCATAGGTTGAAAATGAAGATTACATAGATTTTGGAATACAGCATTACATTCCAGAGCTGAAATGTATCAAAAGCAAAATTTTTGAGAAGGGAAGATTCCAAAGATAGTTGTTGGAACAATACCATTGGAAGACACCTGTACATTCTCTTCATCTCCCTCTGGATCATTTCCACCCTGAACTGTTTTACCCTGCCCTCTCCATCCCCATGGAGCATTACCTAATAATAGCTACACTGGAGCGTTACCTAATAATATCTACAGTGTCAGAAAAGATAGCTTTTTCAAGCTGAAACTTATCCTAATAGTAGTACACACATACTAACTTTCTGACAGTTAAGCCTACTTAACTTTTTTTAAGTAGTCTTAACTAGCAGAGTGTACATATGTATGTGGAGCAGAGTCAAATTAAATATGACATAAGATAATACACATCCAAGATGTATTATCTTGAGTAACATTAGTTAAGTCACCTTACCTCACAAGATGGCTGGCACTGCATCAAGGAGCTGCACATGTGTACACTCGAACATGTCTTCGTTAAGTCACCTTAGTTAAGTTGTACTAGTCTGTGTGTACGCACCCAGTGATTCTATCTTTTACTTTGGTATATTTCAATTCACTGGATTTTAAGATATTAGTTTTGCTTGTGTTATTTCAAGCCAGGACATAAGACTGAATCCACCTTTGTCATTTGAAAAAACAGATTAATTTTCTCTGATAAGGAAAGCATTTCATTACACAGGATCTGCAGTCTTCTTCCTCTCTTTTCTCAGACAGACCCAGAAGTTTTGATTCATACCATTGTTACTTTTAGACTGAAGTTCCCTATTTCATAGAGTCATGAAGAAATCCTTTCATACAATAGATTGAAACTCATGCTGTTAGTGCCTTAACTGACTCTGGGTGTTTAACAGAATTCAGTAGTTCTTCAATAATTGCACTAGATACTGATGAAATCTACCAATTTAAAGGTTGCTCTTTTAAACTTTGAATGTCTTGAAAATACCAGTGCTAGCTCATTTTAGCAATTTGTTGAGCCTTATATTCCAGAAGTAAAACGCTGCAATTTAAAGCATAAGAATTGTTTTTAAAAATGTACGCAAGTCACAGATGGTTCAACATGGAAGCAGCACCCAAAGTCTGCCAAAGGACACCCTTTCCAGTTTATTTCATATCCTACATGATAATAAATGCCTTGGAAACTTGATTTTTTTTCCCAAAGCTGTAGTTCACAATTATATGATAAAAGTCTATATTTGAAGTCATTACTGAAGTACCAACTTATAAGAATAAGGCCATGGTCACTGCAAATGTCCCAATACCAAATCCTATTAATAAAGGGTTTTTTTGTATCAGAATTTGTTTCAGATGTAAAAAGTTGCTCTGATATCTCTGTCCTCTTTCTTCTTCTCTCTGGAGGTTCCACTTACAAAAGATATCAAAAACTCCAGAAATGTACTGTTTATTACTGTAGCTGTAGTTAACAATTTAGGAAATGGTGCTGGGTATCAAAATGTTCTCAAGTCAGTAAATTATATGGTTAGGTTTGTTCAGCCTATAGTCATACCACATTCAACATTCTTATTATAAGAATCACATAAGGATAGCAATAGGTATTTTTGTAAACAAAGCACTACTTTAGTTTCAGTGGAAAACTCAATATTGCATTTTCATTATAAAGGGAAATTAACTCCTAGTAACTTGAGTTGCTACATATGTTCTCATGCATGCAGTCAGGGTGGAGCCAGAGGGGTTGCAGTAGCACAGTCACACCCCTACTTTGGCTATGTACTGCATGTACACAGAGAGCGCCCAGAGCACACCAACATGTCAGCAGAGCTCCTGCTGGGAGTTCTGCATATGCTGAGCTTTCCAGCTCGTCCACTAAGAGTCCCTGCTTTTAACCAGCCTCCAGCAGGGGACAAATAGCAGTAATGCTCAGCCCCTGCTTTCATGGAGCCTAGGGACTGCCCGCCACTACTTGTCCCCTCCTTTCCCCTGCTGTTGAATTGGGGGAAGGAGAGGAATGAGGGGAAGAGCACATAGTAGCTGGTTCCAGAGTTGAAAGGAAGGACTCTGGGCAGACTCCACACTGGTGAGCTCATAGAGCGCCCAGCACATATGTAGCTCTCACAGGAGCTCACTAGCATTCAGGATCACAGAGCAGAGTTGTGGCCACGCCTCCTTTGGCACATGCATAATGGGCTGTCTTTATTGTGCATGTGCCACACAGGAAAAAAAAGGGTGTGACCACATCCCCATCACTGAAATTCTGAACTCATCCATGCATATAGTTCAGGAATTAAAAAAATGATATACATGCTCAGTATTCACTAGAGATATTCTTCTATACAGCCTTCTCTAGTAGTCTAATTTTAGCCTAATCATTTAATCCAGGGTTGTCAAACATACGGCCCAAATTGAGCCCTAATGGGTACACATGTTGGTGTCAGGTGTGGCAGTGGAGGGAGGTGATAGATCCAGCCTGGGAGGTTCCTCGAGTTCTGGAGCCAGTCCAGGGGTGCAGGTAAGTTCAACACTTCTGATCTAATACATACTACCTCCACTCTCAGAAACAAATATTCAGAGTGACTTCACCCTGGTCTGCAACATTGTACCTACTTAACAAAAGCAGGCAAATCCATACTTTTGAATAGGCAATCACCTGTAAAAAAAAATAGGCATGTCTTTCAAGTCTGTTTTTGCACCTTGTCTTCAATTAACAGGCTAGAAAATAATGTATTGGTCAGAAACAGAGGAATTACTGTCAAGCCTTTTGATTATTTGTGAATCTCAAGAAAATTGTTGTTTTTCTTAAAGCCCTGCTTCCTGGAACCATCTGAATGTGAAAGCCTGAATTTTCTTCTTTTTTTTTTTATAACATGAATGTCTTGTTCTCAAAGTTATGGAGAAAAACAACCAACCAACCCACCCACCCATGGAAATGTTACCCAAATATAATATCTAATTTAATAATCTAAAAGCAAATTAAAAGAACCCAAAATACAGTAAGTGTTATCACAGCACAAATAATAAGCCACACTCAGCTTGCATGCATGGAAACCATGCTGACAATAGTCTTTGGGGTTCCTTAACTAGGAAATAAACTTAACACCAAACTAAACCTCTACAAAATAAGTTCTGTTAACAGGTGCTAGATGAAAATTTAGACAAACCTTCTAAAAAGTAGAATTTTTTGGCATATAAAAACCCCCTCATTTAAAAGATTTCCCTACTAAGAATTATTCCTTTAAGATGCAAGGCTCCTATCATTTGGCCATAAAAGGCCACTTACCCTAACTCTCTAAGGCTACCATTGCTATGTCTATGCTCTCCCCTCTGCCAGAAATCTTGAGACCATTGCTGAGAAGCAAGCGCTGTTTACATGTGCCAGTTGCAAAGCAATATTGTTTGGTTGCTTTTCATGTATGCTCTGGGAAGCCCACAGGATCTCAGTTTGGGGCATGCTTGTAAGAGCAGAACTGGACTCAGCCAGCACTGCTCTAAGAGAGACTGCAGGACATTTTAAGCCCGTGAGATGCAGAGCAGGAGCAGGCCGGCAGGGTTTATTTCTCAGCAGCAGTCTGAGGATTGCTGTCCAGGAGATATAGCCATAACCTTTACACTGGGGAAGACCAGCAAGGCTGCTTTAGATAACATAAGTAAGAGTAGCTCTGTGACCCCCCAAACTTGTGCTCAGGACTGGGGTCAGTCCCCAGCCAGTCCCAGAATTCGGGGAGACTTCAAGGTGACTTAGGCTCTTTTAGTCTCTCCTCACTTAGCACTCATGTAAAATGTCCTACTGTACCTAGACACACTAGTATCTTTAACATTTTAAAATCACTTGCCCATTCAAGAGGACTCACTAAGTGAAAATATTTTCTTCTACTCATCAAATTGGCAAAAGGACATGATGCAGTTGTCTGCATCTCAAAAACCATTATACCTTAGTGACCATGGCTAATGGTCATAACTAAAGGAGTTAAAAGTTCTCTGCATGTTGACCATTACAAGCATATTTTCAAAAGTACAAAAGGTTTGAAACCATTATGATGATGATGAAAAATAGCCACTTGAGTAATGCTGATAATTTTGCAGCTATAACAACATCTAAATGCTCAGGAAAATAATGCTCTGTATGAGTCTTACAGCTGAAGAGATTTTTTTCCATTTATAGATAAGCAAGAAATCAGTCAGTAGAGTGAATGATAAAGTTACTTAGGTTGGTATCAGTAATACAGAGAGTTAACCATATTTAATGTGATGTGAGATGAATAGCCTATCTTCTTCATCATAATCAGCTTCATCTAATTCCATCCTTCAGAAACTTCAATTTATCTAACTTACAAAGAATATGTTAAACAAAAGCACTTCACAATATTAGTGTAATTTACATCAAATGCACTGCAGAAAATTACCTAATACAATTTTCTAACCCATTTAGTATCATGAACTTGGCACTAAAAAGAGAAAATTGCACTTTATGATTTGTAGGCTATAGAAAACACTGCACACCTGAATTCACACAATCTGTGCATATTATGTCGCTCCCTGAAAAGTATAAACGCCTTCATAAACCAGACAGCAAGTCTGAAAATTCTGTGCATTAAGCAGAAAAATATATTAAATTCCTAGTCCCACTAGATGAGTTAGATTCTGCAACTCTAACAAAATGGCTGTGTTCTGCTTTTAGATTGTGTCATGCAAATTAAGAAAGTCAGTCCTCACTCTGGAATAGTTTCCCTTGAAGGAAAAAGGAAAACACAGTAGAGAAACAAGATCAATTTTTCTTTTTTAAATGTAGATCATACAGCTTAATGCTGCCAAATAACAGGACTCTGCAAATGTAAAGTCAATATATCTACATTTTAGATTTCATTACCATTTTTTGTTACCTGTCGCGCTGTTCATACAAAATACCCCCAATAAGATTAAGCCAAAATAGTGTAATCAAGTATCACAAGTTGCTAAAATACTGGTAAATATGGGTGGTTGGAGGGAAGACTAAATTCTTAAAGTCCTTACTTAACCTTGCCTGAACAGAATATGCAGTACTGGGGTCTAACTCCATAGGTTCTCAACCTTTCTGCACTTGAGGCATCCCTCACTGGACATGAGATACCCCTCATTAGACTCAAGGCACCCATTTACATCTTTTCCAAATTGAGTGGCACCCAATTTCAAAAACTAATTTATGTATTAAAATACTTACCTCCTTACACAGGGGCTGGGCAGTAGGGGTGGGGGAGTGTTTAGGCAGGGACAAGCTTATCTGGCTTATTTGCTTAACTGAGCCTGGTTGATCTCACATCTCACTTACATCCTCATACCTCACAACACCCTGCAAAGAGAGTTGGCAGCACCCCAAGGTATCCCAGGACTCCGGCTGAAAATCACTGCCATAGGAGCTCAGTGGAAGAGAATCTTTACTAAATTTATCCCATCCTGCAGAAAAGATCTCTGTTTTTACTCAGGATTTAAATTACTGACTTTGAAGTGAACTTTAAAACATGAAAAACTAATAGATGCTCACCACTCAAAACTCCCCCTAAGGTGAAGGGCTATAGTAGACAGTGAGAGCCTTTCAGGATTGGAAATAGAATCATAGAAAATTAGGGTTGGAAGGGACCTCAGAAGGGCATCCAGTCCAATCCCCTGGTCAAAGCAGGAACATCCCCAACTAAAGCATTTTAGCCAAGGCTTTGTTAAGCCAGGCCTTAAAAATCTCCATGGATAGCAATTTCACCACGTCTCTAGTTAACCTATTTCAGTGCTTCACCATCCTCCTAGTGAGAAAGTTTTTCCTAATATCCAATCTAAACTTTCCTTCCTGGAACTTGAGACCATTGCTCCTTGTTCTGTCGTTTGCCACCACCAAGAACAGTCTAGCCCCATCTTCTTTGTCACCACCCTTCAGGTAGTAAAAGGCTGCTTAGCTATCCACCCTCTGTCTTTCCCCCGACAGACTAAAACCCAGTTCCCCTCAGCCTCATCTCTCAAGTCCTGTTCCTCAGCTCTCTAACTATTTTCACTGCCTTCTGGTGGACTCTCTCCAATTTGTCTACTTCCTTTCTGTAATGAGGGGCCCAAAACTGGACACAGTACCCCAGATGTGACCTCACCAGGGCTGAATAGAGGAGAATAATCACTTCCCTTGATCTGATGGCACTGCCCCTACTCATGCAACAAGGGCACACTGTTGGTTCATATCCAGCTTATTATCCACTGTAACCACCAGATCCTTTTCAGCAGAGCTGCTGCTTAGCCTGTTAGTCCCCAGCCTGTAGTGGTGCATAGGAGTCTTCTGTTGTAAGTGCTGGACTTTGCACTTGTCCTTGTTGAACCTCATGAAATTTCTTTAGGCCCAATCCTCCAATTTGTTTATGTCAATGAATCCTAATCCTAGCGTCCAACGTATCTACTACTCCCCTTACTTTGGTGTCATCCACGAACTTGCTGAGGGTGCACTCCATCCCATCTTCCAGATTGTTAATGAAGATATTGAACAATGAGAATCCTTGGAATTCTAACTGAGAAGGAACTCTCAGTAAAATGAATAAAGACTTTAGGATTTGAACTCCATTGAACAAATTTTGGGAAATAGGTTTCCTGAAGTTGAAATTTATGCTTTCTAAAGTACTTGGAACACTTTTCCAAAATACAAATGGATTTCTTGCTAAAAAAGCATAATCAGTCAAATTGTGCAAACAGGTCCTTTCAAAGAAGCAGGTTTTAAAGGGTTATCTAAATAATTCCTATTTAATAGCCTTTCCCATTTTGTAGAAAAGTACTTATTTAATTCAGATGTGAATGACAATTCATTCTGTACATGAGCTTGCAATATTTTATATCAACTAAGCAGTTTTTAAGATATTAGAAATGGCAACAACAACAAAAATCAACCTTTGACTTTAAGGTCAAAAAATGGTAAAGCCAGCATGCATATCATTCATATTCTTTGACATGTCACAGTATCTAATTCAGGGAGTTTCCATGAAACAAGCTCCTATTCCTTGAGGGCAGAAAAGAGTTTAGTATTTAATTGCCATGGTATTCACAAAGGAGCAAATGGCTAATATCAGAACACTTTAGAAGTACATAAATATTAATATTAAATGGATTTATTCTATCATTTGTCCTATAAATATTAGTTATTTTATGATTTAACACTTTTCACTTCTCATGTGTACTTTGCTGTTTTCTAGCAGAGCATTGCCTGATTCTCATTTGCAAACAGATGCATACTGAAAATCCATAATTCTGTAACTGTAATGCTAATCATAACTTGACAGCCACTTAAAGGAAAGTGAGCTGCAAGAACCGCAGGGTTAATTCAGATGACAGCAAAAGGCTTCTAATTAAATCAGCTGAAATTCACTGCAGTTCCAGAGGGTTCCAGCACATATTGCTAATTGAAGAAGCTATAATTCATTACTCTTAATATAGGTTCTCTAAGAAAAAAAGAGAAAAACCAAAAGAAAAAAATCAAGCATTCATACCATAAAGACTAAACTATATTTTTACACTAACTAAACTAAGTGTAAGACCCACAATGGTTAAATAAAGCCAAAGTATGATCCAATCTATACATCCACAAGAACTGAGGTTAAATCTGCAGATCAACAAGTTAAGGTGATGATGATCACAAAAATAATATTATTATTATTAATAGTCATAGCAATAACAGTAGTAATGGATTACTGAAATCAAAATTAGTCACATTTTCAGGCTAATACAACAGATAATCAAACCTTATAAACCCATAAAATGGAATTGAGAAAGGTAACTGTCCTTTTAGTGATAAACCCAAATAAAATTTGCTCAAAAGTAGTAAAGACTAATTTTCTAATTTATGAAATTACAGTCCCAAAGCAAATTACAGAATGTAATAGTTTGGTTTCACTTGTGCATTATAACCAGTAATGTTCTTCATCCCCTACCTTCAACACAGGTTTTATAATCTTAGCTTGAGGGAGTCTGAGGGTGTTTATAGATGTGCTCTGGGAAGCGGGGGGCAGGTGCTTTAATTAGCGTAGCTGAGAGCTTTGCTAATTAAGAGCGCCGGGAGCATCACATGTATCAGCATCCCTGTGCTGAAAAAAGGCAGTGGGGCGCTTTGAATTAAAGCTTTAACAAGGTTTAGTTTAAAGCGCCCCGCCATCATTTTTCAGCACAGGGATGGTGATACATGTGGCGCTAGAGTCTGTAATTATAGTATGTTGGAGCAGCCTCCCTGCACATGTATAGGAGCCCCGAGTGTCACACCTCTTACCTAAAAATTTACACACCAGTTTTTTTAGTATTAGGGTGATGTAGCCAGGATGGTTCATGGATTATGCGTGAGGCAAAGATTTCTTAGGGTGATATATTTTATTGGACCAACTGCATAACTGGAATAGTTAGACCGATGAAGAATGCCTTACGTTCAAAAACTTGTCTAACTCTTTCAACTATGCAATTGGTCCAATAAAAGATATTATTCTAGGGCCACTGACATGTTAAAAAGGTGTGATGGAATCTGATGCATGATCGCTACAATCATGCCTCCTACCAAGTCACATGTACATGGCAGGAAGTGTGATTGTTGGACTGAGCATCAGATCCCACGACACCATACTGCTAGTGCAAAGGGAGCCCCAGGATCATGAAACCAGCATCTCCCTACATCAGCAAGCTCCACTACTGTGGCTGGGAGCCCTGTCAGCTGACAGAACTCCCAGCTGTGAGACTGCATGGTGCACTCTCCATGGCTGGGATCTGTCATCACCGACAGGGCTCAATCGCAGCTTGGACCTCCCACAGCTATACAGGGCTCCTGGCTGGGGGAGATCACTGTGCTTCCCCAGTTGGGACCTCAAGTCAGCTGACCAGTGCTCCTAGCCCCCAGAGCAAGATCTTACATAGGATTCTTTTGGGAGTCTTTGCAAACAAGACTAACCAGATAGACATATTAAGGCAGTAAGAGTTCAGCTAATCTCAAAACCTCCTAAACCAAAAGTTGAGTGGCCCCCAAAGACATGTCTTTCTAGAGGGTCAAGAAATTCAAGTTGCAGGTGCCTTTATGCTCCACTCAAAAGGTGCCTCAAATTAAGTGATCAGTCCTATAGAGCAAGAGTATCAAACTTATTTGACCCTCCGGGTTGGACCCAGGCTATGAGAACTCCTTGCAGGCTTCATCTAAACCCACTCTGGCCGACTGATGGTAGCATTAACTTCTGCAGGTTTATGACCTACTATATCAGTTCAGGAGGCTGTCAGCAGTTAATACAGCTATTACTTGCCTGTCTTCACTAAAATGAGTCCCAATCTGGGCTCTGTGTCCTGGTATTTGGTGAAAGGTCCTGTCCCTAATCACCAGGTCCTGTCCCTATTTCTGCTCTCTTGTCCTAGTTTTCCCCATCCTTTCAACTCCAGTTTATCAGCATTTCAGATCTTCAGCTGCTCTTTCCGACTTTAGCTCTTTCGCCCTAGCTCAGGCAAGTCCACAGGCACACCTTTCGGCTGTCCTCCAAGCTCTCCACAAACTCACAATGATTCCCAGCAGTTTCCATGTAGCTTTGTTCTCCAGGGAAGTCATGCAGACATCTCTCTATTCCTGTTTTCACTCTAAATTTATTAGTCCCAGGTGCTACAAACCCTCTAATCAGGTCCAGATGGAGTACAGCTGCTCCATCGCAAGGGAGAAGGACCTACTTTATTTAACAGGTCACTGACTCTATGACAGTGTCACAAACATTATCCTTGCCAAAAAGATTTATCAAACAGCTGACCATGATATCTTCAGTCCCATTTTGCACCAAGTGGGCATGATATAACTTCATGTTACAAGAAAGGAACTGACTAGCAGCCAAAGAGCCCAAGAGAAGATTATCATTTCAGCAATCAGCAATACTAATCACTTCCACTTGTTTCAGGATCATATATGACAACACATAGAACAAAACTGTAAATATGCAAGCAATGACACTGTACCTAACTTTATGCAAAAAAAGATAGTATATGCTTTCGGAAAACCTTTATCAAGGTGCACCAGTAATCATTCCACCATGCACATAAAAACTATTCTGTAAGCACAAAGATGGATGTACCTGTGTGCATTTTTTCCTTATAGGTTTTAATTAACTTAGTACTTGCAAGATAAGCTATACTTAGAAGCCCTTTCTATTTAAGTCTTCTGTTCAAAGAAGTTTTCCCATTGCATCACTGTACTCAAATCCTACCTGGAAAGATTTTCCATGTATTAGGACTGCAAATAAAAGGGAACAATCATGGTGGTGAATTTTGTGCAGTCTGCCCTTCAGTTAATGGATTGTTAATAATATGCTGAGGGAGGTGGGGGAATTAACTTTAAAAGTAAATAAGCAGGTGGCAACAGTGGAGTGATATAATGCAACAGTGGAGTGATATAATACAGGAGTCTGAAAAAGTAAAACAGAAAGTCAAACTTCCTGAAAAGCCTGAAGGATGCACCGCTAACAAACAAAATAGACCCACTGGAAACTCGGGAGATAATGATCTCTCTCCTTTTTGGACAGTGATTATAGAACAGAAACATTACTGTGACCTGAAGAAAGCTCTGTTACCCATACTACCTAGTTATCAGGGACTGCACAAGAGAAAAGAGAAGCAAGCAATGCTATGATCCATCAGAACTTTCTTGAGACAAAAATCTTTCTTTTCACAAAAAACAAAACTTGAGATGGAGCACAAATCCCCAATTTACTATGACATGGGATGAGCGCATAAGTTGTTATGAATTTATCCTAGAATCAGTACTGCCATAAACTCAAAATGTGATTTCATGGCCAATTTGTGCTAGAAATACATTTAAAACATACAAGGCCTGATGCATTATTGAGTCTCTAGTTATTTAGGCATTTAGGACTATTTTTCTACAAAAGAGGTACAGGATGGGCATCATCAGTGCAGGCTTCATTATGCATGACCAAAGTGCTTAATGTGACAAGAATAATTTGTTACATCAGAAGAAGGAAGTTTGAGGTGAAATTTTCAAAAATGTTCACTGTGATCCTAACTCTACTCCCATTTATGTCAAAAGGAAAAACCTTATGGTCTTAAACGAGAAAAGAGCTAGATCAGCACCATGCAGGTTGGAAGATAAGGAAGAGCATCAAGCAACATAATCACTGATAATTATTCAAAAATAAATAGGCTACTTTGGCATGCAGATTTGAGCTTAGATTACTTTTATAGGCATTGTAAGAAAAAGAGTGATCAATAAAACATGCTCTTGCTTTTATTACTTAACAATGTCAATAGCAATTATAGTAAACATTTGCTGTAAAACCTTCAAATGTAAATAAATGCTGCTTGGTTCCTTTCCATGCTCAGCCTTATAGTTAGACATGGAAAGATAGTGCAACAAGTAAAATATTCAGGCTTTACCCAAAAGTTTCTCTAAAATAGTCTTATAAACATATATTTTCTATGTTGCTGAGTTTTTGGTTGTAGTCGTGTTGGTATAAAGACACGAGCAGGCGAGGTTCTTTGGTTTGATGATATCTTTTATTAGACCAAGTGAGTCCCATAAACATAGAATTTCAATCAAAAGCCAAAATAAATTACAATATTTCATAATTAGCAAGGTGTAGTTGAGATGAAACAAAATTTATCTGACCACCACATTTTGCAAGATAGTACCAAAGAAAGCAGTTGTATAAATTTTGCTTGAAGTAAAAATTCCAAGTCACTCAAAATCACCAAAGTAAAAATTTAGATTATAATTCAGACTGACTGCCACTTGCATGCTTTTTTCTTACAGTTTTTACCTTTGTTTTGTCCTCCCCAAGCACAACTGGTGAACTCAGACTTGTGGGGCAGTGGAGCGTCCCACAGGAACAGTGTGGGGGTGGAGTTTGTAGCCTCCCTGCTACCGGCTGGAGGGCCTGGCCGGCTGCAAACTCCCCCTGTCTGGCTCTTAGGGCCCTCTCCCCCGGCAGTTTCTGCTCTTCAAAGTGAAGGCACCTTAGTGCCCTACGACAATTGGCTTGTGTGTGTGTGTATATATATTACATAAACCGAATGGAAGGGCAGAGCCATAGCTGGAAAGAAACAAATAGGATTTTAAAACATGAGGAGGGCCTCAAAAAACAGCTTTGAGGCACCTGTGCACACTACAGGTTTTAATCCTCATTAAATTAAAGAGGTTTATAAAATTTAAACTTGTTTATTTTGGAGTGTCACATCTGTGTTTACACACACTAGGTTTTCAAATGAATTAAGCCGGGTCCCTGGCCAGCACTGCAGGATAGCGGGACAGTCCAGCACTGACCCTCAGCCCAAGTGCTCCTGGGGGCCCATGCCCTTGCCCTGCCAGCACTGGCCCACCCCATGCCCATGCCCAGCCACACAGCTGTGGAAGCAGGGAGCTGCCAAACCACAGAAGAAAAAAAAAACACAAAAGCAATTCAAAAGCAAAAGCAATTCAAAGGGGTGAACTACGAAAAAGTTTCAGTGCCATCTGATGGACGAAGAGGCTCATTACATGTCTTTGAGTGCTTTTCTGTTTGCACACAATAAATCCATGGGTGCAACGCTTTAATTCCCGGTGAGCCAAACTACACTACATCTGAGGACTTTTAGTTTAATGCTCCAGAAAGACTTTTAAAGCATCCAGAAAACCTGCTAATGCAAGCAGTCACGCAGTTGCAGCACAAGAATGGTTAAAAAATGTGACATGTACAAAGGCCCCTGCTGTCTCTGTAACACCCAAATGTCACAGACTTTAAGCCAAACACTTCTAACTTTTTTTTTCTTTAGTAATCAGTAAATAATAAATAGTATTACTGTTGATATTGCAGAGGCCACACCGAGGCATTATGTTTGTACTGGGAGAACTGCTGCTCTCCAGATAGAAACTACAAGTTTACAAGTATGAATTCAATTCCTCCTAAAGAAAACATGCCCCCTCTCAGAGAAAGCTCTTCCATGTGTCAGCCTGGAAGATCTCCTTGTGGAAGAAATTCTCTCACAAGAATTAATGCTTGTACACTCCCCTCCAGGTATTATCCAGGAGGGGAGAAAAGCAACAAGACAAAGCCCTCACCTGCTCCCTTGAACAGGCATCTATGGTTTGGTGAGTGGATAGGGAGCTTCAGTGGCAGTTGTAAGCTGAATACTTGTATTGTTCCCTCTCTCATGAAGATTTCTAGCTGCAGCAATTTCTCAGAAATTTCCACCACTAGAAATGAATACCTGTTCAAGGCCTTAGGTAGAAAAAGAAAATTAAAAAAAAAAAAAATCAATCTACCTGATTCCCACTAATCTCTTTTCACTCCACAGGTGTTAATGACCCCCTCACATTTTTAGGGGTCTTGATATTCCATTAATCAAGCTATCCTTTCTTATTCAGTTTTGCTGTCTGTTAGCCATTCCTGGTAATATCTCTCTTATTTCACAGCCCTGCAGATTGTTTTTAGTTCTAGCTAAAAAAACCTTAAACTCAGATGTAGTAATATTAACTCAGGTGAACATTAACTCAGGTTTGGAAATTATTAACAGTGAAATGTCAAATACACTGTCAAGATGCTCAAGAAAGCTAGACTTTGTTTTATGAGTCTGAATAAGATGTACATTTAACTACAATGACTACAGGATTAATGACACAATACCTTTTGACTTTTTTGTCTAATTTATTGTGTTTTTTAAACTGTATATATAATTTAGCAAATTAGTGCAAATTCAGATAAAGATATATTTGGTTTTGCTTTGATTTAAAATGGAATGATGTAGCATTGGACCCTTAAAATATTGATAGATCCTCTAACTTATTTTTAATTGGAGAAAAATATGTTGTGTTGTATGTGGTGATGCACCACACCACCTGCATCCCCCTTTTCAAAAACCTAGATATGCCCATGAACACAGCAGCGAATCACCACACACACAGACACAGAGCACATTGCACACTATGTAATGGATGTAATGTACTCAGCCAGTGGCATAACGAGCATGGTTTACACCCTGGGCAAATGTAAATCCTATGGAAAAGAGGGGAGGGCTGCAGGGGCACAGGAATCTTACCATCTTATACAAATGTAGTTCCCAGCTCTGCTGCCTCTGCTGCTACCACTGCTCTGTCCTCTGCCCTCTCTAGCTCTTGCTCTTAAAGCACCATCACAGTATCTGTGCATTGGCTGCTGCTTGCAAGAGCAATGTTATGGGGCTATTCTTGCCACTGGGACAGACTCTGCAAGGGTGGGGAGAAATTTTGATGCCTCTCCTAAGTTACTGGCTTGGGCTGGTGCCTCTCTCACCCACCCCTAGTTACACTGATCGAGGCAACTTCATGTGCTGCAGGGTGCATGCTAGTAAATTCACCTGCTGTCTTAGATGTGTTTATTGACATGCCTGAAGTGGAGCTAAGTTATATCTGCTTCTAGGCGGAGTGTGTGTGGAGCAGATCGTGCTTCACCACTGCAATCCATAGCCCAATCCTTTGATGATGTAGAGATGCCCCAAGTGGAGATTCAGACACTAATGGCAAGCTTCTGCTTTGGATAACATTGAACAGTACAGCATAGAGTAATCCTTGAGGAGAAAGATAAATGCATGGATGCATTTACTCTGTTAATGTATGCCATAATATTGACAGCATATGTTGCTTGGGTAGGTCAGTGTTATAGGGAAAAATCTCATTGTTATAATGTTCTGACCTGAGTGCTGTGTATCTACATTTTACACTATTAATACTAAACTTTTGTATTTATACAACTTGTATTGTATACCTTATTTGAATACAATCTCCTTTTTTATTATCTAAGTACTCTTACAATTGAATTGGTAGGTAACCTGTTCATTCTCCTTCTGAAAATGTACACTTAGATGGACCTTCTTGGTCAAAAGATTGATTTTGTTGGAGCATACATGGTTTTTTTGGGAAGTTTGGAACCTGTCACTTCAGGTTGTGGGCAGTCAAGTCCAAGGATCACTGGGGGTACTAGGAGAGAACTGGGGTTGGGTGGAAGGAGTGGATTCCAGGGACGAATTAGATCAGGAGCTAGGAGGTCAATCTAAGGACTGGGTCTGAGGGCAAGCTGAGTCAGGAAGCTGAAGGATCAGACAGAGAATACGAAGTCAGAGGACAAGTCAGGTTGAAAAGCCAGGAGGTCACACAGAGAGTAGGGTCTAGGGATAAGCTGTAAGGGAGCCGAAGAATTAGAGCATGGAGTCATGGAGCAAACTGAATTGAAAAGCCAGGAGATCCAACAGAGGGCAAACAGACCACAAGCCATAGGAAGGACCCCTGGCTCCAGTGTCTCAAACATGGTCAATAGCACTTGTGATCTGTAAAGAGTACACTATATCCCATCAAGGGATGTAGTGATAGTTGCACTGCCTCTGAGTAAGTGCCTAACTGCTGCAGGAAGAACCTCCTGAGACAGAAAGTCTCCCTGTTTCTCACTGGAGCAGGGCAGCTCCACAGTACCCTTATTTCAATCTGCCAATTTTATAGCTACTACCCTATGTCATATATTTTAGAAAACAGTGTGCAGGTAAGGTACTTTATAAAGTACCTTATACTGTCTAATCTATCTGTCTACCGATACATCATACAAGCACTACATTCCAACCACAATCTTAGGACCGGTATGGCATCTCTTTTCCACATCCAACTGAAAAACTCACCATCCTATTTTTTTATTTTACTAGCTCTTAATCCTAGTCCACAGATTTACATTCTCAGAAAGGTGTCCAGGATCTGGTGTATACTCTATTTATTTGGCCACAGCAGTTGCTGCAGAATTGTTCTCTATAATTTCAGCTTTCATTCTCTTTTACCCTTATTATTCTAGAAATAGGGGATTTTTTTCCTTGAATAAGTATTAAGACTTGATTACTTTTACAAAATATACTGCAATAGATTTATTGTAGATCTTCAAAAGCACAATTGGGAATTAGGAATCTAACTCCCATTGATTTTCTGAAGACAGTGGGACTCCTCTCAGGTTTAAAGTTAAGCATGTGCTTAAGTGCTTTGCTGGGTCGCAGCCTAATGGCCCAACTACACCATCATTACTCATGCTGAGAAGTCCTTTATTCCATGAGTAATCCCATTGACTTAGAAGACTCAACTTGTACAGTAAGCACTTAGGAGGGTATCACATGCTGTCTCTGTACTAGACACTTTCTGCTACTCTAATAAATTCCTGTTATTTGCAAAGAAACACTGCTCTGTGAGGTCTGTAAAGTAGCTAAGAATACCTGTTTGTGGGAAAACATAACTACAGGTCAAATTTGGTGTTGTAATACACTACCTCTGAAATTACATATTTTTATGGACAATTTAAAAAAGCCAGGTAATAAAAGACAATATACTTTGAATCATCCAGTGATTAGCTTTATATCCAATGTAACAAAACCATCTTTGTGAAAACTATTCCTAAAGTCATAAGATATCAGAGCCTACACATCTAAAAAACATTATTTATATAAGACAATTGGCAATTAAAAACAAAAATCAAGCTGTTACCCCTCAGATACATGTTTTCACTATTTACCTTGATAAAAAAAATCTTTAAAATATCCTGTATTTTTATGAAGGAGGTTTTGCAGATGTAAATAGATATTAACATTTCATTTTCAACAGAAGTTTGAAAAGAATTTCAATCTGTTTCTTCTGGGAAAACTAAAAAAAAAAAGATAGATACACTTTAAAATGCCAGAAAAGCTCCTAAAAATAAGTTAATAATTCCTATGGAAAAAAAATATTGTTCTTCTGAGCTGCAGCTGTTGAAGTAATTCAATATGAATATGAAATTTCAACTACTGCAGATGTGTAAATCTGTATCTTGAAACACCATAACACCAGATTCTGAATCCATGTATTGATATTGTGCTCAAATAGTTTTGTAAAAAATACCTTTTACTTATTATTCACTTAAAAGGAAGATAGAATAAAATGTAAAGCTACTATTTATTTTAGCTCTATGTACATGCAGTAGGTACAGTGCCATATTTTGCCATGTCTAACAAGCTGCTGTCTGTTAACATCACAAAAATATGAATTTGTTTCATGTTAGTGTTCCTACAGTACTCCTACTGAAAGAAGACAAGAGAACTTACTTAAAAAAGTCCATCTATCTTTATTTTCTGTAAGCTCCTTCCACCATACACTTAAGCATTTATTCAGATTTAACCATGTGGCCCTGAAGTTCATTGGGACTACTTAAGTGTAAAAGTTAGATAGTGTGCTTAAGTATTTTCCTCAGTCCAGCAATTTGAGACCACTGATGCTCCTCTAAGCCTTTTTGCTAACCAGTTGAAAAATGCGAAGTATAATTTCTACTGAAATTAAAAGTTATTGCTAATATAACTTATTGACAAATAATAATGGGCCACAGAGTGGTTCATCCCTGTCCAGCTATATGGGATTGGGGGACATAGAACCTTGTACAAAGGCCAGTCACAGTTCCAGGATGGGGCAGAAAGGAGATAGTTTAACAGCCATCCATACACTCTGAACATGCCTAAATAGCTTGCATGTTCGGAGTGTATGGCTAGCCCTGGAGAAGTAAGAATGCTGCTATATCCTAAGGGATGTTAGAGTTTGGTTTCCTATGAATAGAAAAGATGGAGAAGGTTGTTGGTAATTTAAATCTAGTTTTTATTCTTTATAAATTTCTATCACTAAAATACACACAAGGAATTCTTTAAATAGTCTTTCCTCTGTGCTTGCTGCATTTAAGTGTAGAGTGCATGGGTAACTATTAAAATATGTAGGGCACAGAGCTGACCCAATTTCTAATAGAAAATGTATCTCCCTTTCTTTATTTGCTTTTTAATAATGTCCTTTAAAGGCAGTGTTGCCTGAGCTGGAAACATCTCTGCTACTATACATGAAAGATTTAGACTACACCTTACTAGATGAACCATGTTAGTGTTCCTACAGTAGAGACAGGAGCAGCGGGGGGAGGAGGGATCCAGGCACACGTGTCCCGCATGCACGTGTGCCCCCTTACCAGACCCGAGGCGGACGAAGCAGCAGCGGAGCCAGCAGCAGGGACAGCAGCAGCTGATCCCCCTAAGGTAAGTAGGCAGAGGGACCAGACGCAGCTGAGCCAGATCCGGAGGGGAAGCCTCCTGGATCCCTCTTAGCTGAGCCAGTAGGGAGCCGCACTCCCAAGCCACGCCGCTCGAGCAGATCACGCAAACAGGGGGAGGGCTAGGGGGACTGTCCCCCCAAGCTAGGGAGCACCCCCAGGGTTAACCCTCGGGAAACAGGCTCCGGAGGCACCGGATCCCCCCCAGCGGGGCAGCATAGGGGGCGGGACTGCCAGCAGGCACTTCCGGGAAGACTGGAGCACCTAATTGGCTGATTGGGGCAGCAGCAGGAAATTCAAACCACGGCCTTTAAAAGCCACGGTTTGATATAGTCCCTGGCACTCGGGAGCCAGGAGCAGCCAGGAGAGGAGGGATCAAGGCACACGTGTTCCGCACGCATGTGTGCCCCCTTACCAGACCCGAGGCAGAGGAAGACGCAGCAGCAGCTGATCCCCCTAAGGTAAGTGGGAAGAAGGACTGGATGCAGCTGAGCTGGATCTGGAGGGGAAGCCCCCCGGATCCTTCTTAGCTGAGCCAGTAGGGAGCCGCGCTCTTGAGCCATGTGAACAGAGTTTGCATCAGCATTCGCGCTGGCAGGTGAGCAGGAAGGGCCAGGACGGAGACTCCTACCAGGGCAGGGTGAAGGCACTGCACTGAGCTAAAAACAAGCAGTAACTCCTATGATGGTGTTGACGCAGAGTGCTGCCAGGGCCCCTGCCCGGGGGGAGCAGCCTACCCAGGGCTTGTCTGAGGCCTCCACCCAGACAGAGTCCATGGGGGAGCTGGCATCCCCCCACCCTCTGGCCTGCGGGGGTTGCCCAGCAAGGCCCGGGGGGGGCAGGGGTTGGGGGCTCCCACACCTGTCCTGCAGGCAGCCACCTTAGGGCCCTGGAGGCGCAGGAGAGGGAACTCCAGGAGGAGGTTAGCAGGCTGAGGGGAATCAGGGAGGTGGAGGAAGAAATTGATGGGTATTTCCTTTCCCTGCAGGGCCACACACCCAAGGAAGAAGCACCTCAGGAAGTGCCCTCCACTGCAGAGTGGCAGACAGTCACCTCCAGAACCAGGGCTGCTCGTAACACAGCAGTACCAGTTCCTCCAGTCTGACTGGAGAACAGGTATGAGGTCCTGGCAACACTGGAGGGGAAGGAGGGAGAGGTGGCAACCAGAGACGAGGCAACTCCATACTCTCCACACTCTGAACAGGCTGAAGGAGCTAAGCAGTCCCGGAGGAGAAAGCGTTGAGTGATCATCATAGGTGACTCCACCCTGAGAGGTACAAAGGGCCCCATCTGTTGCCAGGACCCCTTGACACATGAGATCTACTGCCTACCTGGAGCAAAGATTCATGACGTGACGGGGATGATCCAGGCTGTGATCCAGCCCACCGATTACTACCCCATGGTCCTAATCCATGTGGGTACTTATGATGCAGCCAAGAGAAGCCCATATCACCTGATGGTGGACTACCACACTCTGGGGGGCATGCTGAAGGAGATAGGTGCACAGGTGGTATTCTCTTCTGTTCTACCAGTGAGCGGATGTGGTAGATGGCATGAGACATACATCGCAGAGACCAACTGGCGGCTTCGGGAATGGTGTCTTGAGGCGGGCTTTGGCTTCCTTGACAAAGACCCGCACATCACGACGAGAGACATACTCGGGTGGGATGGGCTCCACCTTTCCCCTAAAGGTAACCATGTGTTCTCTTCTAGGTTGGCAGATCTCCTCCAGCGAGCTTTAAACTAGGTTCGTCGGGGGAAGGGGAAGACAAGGGAGAAGGAAGCCATGGACTGCTAAACCAAGCAGCACTGACAAGTACAGCCCAGCCTAGACTGACGAGTGGAACACATACACAGGTAAGCAACAGGGGCCAGGTCAATGCTGTGATTAGGGGGTCAGTGCACACATCCACAGGACTCCTCAAATGCCTCTACACAAATGCTCATAGTATGGGAAACAAGCAGGAGGAACTTACCCTCCTGCTTGCTAGCTGACACCAACCCAGACATAGTGGGGTTCACTGAAACGTGGTGGGACCCAACACATGACTGGGTGGTGAATATCAAGGGCTACAGGCTATACAGGAGGAACAGGACAGGGAGGGAAGGTGGGGGTGTGGTGCTCTACATTACGGAGAAATACACATCCTCACTAGGTAGCACAGAGTCAGAGGAGGGGCACACGGAAGTGTTCTGGGTCAGAATACAAGGCAGTCAAGGGGAAAGAGACGGGGGGGTCTACTACAGACCACCCAACCAAGGGGAAGAGCTAGACCAGGAATTCTTTAGTCACCTCATGGAGGTAGTGAGGCCAAAGGACGTGGTCATCATGGGTGACCTGAACTTTCCAGACATCTGCTGGGAAGAGCAGTCAGCCAGGTCTGACCACTCACGTAGGTTCCTAGCCCAAATGTAGGACCTCCATCTAACCCAGGAGGTGCACAGCCCCACCAGGGGAGACTCCTTGTTGGACCTGGTGCTGGCTACAGGTGACAACCTGGTGAGGGGGCTGCGGGTGTTCGACCACCTGGGCGAAAGTGATCATCACCTGCTGGAATTCACCATCCAGCGTAAGGTGGCAAAGGCCTGCAACAAGGCAGCAGCCCTAGATTTCAGGAGGACAGACTTCAATGAGCTAAGGAGAATAGTCAGGGAAGCACTGAGATCCTGGAGGGGAGGGGAGCCAGGTGTCCAAGAAGAGCGGTTGCTCCTTAAGGAGACGATCCTCCAAGCCCAAAAGGAGGTATCCCAACACGGATCAAAGGGAGCAGGAGGGTGCAAAAGCCCCCATGGCTCACCAAAAGCATCTGGGAATGTCTTCTAGCTAAAAGGGAGGCTTACACCCAATGGAAGGGAGGGGCCATCACCAGGGAGGATTATACTGCGGTTGCTTGGGGATGCAGGGGGACAGTCAGGAAGGCCAAGGCAGAGATGGAACTGGGACTAGCTTCCTGGATCAAGGACAACAGGAAGTCCTTTTTTAAATACTTAGGGAGCAAAAAGAAGGTACCGCATAACGTGGGGCCCCTGCAAGACATGCTAGGAAATTTGGTCGTCACACCAGACGACAAAGTTAACCTATTTAACAGCTTCCTTGCCTCCATTTTCCTGAGCAGGGACTGGATCAGCCCCCCCACTGGGCCCACCTCAGGCCCCAGGGGAGGTACACCTAGGCCAAGGGTCAGTCAGGATCTAGTCAGGGAACTTCTGGAGGGACTGGATGTATTTAAATCAGCTGGTCCGGACGATCTCCACCCCAGAGTGCTGAGGGTATTAGCTGAAGTCATTGCGGGACCCCTGACATGACTTTACGAGCACTCGTGGTGCTCAGGTGTGGTGCCAGAGGACTGGAAGAGGGCCAATGTCATTCCCACCTTCAAAAAAAAGAGAGGAAGGAGGACCCGGGGAAGTATAGGCCAGTTAGTCTTACCTCAATCCTGGGTAAGCTTTTTGAGAGAATTATTCTGGCACATGTCCACGAGGGGCCAGCAGGGGAAATTATGCTTAGGGGCAACCAGCATGGGTTCATTAGAGGCATCTCCTGTCAGACCAACCTCGTGGTGTTCTACAACCAGGTCACCAAATCCTTAGATGCAGGGGTAGCAGTGGACATAGTCTTTCTGGACTTTTGGAAAGCCTTCAACACTGTCTCTCAACCTGTTTTCATTAAGAAACTGGGGGACTGCGGTGTCGACATCTACACAGTCAAATGGGTCACCAACTGGCTGGAGGGCCGCACCCAGAGAGTGGTAGTGGATGGGTCATTTTTGACCTGGAGGGATGTGGGTGTGGGGGGGAGGGTCGTCGAGTGTACTTCGCCGTACCCACCGCCTCCCCGCATCGGGACTGCTTCCCTGTAGCTAAGAGTCGCTCACCTGAGGTCTGCACATGTCCGGTTCGCCTGCCACGACTTTGGTTGTATTCCAGTTCAGTGTTATTTGTCTGACACGTGTCAGTCCAAAAGTGAGACTCCTGGACTCTTGGGGTCCCGCGTCGATGAGGACTCCACCACCCCTACACCCTCACCCATGCCACCAGTTAGTGATTGCCTATCCTTGTAGGTTACCTGTCAGTATGTCGCTCAAAACGTCCGCAAAAGAAATATAAGGTCAACACAAAGTTCACAGCCAGGGATTCTCTAGAGCAAGGAGGCTGCTTTGCCCTCCGCAGGCCCCCTTGTTATTACCCTATCTGCTGTGGGGACTAGCATCCTTTTCTGCAGCCCTCCCTGGGCTCTTCAGCCCTCTCCAAGGCTTCCTAAAGCCACTTGGTCCTCTCGAGTACAGGCAAGCCCCTTCGTCTTCTGAGCGTGCCCTTACGCTACAGTATATACAGCTCCCGGCTCCAGCCGGGTCCAGCCGCTCCCGGCAGCGTCAAACAGTCCGCGGCTTCGCCGAGCCCATCGACCCAACTCCCAAGCCCTGTTGGGGCTTGCCCTTACCCCACCAGGTTCTGCAGTGCCTCAGGACTGTACCCCTTCGCCTGAAGGTGCTCCCTCCGGTCTCAGCTTCCTCGCGGCTCTCTTCCAGGTCCGCTCCCGCTCCTCCTGGTGCCGGCGTCTCCTTTAAGTTGGCCCTCGCCTTCCGGGCCCCGCCTTCTTCTGCGCACCTGGAAAAGGTGAGTTTGTGCCCCGCGTTCTGGGATTGAGTGTGGGAACTTAGCGTGGTTGCGCCGGGGCGGGAAGCCTCGGAGCCCACCCGCCCCTTCACTCCCTCACAGTGGGCAGTGGGGTTCTGCAGGGTTTGGTCCTCAGGCCCACACTGTTTAACATCTTCATCAATGACTTGGATGAGGGGGATAAAAAGCACAGTTTAAATTTGCTGATGACACTAAGATATGGGGGGATGTGGGCATGTCAGAAGGATGAAATAGGCTACAATCAGACCTAGACAGGTTACAGGGGTGGGCGGACAAGAATAGGATGGGATTCAACACTGACAAGTGCAAGGTGATGCACCTGGGGAGGAAGAACCAGCACCATACCTACAGGCTGGGGAACTCCCTTCTCATCAGTGCAGAGGCAGAAAAGGATCTTGGAGTCATCATTGATGCCAAAATGAACATGGGCCGGCAGTGTGGGGATTCAGTCAGGAAGGCCAACCACACCTTGTCATGCATCCACAGATGCGTCTCAAGGAGGTCCAGGGAGGTGATCCTTCCCCTCTATGCGGCACTGGTCAGGCCCCAGCTGGAGTACTGCGTCCAGTTCTGGGCGCCGCACTTCAAGAGGGATGTAGACAACATGGAGAGGGTCCAGAGAAGGGCCACTTGCATGATCAGGGGGCAACATGGCAGGCCCTATGAGGAGAGGCTACGGGACCTGAACCTGTTCAGCCTCCACAAGAGAAGGCTGAAGGGGGATCTAGTGGCCTGTTACAAACTAGTCAGAGGGGACAAGCAGGCATTGGGGGAGTCCCTGTTCCCCCGAGCACTACTAGGAGTGACTAGAAATAACGGTCACAAGCTGGCAGAGGGTAAATTCAGATTAGACATCAGGAGACGCTACTTCACGGTCAGGATGGCTAGGATCTGGAACTAACGTCCAAGTGAAGTCGTGCTGGCTCCTACCCTGGGGGTCTTTAAGACAAGGCTAGACAATCACCTTGCTGGGGTCATTTGACCCCAGTACTCTTTCCTGCCATGGCAGGGGGTCGGACTTGATGATCTGCTCAGGTCCCTTCCAACCCTACTAACTATGAAACTATGAAACCAAGGTAAGGTTTATTAGGAAAAGTACTTAGCAAAATTGTAATCTTCCTTATGGGCTAGTTAACATAAATCAATAAAACAAAGGCCAATAGTATTAGCAGAGGTAGGTCAGAACAAGTGTTTTATGGAAAAAATCATACAATTAAGAAACCCCCAAAAAACTGGAGATGGGCACCAAAATAAAAAATAATTCTTTCACTGCTGAAGTTATTTACAATCTTCTGTACTTCTAGGAATTATAAGAACATTCCCCAGGGACTTCCTAAAATATCAGTCAAAAGCACAAGTCGCCTATGTATTTTCTAAACCAGGACTTACCTTTTCCCCATCCAGTCTCCCAGCTATGTTTGTACATATCCCACAATTAGTCAGATGCAGCCTTCATTGAATATACACACTGCCCACTCATATTTCCATAAATCTTTGAGAATTCAATAGTCCAGTTACAACCATAGTCTTTACTTTGTAGAGCAACATGATTCCGTTCTCAATACAGAGTGAAAAAGCATTGTAACATGCTGTGACATCTGTAGGTATTATAGGGCTTGCTAGTACTGCCCTGGGCTCGTCTGCCTACATGTGGTGACACGGTAGACCTTGGCTCTGGATCACCATGTCTGCCAGGAAGTGGATCTTACATTATTCTCGCCTGCCATGACTTTGATGACCCTTATATTCCTGGGAGGCAATGCCCATGGTTATCCTGCCTGATCTTGATCCTTGTGTCTTTGGTGGGGCTCCAAACTCCCCTTTACCCCAGCCTAACCTCTCCAGATGGTGTTTTATGATGTTCTTTCGCAGCCAGGTTGCAGTGCTGCCTGTTGTAACCTTCTCTGCACCCTAGGGTGTCCTGGTGCCTCTTTTGGGCGCACCCTTCCAGGGGCCAGTCTTGGCCTGTGCTCAAACAAAACTGAAAAAAAAAACAGACAGCAAAAGAAACCCAAGACCCCGCCCCCCCCCCCCCAGCTGCTTCTCAGCCTTCTTGTTGGGCTCTGCAATGTCCCCAGAACAAATCCCTTAGTCCATTTTCTGCTGTGCAAGCCTTCCCTGCACCCCATGAACATTCATAGTCTTTCGGGGTCTCCCCCCCTTTGCAAGAAGGCTCTACCTGTGACTGTAGATTTTTTCCCTTTGGACCCTCCTCCAGATCCTCTGCTAGAAAAAACTCCAATCTGGAGATTCACTGTGGCCTTGTGAACTCCCTTGCTCTGGATCCTCAGCTGCGGCTCCGCTCTGGAGATTCCCACTAGCCACTTGTTTGCAGGCCTCAGCCTGCCTCAGGGTCACTCCTGCAATGTTCTTCAGGCACGCTCTGCAGTTTCTGCCTGCCAAGATGCTCAGCCCCTTTCTCTCCCTGCAGCCTGCAGGGAACTGACCCGCCTCTGCCCCTCTCTAGGACTGCAAATACCTCTGAGCGGCCTCTCTCCACCAACCCTGAGCGAGATGCTGCTCCTTAAATTGGGTATTTTCCTTCCTTTCTGGGCTGCAGCTGCAGCCATGCCAGCCCTCCATGCTGTAAGTTCTGTCTCCTTCACACAGGCCTTGTGGACTCCTTCACTCTGGATCCTCAGCTGCAGCCCCTCTCCAGAGCTTACCACTAGCCGCATGTTTTCAGGCCTCCACCTGCCTCAGGATCACTCCCACAGCGTTCCTCAGGCACGTTCTGCAGTTTATGCCTGCTGAGATGCTCAGCCGCTCCTCTCTTCCTGCGGCCTGCAGGGAACTGACTCCTCTATGCCCCTCTCTGGGGCCAGAAATACCTTTGAGCAGCCTCCCTCCACCAATCCTGAGCAATATGCTGCTCCAGAAATTGGGTAGGTATTTTCCTTCCTTTCTGGGCTGCAGCTGCAGCCCTGCCAGCCCTCCATGCTGTAAGTTCTGTCTCACTCCTTCACATATACTTCCAAGCTTGTAGCAAAACCCCAAGGGCTAGTTTGATATGCTTACACGATATGAAACTGTCATAGAGTCTGCCAGAAGAGTAGTTGCTCTGGACCTCCATCTTACTGGTCTCTCTTTGTACCCCTTGAAACCAGCCCAGGAATGGCTTCTAGAATGGCTGGGGGGAGCTCTGGCATTTTCTGACTCTGGTAAACTTGGCTTTTAGTCCCTGGCCCTCTCCAGCTATCCCCTAGCCCCAAAGTTGCACTTCTGTCCCCTCTCTTCAGGCTGTCCTCCCTTATCCAGCCAACACCCTTACTACTTTGTTCAATCCACTGGTTCTTATGTCAGTACCCCTTCCTGGGGGCATCTCCAACAAGCTGGTCTGTTCCCTGTTTCCCTATATGCTCAATATCCATCTTGTCTAATCCCCCAAGTAGGCCCTAGGGCCTAGCAGGGACTCTTTTATCCCTTCATTCCCTGTACCTCAGTTTCCTCAGAGAAACCAAAGCATGCACTATTACAACATAAACACAGATAAAACAAAAATATTACAATCTCTCAGATCCTATATCACAACAAAACAAAACCTCCAAGAGAAATTTCTCTGAAAATATATACACTACACTAATAAAACTATATTTTAGAGGAAGGTGAGGAAGCCACAGTTACATGTTCATATGATTCTGTATTCATACAACTCAACTTGTTATATTACCAAAAAAGCCAACCCCTCCCTCCCCCAAATCCTCACCAAACCCAAAACCCAATACTGGCAACTTTATTTGTGCTCTGTCCTGAAGGATAAGAATGCATTCCAGTATGTTTTGGCACTGCTTTCTGGTGGCACTACTTTTTATGTCATGAGGAAACTAACTCCTGATGCAGCATTAAGGTAAAGTGGCATGTATACTTGGACTATACGGAGGGCACTTAAAAGCTAGTGTCTGCACATTAAAGTTTTTTAATTCATGCTAAGTGCCCTCTGAGTGTCTCAAAGTTATGCCACTTTAGGTGAAGATTAACTCTGGCCCATGTTACCTAGCTTGTGTTAGGGTAACTTCAGTCTGCTCTATGGAGATAAACGATCTGCAGTCCTCTAGCATCCCAGGGTGCACCACTCCCACCCCTCTGCTCCCATACCGAGAACAAGAATAGAGCCCATGTAACCTGGTTCCTAGTCATGCTCCTTCCTGCCAGTTTTTAGTGGCAAGTCAGAGCTGTGCAGGCAAGAGATGGTATTAACATTTAATCTGTGACTGCTCACAGCACATTCAAACTTTAATATATCACTTAATGTTCCAAAGATTTAGTATGGTCTAAGTGTAACATGTGACTTTTTCCTTTGAAAACTTTCTGATGTTGAGGATGTCATTATTGGAAGGAGATGTGAAAGTGAGGTGCTTATCAATGCAAGCAGTCCTCACATTTACAACATAATTGGTTCTGGAAACCATGTCTTAAGTTGAAACATCATAACTCAAAACCAGTTTTCCCATAGGAACAATGTTATATATGGTTCCTTTATGACATCTGATACAGCTGCATCCAGCTGGTAAGTGTGTTGTGGAAGGGGGAAGGAGAGGGGAATGGGTATGGGGGGGTACACATCAATGCCCCCACAGTGAAAGAGGGATTGTGGCAGAGGCTGGGACAGGGGCTGGGCCAAGCACTGCCCAGCTGGGGCAGGTGGGAGAGAGGTGAAGGCATGGTACATCTGGGGGGTGCTCCTGCCACCGTGCCGCTGGCCCGGGAACTGCTTGTCTGGCAGTTCCATTGCTCCTCCCACTGCTTGTCTGGGAGAGAATGGGGGTGGGGCTGCACCACACTGTGCTCTGGGAAGGCAGAAGGGGCTAGGAGGGGGCTACAGTGAATTTTCATGTGGCTGCTCCCCCCCATGCCTCCCACTGCTCAGCCCGCTGGGGCAGGGCAGGTGTGGGACAGAGCAGAGCTCGTCCAGGGGGCATGGGGATTAGGGGGCGGCTGCTGCTGCTACATGCCGCTCACCTGGAAGCGGTGCATTGACTCCATCGCACACCCACCTGCCCTGGCTGGGCAAACAGCGGCAGGGCATAGCTGCTGTGCCCAACCAGAACACAATGCAGTGCAGCCGCAGCCCCACCTGCCAGATGCAGCTTCGGGGGCACAGCCCCCCTCCCCATGCTCTCCCAGGTAAGTGGCGGGAGCTGCCAGACAAGCAGCTCCCAGACCAGCAGTGTGCAGCGATGGGAGCTGCCCCCCCACCCCACCCCACCTAGATGAGCTCCACTTTTCTTCTGCACTTGCCTGCCCCGGCTCGGCAGCACTTGCCCTTACCCAATCCCTCCTTTGCTATGGGGGTGTTGATCTGCCTCCGCACGTGTCCTTTCCCTCCCCCATTCCATTCTTCCATTATTCCATTCCATAATTAGATTCTTAAGGTATGATTGTTAATGTATGAGTATTATATTACAGATGGGGAAACAGGGCTACAGATGAGGAGCTTTGCCAAAGGTCACAGTTCCAGTCAGTGGCAGAGCCAGGAATACAACCTAGCTCTCTGGAGTCCCAGTCACATGCTCTCTCCATTAGAGTATCCTATCTACCACAAGGAGATGCATTATTAGACAAGCTTATCCTCCACTAACCACAAAAAAAAGTCTGTACAATGTTGAATTCTTCCTAACTCCTTGGCTCTACCATGCTTCCATTTTGCATGATAATTATAGCTACTTTGTAAAATCTCTATAAGAATTAGGTCTTGTTATGATTATTTATATTTCTGTGAAAATATAAGAACTAGAAAGCACTTAAAATGAGAGATGAGAAATGAAAGGAACAAGAGAATGTGAAATAAATGAGAGGAGAAATTGAAAGAAGAACAAGAGATGAGAGATGTCATTGACTGAGCTGCCATAGGACCCTTGAATAAGTGCAGCCTTAATCCAACTGGACAGGTAGCATCATCTTAGGGCTGCACTCCTGAGAATTCCAAAGGAATTCTGAATTACAACAATGGGCACTCCTATTGGGGGAGTGGAGAAACTCCTATTACACTCTGCACTGATCCAGCTATGTACATATTGTTGTCAGGAACACATTTAAGAGAGACCTTTTTAAAATGTGTCTATTTCAGGTCTGGGAGTACAGGAAACAAAAGCACAAGAAATGTGAATACTAAGTCACATATTATATTAATAAGGTGTTGGTAAAGGGTGTGTCTGATATCAATTAATTTAGATATCAACATCCTAAAAATATTCTAACAACATTGTGTGAGGAATAAATCTTTGATATAAGCCAGAGAAATAAGAAAACTGGGGTTTTTTCTACCTTTTCACTCTGTTGAATGTGTAAGTTGTGACATGCATCATGGGCTCACGTTTGGTTGAATGGCTTTATATACAACTTGCAAATGGTGCACAGGACTCTATAACTCTGGGTCTTCTCCACCGAAACCTTGCTCACTTCTCCCCGGGCTACCTCCTCAGGGAGAAGTGGGTGGGGCTTCAGTGGAGGACCCCCCCCCCCCCCCCCTCTGCCGCCGCCTTTGGTTGTCCCGCCCACCCCCCCCCCCCCCCCCCCCCCCCCCCCGCGACG
>NW_017729033.1:89723143-89745422 GCF_001723915.1 Gavialis gangeticus | reverse complement strand
GGGGGGGGCTTTAGGGGGGGGCCCCCCCCCCCCACCACTCTGCAGCTGCACTAGGTTGCCCAGCACCACCGCCCACCCATCCCACCTCTCTGGCTTTGGTGGAGGATCAGAAGTGGCTCCCAGGGTAAGTAACTATGGCTGCCCCTGCTCTATAATAGCAACAATGCAGTATAAAACACCATATTCTGTATCTAAAGTTTATAAGATTTTCTAGGTCCAAAAGTTAATAACAGACTCAGCTACATTGGAATAAATCTGAAATAACTCCATTTTCTTAAGTGATGTTAGCCTGGGTTTTCTATTGTCTGTTTACAATTAAAATCCAATCAACTACTTTCTCATTCAGGACACTAGGTTCATTTTTTGTAATACTAGTCTTGGTAATGATGTCTATATGAGGTACAAAAATATGGAATCCAGAATCCTAAAATGACCAAATACATTCAAAGTTATGAAAGGCATCATTCTAATCAGTTTACATTAAATCGTTTACATTAAATCCAGTTCAAAATAATCACTAATATTTAGACTTCTCTGGATACCTAGTATACTTACATACTGATTTTTTTAATCTTTCCCTGAATACAGATAACATAATCTTATAATAGTTTAAAGCTGACACAGAATACATCCTTATAGTTCAAACAATTTGTTCATTCAGTTGTTTGATCCTGCCATTTAAGTAATCAAAACAAAAAATAATTCTTTAAAAAAAATTCTTCTAGCATTAGTAGGATTATAAAAGCTTTAAAATATTATTTGTAAAGCTGGGGTGAGGGGAAACAGGGAAGCAGAGACAGAGAGAGAGAGAGAGAGAGACATTGGAAAAGCCTGCATTGTATAAGGACTGCATAAATACCACCCCAATGATATGATCCTCACTCAGCTAATGAAGTCAACAATATAACTCAATTATTTCACTGCCCACTCTATTAGGTCCATCTTTAACTATTATCTCTGTTGACAAGGCCAGGTTAACCCTTTAGTGGGTCCTAGGCAAACAAACTCATGGGGACCCTACTTTTTTCACTCAAAAATTATAATAATGAAAACAACTGGGCCCCTTCTTGACTTAGGGCCCTAGGCATGTGCCTAGTTTGCCTATGCATTAATCTGGTCCTGTCTGTTGATATTTATTTAGTTAATGTGAACTGTACTTGTAATTACTTTCATATTAACTACGAGCTGATGGGAGTCCATGATCTATACAAATTAAGAAACATTAGCTTTGGAGGGAGGAAAAAAAAAACCTGTTCAATGTATCAGTAAAAAAATACTAGAACCAGAGTTTTTAGTGTGTACAAAATAACCCCATGATAACTTTCCACAAATATATGTTAATGATGCAACAGTTCTCCTTTATAATCTCTCTCTTTGTGGAACATGTAACAAGCTGAAGGGTCTATTTCATTTGATTTATTAATCTCTTAGAGCTACTATTAATGCTGAAATAAAATAATTGTGGTTATTATTACTGCATGTCAATCTGCTACAACATTATACCTGAAGCTTCTTGAGCCATTGTCATAAAACTTCCATTATGTTAGAACTCTATTAGCTACGATTCAGTGAAGAAAAAGCAACTCAATTTTTAGGAAACAACATAAATTATTTTAAAATATATTGAAAACCTGACACCACCTTGAAGTCTAGTGTTATAGTCCTCTCATTTTTCATTGTTAATTATAGGAAATAAGCTCCAACCAAGCAGTTCTCTTGGTTTTATTTATGCTTACATTTATAGTGCTGTTGTTTGTGCTTGTGTCTTCTCTTGGGAACACAGATTCATAGACTCTAAAGCCAGAAGGGACCAGTATCATCATCTAATCTGACCCTCGGAATACACAGGCCATTGAATTTTTCCCAGGAGAAGGATTAAAATGTGTCTTTTACAAAAGATAGCTAATCTCAGTTTAAAGATTTCAGGCAATAATGAGTCCATCACCTCCCCTACTGAGATGTTCCAAAGTTTAATTATGGTTACTGCTAGGAAACTGCATCTTATTCCAGGGTTGAATTTCCCTAACTTCAACTGCCACTTAGTGGATCTTATTATACCTTTACAAGGCTGAAACACTACTGTAGTTCTTCCATATGCAAGAATAAATACAGTGATCAACTCCCCCCTCCAACTTCTCTGATAACCTATATAGATTGAGCTCCTTAACACTCCCATTGTAAAACTTGTTTTCTAATCCCTGGATCATTTTGTGGACATTAATTGAACTGCTTCCGTTATGTCCACACTCTTTTTGAAGAATAGACACTAGAGTTAGACTCAGTAGTCTACAAACAGTTTTACAACTGCACACTGAAGTATGACCCACTTGGTATGCCTACTGTCAGAAAAAACAAACAATTTTTGGATAAACAGGAATAAGCCAGAACATACCATGCAAAATTTCCTCTATCCAGTACAAGGGGAAAAAAGGAGGGATGGGAATATTCTAACATTTGGCAAGATTGCGATATCATGGATTTGGAAGGATCTCTTCATCAAAACCTGAATGGGACATGAATTGCTTATTATGAATGCGAACATATAGAGAGTCAAATATATACACATACACACACAACCACGGGCTCTTGTGTTATATATTTCATCAGAAGATCTAAAAGTGTTCTACCAAGTGAGAATCACTATCTCCATTTTACAGGTGAGATGGCTGAAGCACAAAGGAGTTCAAGGCTGCCTGCCAGGCTTTGTACGTAGCTGGGATACAACTCATGTCACCAGAGTTCCAACCCAGTGCACTATCCACAAAGTTTTACTGCCTTCCACAGAATGAAATGCAGATTGCATTACAGATGTGCTCACCATTTTCTAAACTGTGTTGACTGATTTGCATCACACAATTTGAAACAAATTTCAATTCAAATGAAGGATTAACAGATAATCAAGGGGGTTGCCCACTTTTTCACAGACCAGTAGCCCATGTGCTTGGACAGGGCTGCAGGCTTAGTCAGGATACTGATACGTAGTCATGTTGAGGTGCTGTTGGCAAGTTGGGCATTTTTACACGTGCTCCAGGGGTTGGTGGGGGGCACTTTAATTAGAGCATTTAATATATATATATATGCAGCATTTCTTTCAGGAAAAATAGTCCTTAGGAACTCAATAAGCATTCTTTAGGAATGCAAATAGGCATTGCAAATATCAGTTCCCTCAAGAAAAATTCAGTTGGGTCTTTGCAACACAACAGAGGCTATCAGACACAATGGGTGCCTGTACACAAGCCGGAAGGCTGCTTTGACATGCTATAATTATGCACTCATGTGTGTGCATATGTGTTAATTAATACAGTTTAAATTGCCTAATTCAGACTGCCCTAGTCTGCATTAACTTTCATCCTCATTCAGTGAGGATCAGTTCATTCAGACTGGAGACAATTTTAATTTGGACCATAGACGTCCACGTGTATATAGTGATAGCTGTAGTCTGAATTAAGCCTAGAAAAACCATGACATCTATAAACAGCCATTGTGTCCACAGCATACAAGACAAAGACTCTTTTCAGATCAAGTGCCTTGTTTACCCAAGACACATCAAAGCTGGACAAAAGGATAATAAGCTATTATGTGCCATTTCTTCTGAAAAAAAGGTTAATAGTGCTAATTACGTCTCTTCTGAAACTCATGTTTATTGGAAATACCAAAGTATATTAAAATTACAAATATCTTTGAAAAGCCACCATTTTTTTCAGTTCTGCTTTGATATAACCATTGGGTTTAACTAGACTGAAATGCATTCAAGGCAAAATGGTGAATACTTATATTTCAGAATTTTTAAATACTTTACTTAAATTGCATCAGAATCTTGAAAGTGTGAAAGCTTGTTTAGAGTTCAATCAATAGTTTCTATATAAGAAATATCCAACTAAATACTTGGATATATTTGTTAGATGATCTAAACAAAACTGATTAGAAATCATACTAGTCTTCAAGCTAAAATTAGGTTGCTCTCTACTCTAGTACGTATTGGCCTTTTTAGCTTTAATAAATAATTAAACTAGTGTAATAAAAGAGGCTGACGATTAAAAATGCATACTGTCATTTTTCACATAATCCTCGATGTCACAGTATTTCAGTAATTTACTAAGGTGAAACTCCATATTTTAAAACCATACTGCTGGAGTGGAATTAAAGGCTAACATTTTCTCCATCATCATCATGCATAATAAGAGAGGATGTATTACATAGATTCTGTGTAAAATTACTGCAAATGCTTCTAGAAGCACCATATTAAGAGAACAAAGGCTAGGAATGTCACCTGGTCTAGGAAGGATGTTGTTGTTAGATTGTGCTAGGTTGGGTGAGCTGTCAGAATAAGATAAATGGAGCTTAGTTGTACCATTAACCTGTGACATTTTTGACAGTGCAAGGCTATGTACTGTGAGGGAAGTAGAATATTTATTCTTTGACTTTGCTTCCCCTCAGTCTGTAATGGAACTAAGAAAAAAAATATATAGAATGGTCTAATAAAAGACAAAAAAGTAAAACAATAAAATAACTTAAAAAAATTAAAAAAGTGAAATCTAAATGCTATACAAGATTATCCTCCATTATTAAGTATAAAAATGAACATGTAAAGTTGCATCAAAAGACAGCACACTCTTTTATGTTTTATGAATCTAGATATTTTAAGAACAAAAAATCCAACTTCCAGTACTGATGACTTGATTTATATTCCTGTCAACCTAACTTTAAGTAGAAAGAACAAATCATTATGGAATGACAATTGTTATAGTTGTACTATTAGCAGTTCTGGAATTAAATTTTAACACTGCAAATATCAAATGTTAATGTTTAAAGAACGGTGGATATTTATAAAAATATCTATTTAGATTTTTTTCTAATATCCATTTAGTATATTTGATTTTCTGTTTCTTTTTTTCTAGTTAGTAAAGACTGTTGTGGCTTTACCAAAAAGTAGGAATGATTCTTAGAAAAAATTTAGAGCAATGCAGGAATAACTATCTAAATAAAAGATCTTTATGAACAAATTATTATTAACTAATGGAAATAATAAAGGTGGACTGGACTGTAGTAAGTAAGTTTTGGGTCACTTTAAGGTGAACTCTTAGGAAGCATGTTGCGTAAAGATTTATCTATGAGCTCATATGGCCTCTTTTTGTTATTTATTTATTCATTTAATTGATTTATGTGCTGCTATCTCAAAAACAGGCTCAGGGTGGCTTACAATAAGAACAAGCTAAATCATAAAAACAGATCTAGTATTAAAATAAAATAGTGAATGATACAACAAAGTCCCAAATAAGACCCTAAAACTTAACCCTTCCTGCTTAATCCTCCCAAATAGAAAGGGTGTTTATACATATTACAACAGGGGCAAGGTTTCATGCCTGGTGCAAGCACCGGCCCACCTCCTGTCTGTGGGCCAGCCGCCCACCTCACTCACCTGCCACACTTTAATGTAATAGTATTAGGATGTTAATCAGGCGAGAGGCTGCCCATTTTGAACCCCAATGTTCAGGGGGATAGCCACAGTTCTGTTCCATCCCTACACTGTGGCCCAAGCCTCATGGATGGCATCAACTAGTGATTTGCACTGGGTCTTTCATAAAACATACATAGCTCTGCCTGGCCCTCTGCCCTGGGGTATTACACCCTGTGAGGCATAGGTGGCTGTAGCCGTGCCTCACCCCCTCTCAGGGTCCCTGCAGCCACAGGACTCATGAAGAACCTGGGTGCTGCTCCAAGTCCTTCCACCAACCTGGGCCCTGCTTCAGGACTCCCATGAGCCTGGGCTCCCCCCCTACCAGTTGAAGACACCAGAGATGTGGGGGATGGGGTTATAAGGCGCCCCACACTTGCCTTTCAGTGGGAAGGCGATTGGCCTGGCATTTCTTGGGGACTCCCCCACCACAGGGAGCCCCACCAGACCCCCCCCTTACCTGGCAGGGTGCAGTTTCATGTCTTATGCAGAACAAATGAGGCCTCCTCTATCCCCATAGCCTCACCCTGTCCTCCACAGTGTTTCTGGCAGAGCTCAGCAGAGAGATGTTTCTCCTCTGCTGGCTAATTACAAACTGCCCTCAGCTCAGGGAGCTGGGCCTTAAAATGGCTGCCCTAATAAAGGCACCTGCTCTCCCTGGCCCAGTCCTTAAAGTGGCAAGAACTACCAGTGCCTTGCCACAACATGATCTGGGAGTGGTGGGGAGGGTGAAGCATTTCAATTAAAGTGCCCAGAGCCTCTTATCTATCATCCCCGCACTGAAAAATGGTGGTAGGGGTGCTTTAACTAAAGCTCATCAAAAGAGCTTTAGTTAAAGTGCCCCACCACCATTTTTCAGAACAGGAATGCTGATACATGAGCTTCTGAGTCTGCTGGAGCATGGTAATTAGCAAGCTCCAGAAAACTCAGTCAAGTCTACTCCAACATGCTGCAATTACAGCATTTTGGAGCAGCCTCACTGCATGTGTATAGGCTCCTATTATTGTCTTTAAATTTGCTCCTTCTCATTTGATGCCAGGGATTCATATCCATTCTCCAGCAAGACAGCCATAGATTCAGAAGATGAATGCTGTCTGTTGCCAGAGGTGACAAGCTTCTACCTTCCAAAGAATGCATGTCTTCAGCGTCTTCCAATACTTCTGGTTGTTCTGCTTCCACAATGTGGAAGGTGTCTTTGTGCATCGAGTTGATGAAGGCCTCATGCTCACAGATGCTTATGAGCCTATCCACCTCCTCTTGCAGTTCCCTTATCTGATTCCTGAGAGAATCCACAAGGAGACACCTTGCACACCATGAGCATTCCTCCCACTTGGCTGTCCCTGACAGGGACATGCAGTCTCTTCAAAGCCAGGAACCTGGGTGAAAGCCTTGGTAGTCAGTAGCTGTGCCTGGACAGAGCCTCCACAGCTAATAGCAGAGGAAGACCTGGCAGTGGCAGGGGCTTTAGCATTTTGACACTTTCCACCCATCTTGTTGATTATAGTGCTAGCTCCTTTTTCTCCTGCTGCTATGTTTTGGGGGGAAAAATCCTCTTCCTCCTTCATCTGCTTCCATTCAACAAACTTACAGTGAAGGAAGGGCAAGAAGAAAAGTATCTGGGCAACTCCCCAGCAAACTCTGACTCAAACTTCCTTGTTCAGTAGTCCTGTGCCACTTGCTGCTGTGTCGTTGACTTCTGACAAGCCTAACTTTTCTACTTAGGCAAAGCCAACTTCTTACTAACACTGCAGTCAGCTCCAATCACCTACCACCACACACAGGGGTATCGTTTCCCCCACTGATTTCAAAATGAAGATTGCTGACCAAGGTCACAAGTTCAGTCTTCATATACTATACCTACGATGAAAGCCAGATTGACAGGGGTCAAGAAATCTGATAGCATCCAGCTGCACCAGAAGCTGTCAGGCAACCATACATTCAGTGACCTTCCCCAAAAAGGGGAGATAGGGCAGTAGCTGGCTGAAGAGTCAGAGTCAAAAAGAGGATTTTTTGGAGTAGGGACTGGACAACTACAGACTTAAGAATGTCTGGCACCCTTCCCTCCAGAAAGGAGGTATTTACTACTCTGCCAACAATGGCTCCAATCACCATTGGCTAATTTTTACAAGCCAAGATAGACAAAAGTCTAGTTCACAACCAGTCATACACATTCCCCTAAGTATATCCTCTGCAACTCAAACAGATCCACATAAACCAGACAAGACCTAGTTTCCCTAACACAGAACTCAGACTCTGCAGCTAAACTGGCAGACCCCAAAACAAGTCAAATATGAGCAATTTTGCCAGTGCCACAATCCATGCCTTGGCATGGGTTGAGAGCCACCTGCACTCTTAACTGCCTACTGTCTCACTTGAGTTGCTTCAGGTGCCCAGTAGACCTGAGGGATCTGTGCTGCATCAGAAGTGGCAGCAGATGCCTGGGTGTCACCATGTCTGTGGCCAAGATAGTATACTATTTCACAGCTGAACCAGGCCACTGACAAAATAACCTTTAAGGTCACTGGAAATATTCCCTGGAGAGTTCAGATATCCCACCAGTTGTGACACTGCATGACAGATGGCATCTTCAGACGCTCTTAGGTTGGATGAAGTGAGCTGATCAGCCACATAGAGAGAGTCTAAAACTATCAGTACTTATTCTCAATGCCCCCTTTTTACTACTTTGGCAAAAAGATTTTTCTAATGTTTTCTGTGTCATATTTTTGTGTCTTTAACCCCAAATCTGCAGAGACCTCAAGATAAGGCTGACAAGCAAATCTCGTGCATCTACAGACTCAAGGTTTATACTTTCTCACAGATCCTCAACACACTAGCATGCAGGACTAATCACCCAGGCTGCAGAGCACTTCTACTTCTAATTCAGCACATCTCTCTGCAAGGTCTGACGAAGAAATCTGATGCATCATGTAAAATGGACAAATAAAAGGAAGATAAACTTTCCCTCTATGTCAACACGCAGGACATATCTAGAATTTTCAAAAGGGGGGGTGAAGATGGTATGGTGCATCAATACTATACACGTTTTTCTCCAGGTACAGAAAAATAGAGATAATATACTTGAGGCCTGGCATTATATTATTTAGTTTAAATTCAAGGCAAAACTAAATACAACTGAGAGAGGGAAGGCAAAAGCCCCCCCACTATGGCCCCAAATCCCTCCCAATGAGCCCTGATACTTACTACAGGGGCGGAGACAAGCAGCAGCTGTGGGGAAATGCTGATGCAGGCTCGGCAGTTCCAAAGCTGCCTGCACCTGCGTATCAGTGAGACCCGGGGATGGGACCTCGGAGGACCACAGGCTGCTCAAAGATCAGCTGGAAAAGAAGTCACCTGGGTGGAGGGAGAGGCACGGCACGCTGGCCGGGAGATGCAGGTGGCAGAGCCAGGCGGTGGCGGCCCTGAGCATGGGGAAAGAAGCCCTAGTGTCAGCTGGGGAAGCCCGGCTGATGGAGCAAGGATTCCAGGCTCTGAGAGCCAAGGATCGCTGGAGAACTGCAGCAGAGAGAAGTGGTTCTCAATTACTGGTCCAAGTCCACAGTGGCTGAGAACTCAGGTACTGCGGTGGGGAGGGTCAACAAGTGATGGCTGAGCCCTGTAGGCAGCCCAGTGAAGAGGGAGGAGCTGGCAGCAGCTGCATCAGAGCCCTATGGGGAAGTGTTAAGTACCACCAGGTGGTAGGAACAGGAGTGATTAACTCCTAGTCAGAGGGATCCTGGGAGCCAGCATCTTAGGCACCCATTGGCAGACACCGAATACCATTTTTTGGTGTTGAGAAGTATTCTAAGTTATCGTTACTCTAGGCCGCAGCAGGTTTAGTTTGCCCAAAAGGTGATCCGGAGGCCAGGGATCGACCTGGGAAAGAGTGATGGGCGGAAGGACCTGACCCAGGTAGAGGCGGGTAGCATGGATGAGAAGTGATCATTCCAAGGAAGACTGCAGGGAGAAGCATCTTCCCAGGCCATGGATGTGGTAAGGGTGGGGTAAAAGGGAGGTTTGGAGCCCCACGAAGAAAGACCAGGGTCAAGACCCCTTTTGGGACCCCATCAATCAACATCAAAGACATGGCAGGGGAGTAGGGGCAGCGCCCATAACCATCTTGGTGGCCCCAGGGTGCAGTCTCACCCTGACATCGCTAAGGAACAAGGCACTGACCCAAAAAGGCCCAAAGCCTCACAACACCTACCAGCAACAACAACTTTATTGGAATATGTGCTGATTTGTTTTAAAAAAGCAAGGGAAACTAGGCAAAAATAGTCAAAACATTAATCCTGTAGTCATACTACTTAAATGTACATCTCTTATTCAAATATGTAATACAAAATCTAGCCTTCTTAAGCATCCAAAGATACTGCATTGTTATTTATTTCCACACTCGAGTTAATGTTCACCTGAGTTAAAATGACTACCCCTAAGTTAAGGTTTTTAGCTAGAACTTAAAAAAAAAAAATCTGTAAGGCTATAAAACAGAAGGGAGATATTACCAAGAATGGCTAACAGACTGAAAAATTGCAGAAGAAAGGAGTGTCCTGCTCCTAGAAGAGCAGGAACTGCCTGGGGAGAGCCCAGAGAGCCAGGCAAGAGCCATGGCAACCGGCTAAGGAGGAAATTAGTCAGCACCTGTACCTGGTCAGCTGGCAGGAAGGGGCAGGGCCTTGGGTCCATATAAACCCCTGGCTGAAACTAAGGGAGGCAGTTCCCTGCTGGCGCCTAATGTTACCTCAATAGGACAAAACTGTTCAACAAATCACCAACTCTGTATCTTTTGGTAATAAAACCAAAGGAAAAGCTCTTTCAACAAAGAGTCTCAAAATATATTAAGGTTCTTACAAACTGAGTATAATGAATCCCCTGTCTTATATGAAGACATCTTCTACCAAGAACTGAGGGAGCCTCCTTGGTCTTTTACAGAGGCATCTCTAAACTTGAAAATTTAAGAGCTGCTACTTGGAGCTCCATATATAGCTGCGCAGGCAACAGAAACCAGTATCCTGTGGTGTCAGTCACTAGATCTTTTGCACAGATTGGTAGGGCAGTCTTATTGTCATTGTTGACATATTATTTCTGGCACATAGCACCAGAGAGATAACCACCTGCCAGTCACCTAGGGTGATATCTGTATGGACTCAGAAAAGAAAAACAACAAAAAAACACTCAGTTCCTTTACAATAACTGTAATTCTTTAACCGTTTGGCCATATAGAACCCACAACCTATCCCACTTTCCACTAATGTAAGACCCTTTACCAACTAGAAATTCTGAATTTGTGAAGGGACTGAATTTATGCCTTTAAGGGAGGGTAGCTGGGTATGCTGAGTGAAAGCATAGTCCCAATAGATACTGCTAGTCAAAATGAATCTGGTTTCACACAGAATAGGATCTGTCTGGATAGAACAAATCAGTTACTAAACAGTAACTAACTGGTTTTTCATTACTTGCTAGAGTTTAGTATAATTAGAAATATCATTACATTATTAATATCATTTTATGGAAACAAGATTACAGTATCAAAATTAAACAAAATGTTATCAAAACAAGACCTTGGACATGTAGTATGTGCTCAATGCTGTCAAAATTAAATTGAATAGACTTACTGCAAATCAATAGAGACAATATACTACTGTCAGGATGATGTATGTGGAGAAGCTATTATGATGTGAAAATGGAAAACTATGCAACATATTTATGAATGAAAAACACCAATTATATGGTCTTTAAAGATTTCCACTTGAAGTATGCACTGCATGTAATTCCTCAAAAGTACTTTTAAGGGCAGTTTACCATGGCATCATGGTTTTAGGTGAGCTAAGTACTATTCAGCAAAATACTATATAGCTTCTTACCTTCCAGCTTGTTGTTTGCCTATCTGCAATAGGCAGCTACTTATCTTACAGTAAATAACTTTGTTTGATATGTTGCACAGACTCCCCCAGGGAAGCACTTGCACAAGACTCTGGCCATATCTCACCCGAGTACCCCTGAAGTCAGCCAAGACATGGCTTCTAGAGTGGTGGCGGGGGGAGCACTGACTCCTTCTAACTCTTAGACCCCAGCCTTTTGGTCTCTGATACAAACCTACCAAGAGGCAAATTCAGGAAGGATGAGGCAGCATGTTCACACCCTTCCTTTGGCTGTATAGTGCATGTGCCTTAAGGTCTGAGCTCACCAGCAGGTCAAACACATGCAGGGAACCTACTATTATATGCTGGAAATGCAGTGCATCGGAACAGACTCAGTTAATCAAGTCTGGTGAAGCATGGAAATTAAGGTGCGCCAGCAGACTCTAGCATCATGTGTATCAGTGGCATCAAACGGAAAAATGGTGGTGGGGCACTTTGAACTAAAGCTCATCAAATAACTTACCGTTCAAAGCACCCCACCGCCATTTTTTCACCATAGGGATGCTGATACATGTGATGATTGGGCACTTTTAATTTGTGTGCCTCACTAATTAAAGTGCCTCTCCACACTTTGTGGAGAACATGTAAAAATGCCCACAGGGTCTGGTTGGAGCCCCAGTTTAGACATAGCTCTGGAGCCCAGGTGAGTGCTGTGGCTATTCACCCTTCACCTCCCTCCCCTTCAACAGGGAAAGAGGGGACAAGTGGTGGTGATGTTCAGCCCTTGAGCTCCAGAGATGCATGAAATTAGGGGCTGAGCACCACCATTGCTCATCCCTTGCTTTCCCCTGCTTCTGAATTTAGTATGGGGGAAAGGAAAAGCATGAGGGCAAGGGTGAACTGCATGTGCTGTGCTCTAGCAGGATTGACACTGATATGCTGGTGAGCTCAGAGAGCTCCATCTCTCTTCAGCATGCATGGATCCGGAAAGTGGGGAAGGGGCAGCCAAACCCCCTCTTTGTGCAGTTCATGTACACTGAGCCATCTAAGCCCACCATCTCATCAGTATGGAGGCCACAGTATGGAGTCCACAGCCTCATCTTTTACATAGCTCTAGAACCCAGGGGCTGAAAAATGCCATCCCTTCCCCATACTAAATTTGGTGGCAGACAATGGAGTGGGGGAATGAGTGGTGGTGGTGCACAGTGATGGCATTCATACCTTGGATTCTGGAACTGCACCAAAGCAACCACACCTCACCTAGATCCTTCCCTGCTCCCCTCTTTAGCCCATACAGCCCTGATCACCCCAAAGTTAGCTTAGCTGTTCTCTCTTTAGTCCGTATGGCCCACAAACCCTGAAGTTCCCTTGCTTCAAACCACTCTGCTTTTCTGGCTGCTCCATTCATTGATGCTTATCTCTCTGTTTCTCTGGATGCCTCTTGGGTATTACCTTCAATCCTACTTGGTTGAAGTATCAACATTCCTTTGTTGCTGGAGTTTTATCTGGTACTGTCCCACACATTGACAGCTCTCAAACAGCAGGGACTCTACTAGCCTCTCCTTTCCCACGTACAAGCTAATCAGGGAAACTGAGGAATGAAACATTATTACAACATGAACATACATAAAACAGAAATATAACAATAAAACCCATAGTCTATCACATTTGTCCGTATGCTAATTCCAGTACTGGTGACCAGGTGCCTTGTTAAACTTGTAGATTTTTTGCTCAGCAGTATTCATACAGCATGCATGCATCTGAAGATTCCTTCAAAGTAGGAACATGGAGGAAGGTACAAAGCAGACCTCAGATACACTGGATTGATGTAGATACTGGAGGGGGGGCAGTGAATATACATGTGGACAGCAAGTTTCAGAAAACTTCAGTTACTGTAAGGCAACTAACTTGTCATTCTCCTGTAAGTAATTGTTCACATGCATTTTCCAGCACTAGTGACTCTAAACAGTGGACTGCTTCACAAGCAGTGACTCAAAAGTTTGAGAACTGTAATTAAAACATTTCTTGACTGAATCCAGTCAAGTCTGAGTTGGAGGTTTCAGATACTATGCAATGTCTGAATATGTGAAAAGAGCTCCAAATGGATGTTTTTCAAATATCTGAAATGGATTCTTTCCTCATCAAAATTACCAGTGTACCTTGAGCTTGGGTGTCCTCTAAGAGGCAGATGAGTATACCTGGACTATCTCATAACACATTCTGACACAGATTTCAGACTGGGAAGTCAATGGGCTAAATTAGCCTTGCGTTTCATTCTTTCTGCATGGCCACAAAATCCTAGGACAGTGGTGCTCTACCTTTTGGCCCTGCAGGCCGGAAGAGTGGTACAAGGCTAGTTAACAAGCTGGATCCCAAGGTCAGCACTTAAATCAGGCCCTACGCTGCCTCAGCTTCACATGGCTCAAGTGGGCCCCACACCACCTCAGCTCAGCCCTACAAGCCTGGATCAGAACCTGAGCTCCCAGCTGTTCACCAGGACTCCCCAAGGGATAGCAAGGTTTAATGACCACAAACTTCTGGAAGGCCGATTTAGACTGGATATGAGGAAAAACTTCTTTACAGTCTGAGTGTCCAGGGTCTGGAAAAGACTCCCCCCCAGGGGTGGTGCAAGCACCTACTCTGGACTCATTCAAAAAATATTTGGATGCTTATCATGCTGGGATCATTTGGCCACTATGGCATGGGTGCCAGACTTGATGATCTTGTGAGGTCCCTTCCAGCCCTTAATGTCTATGAAATCTATGAAAATTTTAAAAATTGTGGCACACCATCACATAGAAACAATGCATACTTTTCTCCAGTTAAAGAGAGACTAGAAGCTTTACTAATATGGAAGCTCTGTATTATTCAGTTTAAGATCAAAGCAAAAACAAAGTAACTATTGAAATGTGCACTAATATGCTAGAGTATATAGTTTAAAAAAAACACAACCAACTAGGCAAAAATAGTCAAAGGATATTGTATCATTAGTCCTGTAGTTATTATAGTTAAATGTACATCTCTTATTTATAAAACAAAATCTAGTCTTGTTGGGCATCTTGACAGTGCCTCCAACACCTCATTGTCAGTCATTCCTATACCTGAGTTAATATTACCACACCTGAGTTAATGTTTTACCATGAGTTAAAAACAATCTGCAGGGATGTAAATTAAAAGAAACATCACCAGGAACAATTAGCAAACAGCAAAACTGTGAAAGAAAGGAGAGTTTGAATAATGAAGCATCAGGACCTTTAAGAAGTACAAAGGGTCATTAACCCCTATGGAGTGGAGAGAGATTAACAGGAATCAGAGAAAAAATAATGAGTCATGAAGTCAACTGACTCTCTCAGCACTGCCTGAATAAAAATGCTACTGCCCCTCCCAGGCAGTTGGCTGTAAGGTTTGGATAAAGCAGGAATCAAAGGAGACATGCAACTACACCAGTGTTTCACCCCACTCTCCAGATCTGCCCCTGGGAATAGGCTAAATTTAAGATACTTTCTTAAGGAATTCATCTCTTCCTATTTCTCTCTTAAATAAAATTGAATACCCCGTGGTCAGACATGACAATTGATCACTGTGGAAATTATTATATTATAAACTCAAGGTTATTTCAGATAGGAAAGAGCAGCTCAAGCAATGGTTGAATTTTCATGCAAATATACCTTGTAATAATGAATAAAGGAAACAGGGCAATATTAGAAATTGCAACACTATGAAGGAAATTACTGTGTGTGTGTGTGTGTGTGTGTGCGCGCACACGTGCACATACATGCACATCATTTTAAGAACTGCCAACTCTCTTGGAATGCTTTCAAAAGTCTTCTATGTGATACATACCTGAACTGTTTCTAAATATTCTAAATAGAATACTTTTGAAAATATCTCATACAATGGAACTGCCATCTAATTTAAGCACAAACTTACACAAACTCCCAAGTTCTAACTGAAACATGCTGTTTCATATATAGACGTATGTGTATGCCTAAACACAATATACGTAGGGCCCATACCATCGAAGCTGCATAATCTGTACTGTATCCATCGTCATGATTATACATCTTCCACAACACGTTGTATACAGCTCCTTGTTGAAGGGAGAGATTAAGGCATTCTTGTAATTTTCCACTTCATTATTCCTTTGACTACTTGACCTTTTATATTTTTGGATGTAAGTGAACAAAGAAAAAGTCAGGTGAATAATATTACAAATACATTAAAGTCAGGTTTCCAAAAAGATCACACATCCTTCAGAAAGACACCCGAAAATGAAACACCAAAGCAAAAGATATTTTCTTGAACGCTTCACACACATGATGCAGTGTTGTGTCAAAGAGGTAAATTTCTGTGAAGCTTTTCAATCTACCAGCCAATAGCCTTTTCTCTTCTATTTTTAATAGAAAAAAAGACTTTGCCAAGGAACAAGCCATGCATACTGAATACATCTTCCCTTTATCCCTTTATTTCATGCTTCACTTTCATCAGTATGTGGGAGCTGTTACAGTGCAGAGAAGTTACAAGCTCATCATCTTAAAAGAAATGATTATGTTCACCAGATGATACACCCTTCCTTTCCTCACTGATTTTTTTTTTTTTGCTAGCTTGGCTAAGGTCTAACCACTGAACCACATGCACTTATTTATATCCTCATACATTCAAAGTGATACATACAGACTTAGCTAGTTCCAGTCTACCATAAAGTCACACAAACCTATACCAAATGAACTGATTAAATGAACTGGTTATATCTCAGATATGCTTTCGTAAAGATATCCAAAGACATAATGGGCATGTCTACACATGGAATTAGCATACATGAATAAACTCCAGAGCTTATTGCTCAGGAGTTTATTGCTCCCAGGCACACCATTTGAATGTGCACCCAGAAGCAGTTTATTCAGGTGCAGCACATGGAGCCTAGTTGGAGCAGCCCCGGCTGGTCAGCTTGTCAGCCCAGGGTTGCTCTGACTAAGCTCAGTGTTCTGCGAAGGGGGCTAGCTGGGGCTCAAGGGTGCTTCAGTGTGGGGCTAGCCAACAGGCAGCCCCCACACTGAAGCAACCTCATGCCCCAGCCAACCAGTCAGCATCTGCATATGTACTGATGCATACAAAAAACTCTGCAGCAGGATAGTACTTGCATTTACAAGTACTACCCTGCTGCAGAGTTTATTAGTTCCCTGCGCCCCAGCAGGGGTGCACCTGTAGACACTGAGACATTTACTGAAGAGCTAATTAGTCAACTCCACAGTAGAAGTCTCATGTAGGTGCACCCAATAAAGGGTAAGTGACACCATCTCAAATATGCCTAAAAGAAAAAAAGTAACTTCGTATTCTTCAAGTTTTTCAAACTGAAATTTTAACTGTTTTAATTGTAATCAATGGGCTAAACCATTATGTTCCCTCTGTGCTCTCTTTTTGGACAAATGAATACTAAATTTTTTTCTGCATCATGGCACAGCTCCAACAGGAGGAGTGAACAATAGCCTGCACAAAGCAGTTATAGTCTGGTTGTTGTAACCCACTACCTACAACTAGGTGTTTGATATTTGAATCTCTATAGGTTAAGAAAGAAATTAAAGCCAGGTCTCCTTCCTGAGTGCTTAAATAATTTTATTATATACAAGGTGGGCAGCAGCTTTACCCTTCACCTCCTTCCCTGGACAACCTGGATCCCAACAGTGTTAGGAATCCCTAAGCACCTCACAGGACTTGTCTAGTTTCTGAATTCCAGTTTTGCTTAGGCACTAAGATGTTCAGACTGAGACAGTTTTAGCGATGCAAAAGAGGCACAACTCAGTGTAGGTATCGCAGATGACCCCCAGCTGGGGGACTGCCCAAAGCCACCATAGACTTGTCTGGTCTCTGAGAGTACCCTGTGAAGTCAGCCAGGGCATGACTTTGGGAGTAGGGAGGGAGCCCTACAACCGTCCAAACCTATGGATCCTGCCCTTTGGTCCCTCACCTTCCCTGGTTCTCCATGGCCCTGTCTCAAGGAGTCACCTGTTGCTGTATAATAGACTGTGTAAGATAATTGTAATGTACTGTAATGTAGATGTGTGGCACTGTCAGACAAAAGACAGAGGAACAGAAAGCAGGAGCAGAACATGGGAACCAGCAGTGGAGCACAGGTACAGCAACAGAGGAGAAACATGTGCCCAGAGATTCTGGAGGAGTAATGGAGCTAGGATTATTGGACTGCAGCAGCAGGACATGGATGTGCAGACAGCAACTAAGCATTCTCAGGATTAAAAGCTGGCTTGGGACACTTCTGGTGGTGTGGGAGGGGACAAGGTTCTTTGAGTGTCTGTACCTCGGTACCAGTGTATATTATTAATTACCTGTTGTTGAGCGAATATATCAGTGCTACAGCTTGTTATCTGTTATTCAGCTTCCAAGCATATGTACTTTAATGTCAATGCTTATCTCCTTGTATTTGTTTATTTCTCTCTAGCCTGTTGACTTGTGACCTTAATCCTCAGCATTTTGTGTGTAAAACAAGGAACGTCCCTCCTGGCTTCCTGTAACAGTTCCTGGGGTTGCAGGGTTTATTACGTCTGCTTTGATTCCTCCTGCTTACCAGTTTCAGCCTCTTCACGCTGTCTTCTGATCTTGGATTGTTTTCTTTCTATCAGTCTGCTTTCTGACTCGATGGCTTGATATCCTGACCCCAGACCTTAGTCACCTGACATTAGCTTGGGATACAGGATCTGCTTCTTCCTCCCATCCGTGGATTTGACATCTCTTATTACTGACCTTTGGATTGTGACCTTTCCTTGGTTTTTGACCATGCACCCAGGCCCCCCAGGTCTAGCCATAAGGCTATCCTAGCCTTCCCTGACATAGAGACCATTACTCTCAAAAAGCAAAGCACCTATGGACTTTGGAAGCAGATGGGGAAGGATAGGGGAATGTTTGGACTTCAGTTTTGGACTTACAAGCCTAAATTTCACATGGGTATCTATGCCCTTTATTGGTTGCTGCCCTTGGGCTAAATGCAGACATTCAGGAAAGATAGATCAGTTTCAAAATGGCCACCCAACCAGGTAAATCAGGATGAGGAGGCTAGCAGGGGGAGCAAACAGGATGGGAGGGGGGATTGGAAGTCTACAGAGGGCATGGGGGGCAGGCAGGGTCTGCAGGAATAATCTGGGGGATGGGGGTAGGTGATCACATCTGCAGAAGTGATTGTTGGCATCAGGGATGCAGGCAGCATTATAGGGGAAGGGCGGAGCAGGCAGGATCTGTGGGAGGGATGAGGAGTGCAGGCTGAGGGTGTGGGAAGGATCAGGGCTGCATCTGCAGGAGGGTTGGGGGCAGCAGGCAGCATCTGCAAGAGGGACTGGGGGGAAGTGGGCAGGCAGCATCCATGGTGCTATGGTCTGGGAGGGTCTGGTGGGATCAGGGGTACTCAGGAGTTCCATGGAAGGGCTTGGGGGAGACCAAGACCTATTTTTAGCCCCTGACCCCCCAGCAAACCTACATCCCCATCCTTCCCACCCGTTCCCCCAGCATTACTTACTTACTCAGCTCCCAGCAGTGGTGAATGCTGATAAAACTGGCAGCATGTGGAGTGGCTTGTGGGATGGGGATTTGTTGGGTTGTGAGGGTGGTTGGCTGGTCCACAGTGTAGGCTGAAGGGCCTGGGGGCTAAGAGAAGCCCGATGCTGGACAGAGGGATACATGAAAAGCGCAGCCCTGGAGCTGGGACCAGTGACTGGGCTTTCCTAGTACCCAGGCTCCGCAGGTAACTGCACAGAAGTTCCATGCCCTGGTCGAACCTAAATTGAGTAAGTCTGATACTACACTGATCCAGGTCTATCTCGCACTGAGTTGTGCAATTTTTAGACTGTGTGTGCAGAGCAAGGAACTTCACCTGGAGTGCTCGAGGCTGTCATTCCACCCACTGGATGATCCTTTCTCTCCAAGGATGGTCTGATCTTTGATAGTAAAAATACATACAGGCTGTGTCCAGGAGCATGCATTTGCAGCAGCAAATTTGTGCTGCTACTTTTCACGACAGTGCACACCTCTGCACATGAGCTTTGTAAAGAGACAATTTGTCTTGCTTTGGGCAAACTGCCTGTGCCCAGCTCCTCCTGGCTCTGGGTGTCCTGACAGAGCCAGGGCAAAACTGAAGGAATGGAGATGCTCTGGTTGGTAACCAAAGCATCTCCCTGGAGGACTAAACCTCTGTTTCTTTGGGTGCACACTCCTGCCATGTGCACCATGTTGCGTTTTTTCCCAGCACTTTTTCTTTTTTTGCTACTGGGATTTCCCAGTAGCAAATTTGGGGCCTGCACTACAAAATTAGCAACATGGGTCATGTTTGAAACTATTCCTATGTGTGGTTTGTGCTGCCACAGGAGATTTGTGGCACCACAAACCACAGTCCCCTGTTTGTCTGGATGCAGCCACAGTATAATTGCTTTGTTGCACATGGATGTGGGAAGGGGCTCTACAAACACTATACTAAAAAGGCACCATAGCCTGAATCAAAAAACAATAATACTAGCTTTTGCTCTAATTTCCACATTTTTTATGTCTGGCTATGCAATAAAAATGCTGTTTTAAATTATGTGGCTGAGAGGACATCATTCTGTCTTTGATAGATTTTAAGAGGAAGTTGTAATGGAAACACAACAGCAATATCTCACATTATTCTCACCTATAATACTACTCTTATTATAAAGATAGATTTACCATCAGAGCTCTGGGGTTTCTTTACAATGCCAACAATAGACATCATATTGAACACATTTGGATTCTGTTATGTAAATTAAAATCACAAATGTCAACTATAAGCCAATCTGCCTTGGCCCTTGCAGGAGTATATGTGGTTTGTGAAGATTGTCCCCTTTCTTTTTACAGCCCAACAAGGAACAGGAACAATCCCTGTTCCTCGGCTATAGGGAGTCCTACTCCCTTTGCATTATTTTGCAAAATACACCAGCTGAATCAGAGCCCAGTCCCACTCAGAGCTCTTCTTAGGGTGATAGAGCTCTCCCTCATCCCCAGAGAAATGCTGCAGCACAATGTCCCAATCCAGATCTTAGGCAGTGGTAATGAGAACAGCTGGAAAGGCAACAAGTTTGACTTTGGGCCTTGTTACATAGTAATTCTGGATAGCTCCTGGAACTCTTAACCTTGGGATTTTCTGCACATTAACACATGAATACATTTTTAAGCACTTGTTACGCAGCTCAAAGTTACACCATTCCAGGGCAAGATTATCTCTGATCCATGCTACCCGGCTCCTGTTCCATTAAGGTGTGGCCACTCCCCACAGATGTGTGGCCTAAGTTGAAGTTCTTCATTATCATGGGATCTCTCACACCCCCTGCCCTGGCTCACCAGCCCTCTACTAGCAACTGGCAGCTACATCTCCTAGTCCTGCTCTTGCTCACCAGGTCTCTAGTGGCAAGTCATAGCTGTGCGGTGGGGGAGGGGCAGGGAGTCAGAGACTGTTTCTAAACCAAGGATGTGACTGCTCCAAACTCAAGTTAGCACTAACAGCAATCAGTATTTTGCAACTCTCTGTGTCAAATGTAATAATGACTTTAGCGTAAACAGCTCCCACCTGCCCCCGCTTTCCTGGCTGGTCCCAGTAAGACCAACTGTCTCCCCTGCATCCCAGATCCCTGATCACTGCCCCAACCTCATCCTCTCCCCCACTTACTTGTAGCTGTACACACTGTCTGTCCCAGGGGACCAGGCAAGGAAGGATTAACCTGACTGCCTGGCCTCCGCTGCTCCTGCTCTCTGGGCCAGAATAGCAGCAGCTCAGCAGTAAGGCAGGTGGGGAGACAAGTTAACCCTACCCTGCCTGCTCCCCTGGGACACTCAATGCAGGCAGCCACTAGTAAAGTGTGGGGAGCAGGGAGAGAGAGGGGGGAACCCCAATGGGCAGTGGGGGAGCCCCAGGAGCCCCTGGGGCTAGGGGAGAAGCCCAAAATGGGAGTGGAGTGAGAATCTTACCTTTCAGTCCTCCAAGGCCCTGCTGGCCTAAAGTGTGACTACTCCAAGCTCAAGATAGCACAAACACAGATCAACATGTGCATGGCTTACAGTGTAAGGTGTAACAAGGCCCTTCTTCACTGGAAAGCATACCTCATTGACTCAACAATGATTTATGTCAATTTAAACTTCTCTCCTCTTTAACATCAGCCTCTTATCCAACACAACTCCTCTGAAAGCCACACCCTACCTACCAGCAGTTCTCTCTAGGCAGGCTGTTTTTACTAAAACCATTTAACACAATGGCAGGCATTAAGCAAGTACTTTTGTACAGTCTCCCAGGTGATTTTTACAATGATTTATTTTAGTTCCTAGCAACTCCGTCCGTACTAGACACTCCCAAAGGCAATGGAAGTGACAGCTCTCCTCACAGCCTGTAAATGGCAGGGGTTGACAAACAGATTATAATCTCCAACAAAACAACTATTAACAAAAATGTGCCTCCTAGCTGGGAAAATGTATGCACCTCTTGGTCCACAACTTAAAATGCTTGTTAAATTATTGTCCTAATAAATACAAGACTACAAGTCAAAAGCAGCTCCTGGGTGCTCAGAATTTTTAAAAATAAGGCCATCTGTTTAGAAGTCTAAATACTGATATAAAAAACTAATTTCAGGTTTCTTAGTCATGGTCTTTTAGTATTGCTATGGACCAGGACAGTCTGCATCAGGGTCTACAGCCCAAGCCCAGAAAAAGCCACATTTGGAGGATGGTTAGTCAGTTAAGAAAACTGTTCTTCAGACACACCAGTGTGTGTGATTTTTCTACAAAAGAGACTGAGTTGCCACAGCTTCAAACTATTCACATTTTGTCTATTGGAAGTAGCCACTATCTAAATATGACATATCAGCAGAAAGCTAATGCAGGTCATGGATCAGGTTCACCAGGTATCTCAGGGTGTTGTTACACATTAACTTTCAAATGTATTAAATGCTCATAAGATGGGAGT
>NW_017729033.1:89716670-89718143 GCF_001723915.1 Gavialis gangeticus | reverse complement strand
AGGTGGAAAAAGCCAAGCAGCAGTGGGTGAGTGGAGGAAGAGAAAAAGGGGGAAGGAGTGAAGAAGGATAGTGGACAAGAGGAAAGAGGAAGAGGAATGGGGAACTGCTGGGCAGCCATGCAGGGCCTGGCAGTTCTCCATGGACTTGGATTGCCCATGCCACCTCAGCCAGGCTAAACTTCTCCTAGCTGTTGAAGACTTAGCAGGAACCAACCTCCTCCACTTACCCAAAGACAGAGGAAACAAACTTAAACAGAAAAAGTGATTGAGAGAGTTAAAATTAGGTACTACATAGTTCCATACCAGGCAGCCTATTGAACTTCCTTGTTCTCTTAGAAGGAAATTAGAAAGGATGAAAAAATTTTAATCTGCAACAGCTGAAGTGAATGGGACCATGTGGAAACCAACATAAAAAGTCTGACAAGATTAAAGAATAAAGCATGGCAGGAGGAGCTGTGACTGAACTGGTGAGGACAAGATCTTAATCTTAATTCTAGCAAAAATCTTCTGTGTAGGGTTGGGTCCATGAGATTTGGTCTCTTCATACTTGGAACCTGCCGGCACATCCACATATGCAGGCATGTGCATTTGCAGGAGCTTAAATAGAAGCAGTATAAATCTGAGCTGGGGCTTTTTGCCTCAGAGCACATGCCCGGATATGCACTTTGGTGTGGGACAAATTGTGCCACTTGGGGCAAAATAACCCTGCCTGGCTTCTCCTGGATCTGCAGCCAGGGGGAGCTAGAGTCCAGGGCTAGCACCTATGCTGGCCCCAGTAGTGTAAAAAGCCGCCCTGTCCTGGCCCCATCTGTACAAAAAGCTGACCTGGCAAGTAGCTCAGGGCTACTCGCTCTCAGGAGCTTCTGGGGCCCAGCCACTTGGTACCTGGGGGCACTACCCATTCTGCCTGCTGGATTGCTGAAGCAGCCCTGAGAGGTCCCTGCACCCTCTACCCCAGAGGTGGGCAAAATCTGGCCCACAGGCCACATCTGGCCAGCTAAGCCATTCTATCTGGCCTGTGGGGCCCCTTAAAAAATGTAGAAAATTAATACGTATTTAACTGTCCTTGGTTCCTGTCAAAGATTACAGGAGCCAAGGGCAGTAGGACCCAGGGGAAGCCACAGCAGGCTCCTGCAACAGCAGGGCCCACCCAGCCCTGCCCCCCCAGCCTGGGACCATGTGGCTCCTCGTGGCTGCACTGGCATGGGAAACTCAGGTGGGGGTGGGGGAAGGGCAGGGGAGGACCATAGGCAGGAAACGAGCAGGTGCTGAGCGGGGGGAAAAGCGACCCCCTCCCCCACCCCATGGTTGGTGCCCTGCGCTGCAATCACTCGCAACCTATGTGGGGATGCCTGTGCCTGCTCAGGGCCACGGGGCAGGGGAGGGGTTGCTTTCCCCCCCTCACTCAGCACCAGTTCATTCCCTGCTGGTGAGTGCAGGGTCAGGGCAGCGCACTGCCCCCCCCCCCGCCTG
>NW_017729033.1:89710235-89711670 GCF_001723915.1 Gavialis gangeticus | reverse complement strand
ACCAGGCAAGGAAGGATTAACCTGACTGCCTGGCCTCCGCTGCTCCTGCTCTCTGGGCCAGAATAGCAGCAGCTCAGCAGTAAGGCAGGTGGGGAGACAAGTTAACCCTACCCTGCCTGCTCCCCTGGGACACTCAATGCAGGCAGCCACTAGTAAAGTGTGGGGAGCAGGGAGAGAGAGGGGGGAACCCCAATGGGCAGTGGGGGAGCCCCAGGAGCCCCTGGGGCTAGGGGAGAAGCCCAAAATGGGAGTGGAGTGAGAATCTTACCTTTCAGTCCTCCAAGGCCCTGCTGGCCTAAAGTGTGACTACTCCAAGCTCAAGATAGCACAAACACAGATCAACATGTGCATGGCTTACAGTGTAAGGTGTAACAAGGCCCTTCTTCACTGGAAAGCATACCTCATTGACTCAACAATGATTTATGTCAATTTAAACTTCTCTCCTCTTTAACATCAGCCTCTTATCCAACACAACTCCTCTGAAAGCCACACCCTACCTACCAGCAGTTCTCTCTAGGCAGGCTGTTTTTACTAAAACCATTTAACACAATGGCAGGCATTAAGCAAGTACTTTTGTACAGTCTCCCAGGTGATTTTTACAATGATTTATTTTAGTTCCTAGCAACTCCGTCCGTACTAGACACTCCCAAAGGCAATGGAAGTGACAGCTCTCCTCACAGCCTGTAAATGGCAGGGGTTGACAAACAGATTATAATCTCCAACAAAACAACTATTAACAAAAATGTGCCTCCTAGCTGGGAAAATGTATGCACCTCTTGGTCCACAACTTAAAATGCTTGTTAAATTATTGTCCTAATAAATACAAGACTACAAGTCAAAAGCAGCTCCTGGGTGCTCAGAATTTTTAAAAATAAGGCCATCTGTTTAGAAGTCTAAATACTGATATAAAAAACTAATTTCAGGTTTCTTAGTCATGGTCTTTTAGTATTGCTATGGACCAGGACAGTCTGCATCAGGGTCTACAGCCCAAGCCCAGAAAAAGCCACATTTGGAGGATGGTTAGTCAGTTAAGAAAACTGTTCTTCAGACACACCAGTGTGTGTGATTTTTCTACAAAAGAGACTGAGTTGCCACAGCTTCAAACTATTCACATTTTGTCTATTGGAAGTAGCCACTATCTAAATATGACATATCAGCAGAAAGCTAATGCAGGTCATGGATCAGGTTCACCAGGTATCTCAGGGTGTTGTTACACATTAACTTTCAAATGTATTAAATGCTCATAAGATGGGAGTCTCTGCACGTCAAGGCAGGAAAAGATGATCTAAGTACCCTCTGAGTGTCTCAGAGAGAATCCTTTTCAGGCAAGGATTATCACCAGCTGGTGTAAGGCAGTTTATTAGCCAGGAGGCTAATACTAGCATTTTGCAGTCCACCAGTATCCCAGGTGGCACCACACCCAGCACTTCTCCCC
>NW_017729033.1:89706060-89709756 GCF_001723915.1 Gavialis gangeticus | reverse complement strand
CCCCACCAAGGAGGATGATATATCTTCCACAACTCTACTGCCCTGAACTAACAGGTGGAAAAAGCCAAGCAGCAGTGGGTGAGTGGAGGAAGAGAAAAAGGGGGAAGGAGTGAAGAAGGATAGTGGACAAGAGGAAAGAGGAAGAGGAATGGGGAACTGCTGGGCAGCCATGCAGGGCCTGGCAGTTCTCCATGGACTTGGATTGCCCATGCCACCTCAGCCAGGCTAAACTTCTCCTAGCTGTTGAAGACTTAGCAGGAACCAACCTCCTCCACTTACCCAAAGACAGAGGAAACAAACTTAAACAGAAAAAGTGATTGAGAGAGTTAAAATTAGGTACTACATAGTTCCATACCAGGCAGCCTATTGAACTTCCTTGTTCTCTTAGAAGGAAATTAGAAAGGATGAAAAAATTTTAATCTGCAACAGCTGAAGTGAATGGGACCATGTGGAAACCAACATAAAAAGTCTGACAAGATTAAAGAATAAAGCATGGCAGGAGGAGCTGTGACTGAACTGGTGAGGACAAGATCTTAATCTTAATTCTAGCAAAAATCTTCTGTGTAGGGTTGGGTCCATGAGATTTGGTCTCTTCATACTTGGAACCTGCCGGCACATCCACATATGCAGGCATGTGCATTTGCAGGAGCTTAAATAGAAGCAGTATAAATCTGAGCTGGGGCTTTTTGCCTCAGAGCACATGCCCGGATATGCACTTTGGTGTGGGACAAATTGTGCCACTTGGGGCAAAATAACCCTGCCTGGCTTCTCCTGGATCTGCAGCCAGGGGGAGCTAGAGTCCAGGGCTAGCACCTATGCTGGCCCCAGTAGTGTAAAAAGCCGCCCTGTCCTGGCCCCATCTGTACAAAAAGCTGACCTGGCAAGTAGCTCAGGGCTACTCGCTCTCAGGAGCTTCTGGGGCCCAGCCACTTGGTACCTGGGGGCACTACCCATTCTGCCTGCTGGATTGCTGAAGCAGCCCTGAGAGGTCCCTGCACCCTCTACCCCAGAGGTGGGCAAAATCTGGCCCACAGGCCACATCTGGCCAGCTAAGCCATTCTATCTGGCCTGTGGGGCCCCTTAAAAAATGTAGAAAATTAATACGTATTTAACTGTCCTTGGTTCCTGTCAAAGATTACAGGAGCCAAGGGCAGTAGGACCCAGGGGAAGCCACAGCAGGCTCCTGCAACAGCAGGGCCCACCCAGCCCTGCCCCCCCAGCCTGGGACCATGTGGCTCCTCGTGGCTGCACTGGCATGGGAAACTCAGGTGGGGGTGGGGGAAGGGCAGGGGAGGACCATAGGCAGGAAACGAGCAGGTGCTGAGCGGGGGGAAAAGCGACCCCCTCCCCCACCCCATGGTTGGTGCCCTGCGCTGCAATCACTCGCAACCTATGTGGGGATGCCTGTGCCTGCTCAGGGCCACGGGGCAGGGGAGGGGTTGCTTTCCCCCCCTCACTCAGCACCAGTTCATTCCCTGCTGGTGAGTGCAGGGTCAGGGCAGCGCACTGCCCCCCCCCCCGCCTGTACTGTAGGGCTGAGGGGGGCACTGGGAGTGAGCGGGCACCAGAGCCAGAGGGAGCATGGGGCCCACACCAGTGTCCCAGGGCCCAGAGCAGGGAGGCAGGAGTACAGGGTCCTGGCTGGTAGGGGCTCTATGGAGCTGGACCACCTCCCCCCTTTCCCTGCTGGTGCAGCCCAGCTCAGCACCACAGACCGCTGCCAGCCTGCACCCCGCTCTGGGCCCTGCCAGCTCTGGCCCTGGGACACTGGTCCCAAGACACTGGGACATTGGTCCCAAGATGGTGACTGGGGGGCAGGGCACCTGTCAAGGGGCGGGGCTACCCATGCAGCCCTCAACAGCTTGCCAAAACAGGGTAAGTGACCCTCCGCCAGAAATAATTGCTCACCCCTGCTCTACCCACTGCAGCAGTCTGACAGTGGGGGCTGCTGCCTGGCTGTGACCTGCTGCCACCTGCAACAGCATGTGGCATCCAGGCTGCACTCCTGCCAGACCCAGATGGGGACAGCAAGGCTACTGGAGGCATCTGCACCTCTGGGCCAGCTTCCAGTGGACTGTGGCTGCACAGTTGGACTTTGTGTGGCACTACTGCCATGTGCACCACCACCTGGCCATCTGGGCAGCTATCGCCCAGAAGATGTTCCCATGTGGTGTCCCTGATTTGAAGTGTCAAAGCATGTCTTCCTGGCCCCAAGTGGCCAGGAGGTCAGCCACCTCCAGCTGGGTCCTGGGTGCGAGCTTTGAGAAGGCTCCTCTGCCTGAATCCTGCCACTTGCCTCCCTAGCAGGAATTCTGGTGTTCCCTATTTAAAAACTGAAAAACCCCTGATAAAAAAGTCCCAAAATCACTCGTTAAAATACCCCAAAATCCAAGTTCTTCCACAAGTAAAACAAAAGACCACTAAAGATAGATTGAGAGAGAGAGAAATTGATATAAGTTGGGCAATGCTTTATTAATATATTTACAATTTTAAAGCAAATGGAAAGCCTACCAGTGCCTCCATCATCATAATAAAATACATTCTAAATATCTATACAATTTGGCATTGACTTTTGGCTTTTTTGTAAGAGAAATCAGAGCTGCCCCTATCTACTTCACTCACCAGGATGTGCAGCACTGATATGCCAGTGCCCTACCCCTGCCCTTGCCCCTCACTCTCAACCCACAGCCTGCCCCCCACCCCAGTCCCCACATTACTTACCCACAGGACCGGATATATGAGTGAGGGATTTGTGGGGGTGGTATGAGGGACTGGTGTGGGGTTTGTGGGTGGATTGTGGGGGACTGTGGATGTGGGGGTGGGCATATAGGAGGAGATGCTCAGGAGGGGTGGGTCCCCTGCGCCCCACAGGGTACAGCCCCCCTGCACAGCTCCAGGACTGACCCCCACAGGGTCACAGCCCCCCAACAGGGGCCAAAGTCCCCTAAAAGGGGCCACATGCCCCCCACAGGAACTTCCACCCCACCACAGGGTCCACATCCCCCGCTGGCTTCTCCCAGCCCCCTGATCACTGTCCCACCTGGCCCCATCACCCACTAACTCCCACAGCCCTCCCAATTGTTTCCCCACCTGGTCCCACCTCCCAGCTTACTGCCCCACCTGGCCCCAGTATCCTGGCACTCAAAAAACCCACACTCACCAGCTGTAGCAGCAGCCATCAGGACTGCTATTGCCTCATGGAAGAGCCCCCTGCATGGCACAGGGCAGTGGAGAGCAGCAGGGAGCAGCCCCAGCTGCCTGGTACCCGCGCTGCCGTGTCAGATCACACAGGTGCAGCGCAACTCATCAGGGCACTGTGCAGCATCACCTGCTGTCTGGGAGCTTGAGGTGGCTGGTGCTGAGTGGTGCTAGGCTCCAATTGATAGCTGGAGCCACCCTGAGCTCCCAGACAGCACGCATCACTGTCTGGCGCCCTGCCGAAATGCACTGCACCCACACAATCTAACAGTGGCAGCGCAGGAACCAGGCATCTGGGGCTGCTCCCCAATACCCCCTGATGCCCCACATCACATGGGGGGGGCTCTGCCATGAGGCCCCAGTGGCCCCAACAACCGCTGCTACAGCCGATGAGTGCTGGTTTGGAGTTTTTTACATTTTTTTTTGAGTGCCAGGATGCTGGGGCCAGGGGCGGGAAGCAGCTATCGGGGGCTGGGACAGGGTGGGGGAATGATTGGG
>NW_017729033.1:89680052-89701060 GCF_001723915.1 Gavialis gangeticus | reverse complement strand
GCTGCAGCTGGGGGGGATCCCCCCATGGTCCCCTCCCCCCTCCTGCAGCCTCCCCCATACCCTATTTACTTCACACAGAGCCTGGGTCCAGGTCGCTGCAGCTGGCACACTGCTTGCTCTGCATGGGCAGGCAGCGTGCTTTAGCACCCAGGTAAAAGCCAGCCATAGAGACACTCTGACTGGTTACCAGAGCGTCTTTGTGGAGGACCTGAGCATCCGGTTGCCTCAGGGCATGGTCTGGGACCAGGCTGGTTTGCGGCACTTTTTTTTGTCCCCTGGATATCCAGGGGTCTAATTTTGTCCACACGCTGCAAATTTGCAGCACAGGGAACACTTTTTTTGGTCCCACATGTGCATCTTGCAGGATCGCAAAGGTGTTTGAAACGCTGCAAGAGGCATGTGTGGGCTCATCTGGACACGCCCTGGGGCACCATCTGAGGCTTGTGCAACCATGGTTCATGAATGATTTAGGGTACATATGGGCATTGGATCCTGCAAAGATACCTGCCAAGGACAGAGCTGAAGGCAGTTAGGGATGGTAACTGCTGCAGAAGCCAGGATATAAAGGGAACTGGATGGTACATTTTGAGAGTTTCTGGGCATGTCTGTGCCAGAAATAAAAGAACACTGAAACAGGGTGGGGTGAATACTAAATGCAAGTGTTTATGATTCCCAAACCGTTTCATATTAGACAAACTTTTCTACTTTTTTTCCTTCTTGTAAAGCAAGTTATGAACACTGAGGCTTAAAGCAATTAAACTTGAGGACAGTCGGTGATAAATGGTGGCTGAAAAGTTTTTAAGATAGCATTCATTATTAAGCATTCTTTAATACTGCACCCCGGTTAAAAAAGATGAAATGACTACAATAAAAATAACAGCCTCTGCTCAAAGGCAGCGATCAAAGCAGATTAATGTGGAAATGAAAAAGGATCAACACACCTTATAAACCAAAAACACACAACAAAATGGTAAGCAAACTTCAAAATGCTCTGCTTTATTACATTCCAAAGTGTGCAACTCTAAATTTTCTAGGAGACTGAAAAAATTCAGTCTAGGGCACAGATTCAGGCTGAAGAGAGACAGCAACAATTCCTGTACAGTCAGATTTAAGGACTGCTTTCATATTTAACTCCACTACTGGGGCACTGTGTAACCTTGGACAACATATATTCTTCTTTTTCAATTTACTCATTGGTTACATGCAGTAATGTTGCAAATTGAACTGGTAAGGAAATATTTTTTAAAGCAATCAGTCAGTTTGGATTGTAATATCTGGTATCTTTTAATTTGTTGATGTGTTTATTGAGAGTGTGGAATAGGTGGATTTTTTTAGAAGGCTAAAGATATATAATTGCCAAAATATTTATCATTTCAGATAAGCTTACAAACTATTGAAGTTTATATTAACCAAACCCCTAAACCCACTGAGGTTTCACCCATCATTAATTTGAATATATTGAAAACTGAATTCCATATTGAATAACCACACAATATAATATAATGGCACATTGTATGAGAGGTCCAAACAGAATTAATGTATTTCAACTAATAATGGTCCCATATTGATTTATTTTCTAACAAAATCTAAAATGAAATTACAAAAATATATTACTCAAAAGAAACGGGATGAATGAAACAAGATATTCTTTTAATATGCCACAATATGCAACAATTAAGTAGCCAATTCATTTTTTAAATGCCACAGCCTTTGCAAAACAGCAGCACTCCGATTCCATTAGTGTGTCAATTTAGAATTATGAAAGCACTTTAAGATCTTTCAGATTCTTCTGCAGTGAGCGAGGAAAAGTAAAAAGCCTCTCCAAGTTCAAGAAGGTCTGGCACATATGAGTAAATTTCAAAGTGAAAGTTCCGTTTACAGCCATTGAGATGACACACAACAGTAGAAACCTGCAACTCTGCCACATTTATTTGCAAGCTCTCATCTTTGTAGAGACACTACTGAACTGCTGTTCTACCCTGAAAAAGTCTATGTAAACATTCTGTTTTAACACTTAATCTTGTGCATTAGGATTCATATCTGCTTTATTGTCAAAAATAAGCTGTTATTGCCTTTGTTGTTGCCCTGCAGGCAAACAGAACCAAGACTAAGCAAATCACGTTCTGTATAGAATCATTTAGTAAATCTTCAGCGGTGAAATTTGTACAAACCTTTCGGCAACTGGGCTACACAGACATCAAAGTAGGAACAGCCTCACCCATATAGCCCCCCCTCAAGTTCTGGGCAGAATTTTAACTCATCTCTGCCTGAGTCAGCTCACTGACATAATAGATATGTTGGGAGCACTTTGTTACACCAACCTGTGTTTCAGACCCATGTCTTTTCTGATTGTTGAATGCCAGTGGGAAAGTACTGGGCTCATTGTTGGCCAAGTCAGTCAAATATCTCATTCTAGGAGAACAGTTTTGTGACTTTCCTTAAGAAAACCTTTACTATAATCTTCTATGTACTAAATTATTGCCTGGAGTTATCAAACTAGGCAATGCAAAGCCTGTAACTAATGCTCAATTTTATTCATTCATTTTGTCCTTTTCTAGATATAAGTTTTTCTGAAGCTGAGCCCACACTTTTTTCTTTGCTACACAGCTACTAGCAACTTTTGGGTGCTACTATGAACATTAAAAAAACCCAGTCATCCTACTCCTATACATAGTATGTTTATGAACTGCATTTCTTTGGGTAAAATTATGCTAGATTTGCTATTTGACAGACTATTTGGAAGTTTAGCAAAGGCACCTAATAATATGGCATGGCATGGCATATCATAGCATGGCAGTTTCATATTTAGGTGTATAAGAATAAGTCAGTAAATCCATACATTTCATGTAAAGCAGAATAATGGGTGTTCATTTAAAAAGTTGATGAGTAACATTAAAATGTCAGTTATGAGATAAAACTGATACAGAACACATCCACAGTACACATGTTCATAAGCAGCTGTTTCAGTGGGACATCTGTGGCCATGAAAACTGACTCAAGATGTTTTGCCAAAACAGCTGTCTGATTTCATTTAAAATTTAAATAGCTTTATGGATTTGAGAGAGACAAAGCAAAACAAAATATTATTTTCTTAGGGATTTAAAAGTTCCGTATTTCCTTTTAAAAAGTATGCTTTCATAAATATTTGGACAGCAGCTGAGTCACTATGCAGCAAAATGACTAAAGGCTATCTTGGCAAAACTGAGCAAACTGCATGTGATTCTGCCCACCGGGATGCCCCACAGGCCAATTGCCATTCAACAACACTGAATCACTTTTCTCCTGCAGCTTAAGTAGAATTTTAAATTCTAGGTCTATAAAGTATTGCAGCAATCCTCAAACCACTTACCCTCCCTCTGCTGAAATCTTTTCAAAGCAAGCTAACAGTAGAATTGGACAAGAAACTCCAACCCTGCAGAAAGTGATGTTGGTGATTCAGCAAGTGACAACCTGAATTAGAATTGGGCTAATGTTTTGGGGGACTCTGTCCTGAAACAGATATCTCTGTCAGAAGACAGAGAGAAGAAGTCTGCTTTGGCTCAATTTTGGATCATTAAATAACCACTATCTAATCTGAATATTCACTTTCTAATAGAGCAGACTGAAACATTTCTAACCAAATGATTTCATTGAAACATTTTGGCTCTAATGAAATAGCTTGCTTAGTCTGTACAGTGTTTCAAGCACTGCTGAAGGACAGCATCAATTATCCTACACATGCTGCTTCTGGTTTAGCCCACATGGGGCACAACAGTAAGTGCAGACAAGTATGGATAGAGTGTCAGCTGAATACAGTACTTCTTCACTTTCAGTTGCAAGCTATTGTAGTATTGTTGTGTGATGCTAAATGATATGCTTTAACTCAGAAATGGTGCACTTCAGGGCTAGATCAGAAGTTTCCTTGATACATTGTTTATAAAAGCCTTCTGGGAAAAATCAGAAGACTTTGAAAGAAATTATATAAAATACAATGTTATTATTACTCATTATATTTTCCCACATCCAAAACCCTTTAAGAAAATGTAATTAACATATCTAAGAAAAAAACAATTATATTTGAAATTATAAATTCTCCTATGTCTGTGTTTTTTACATTTTAAAATAATATATTTAATTTACTTTAATAATTCAATGTTGTTCTTGTTCAGAATGTATTCATAAGCATTCAATACACACAACATATTACAGTGAGAAATATAAGAAGGTTAATCTATTTTATTTATGAAAGAAAAGGTTAAGAGGTGATTTGATCATGGTCTGTAAGTACATCAGGAGAAGATTTCTAATCACTGTAGGCATAACAAGATCCAATGACTAGAAGTTGAAGCTAAAGACATTCAGAATGGAAATGAGGCATACATTTTATAGTGAGGTTAATTAGCCATTGGAACAGTTTACCATTAACCACTGGAACAGGTTATTGGATTCTCTGTCACCTGTACTCTTTAAATCAAAACTGCATGTCTTTCTAAAATATATGTTCTCTCTCAATTAAGAGTTATGGGCATGAAGCAAGAAATACTGTGTAAAATTCTGTAGCCTGTGTTATGCAGGCTGACAGACTAGACAGTTACTGTGTTCCCTTCTCACCTTAAAATCTATGAATCTGTATGGAATCTCTGTAAGCATCAATTGAGGCATTAGATTCATCCCCACAGCAGCATAAATACAAATCTTTCTGAAAAAACTTTCCTCAGCCTCACTGGGGCACTGTGTGCTCCCAGGGGAGTAATGAGCCACCTCTACAAGTATGTCCCTGTAATTCTTTCTGGCAGTTTTGTGGATCCATATAGCAGAGCTCCTTATTTCCTACTACAGGGGTTGGCAACCTATGGGCTAAGGGCCAGATTCAGCCTGTGAAGATGGTGAATCCAACTTGTTAAGGTCTGACCCAACACAGGATGCATGGAGGCTCAGGCAGCATGCAGCTGCTGTGTTACCTGTCCCTTCTGCAGCTCTCCCTGCTTCTTTCTCAAGCCTGAATTTACCTTCCTTGAAGAGGGGTCATGGTGCGGTTTTGAGGGTAAGCACAGGCAGCACATGTACTCCAGGGAGATGGAGATTTTTAGTCCCTAGCAGAGAAGCAAGGGTCATAATCTTCAGCCCACAGCAGCAAAAAGTTGCCAGTCCCTGCCTACATGAGTATGGGTGAAGTACAAAGATTGATAGTTTTGTTTAGGCCACATCTGTAGGATGCAAAATTTTGGAGAGACGAATAAATTACTGGCCTTATCTATTCTTCCCTTGATGGATAAAAATCTAAGAACTGTTGTGTCATCTCTGTATTAAGGGACAACTTAGCTTGGGCATATAGGAATTTTAGGAATACTTGAGTGAGTTAGAGTCCTTTGTGCCTAAACCATATGCTTCATTTTTAACAAAATTTAAGCACACTAAATGCCGGTGACAAAAGATCTTATCTTCCTTTTTGGTTAAAAGATTTTAGTAGAGAACACTTCACGAGGCTGCTATGGAAGTAGTGTATAAATACTAGGGTTTAAAGCAATTATATTAATGCAAATGTTATGCACTGAGGTATGGGTGGGCTAGGCTAGGGGACAGTTTCCCAAAGCATAGAATGTAATCCAGCTCGGTTTGGTGTTGGAACTGGATTCATAAGCCATAGCCAAAGACAGGACAACACAGAGTCAGAACCCAAAGCCAGAGACAAGGTAAGCCATGGGTTAACCAGGATCAGAAGTCAAAAGCTAGAGCCAAAGTTTAAACCAGAACCATGAGCATGGAATTGGAATCAGGGACTGCCAAAGGTTTCACCAGTCGGAAGCCAGAGTCAGAACCAAAAGTCAAAAGCAGAATACTAGCCAGGAAGCATGTGGAAGTTTAGGAGCAAGAACTGTTGCCTTCTCCCAGACAAGGATACTGTGGGCTGGGCCTGGCTTTTAAGGGTTGGAGCAGGTGCGGGTCTGTTGCCTGTGGCTTCAGGGTACTGACCGCCCTGACTGTCTCACTCAGCACAGCTTGGACCAGAATATGGCTCTGGACTTGCTGCAGGTAGTGCCTGTTCAAGGGATAACTTGCCCTGATTTCTTGATTAGGACTGGCTTAGTCCAGAGCTCTACCTTGGCTTCATTACAGCAACTTTCATTAGCATGCACACAAATCTCACTTAAATTGGTAATATTGATTCTATTTCTAATATAATATCATTGCAAGTAGCAATCTATGTGTTTTCCATGGACAACCAGTTACTAGCCAGACAGATCAGAGGAGAGATATAAGATTCATGAGTCCTAAGAGGTCTACCCCAGAAGGCCATGTGACAGCATCCAATGCCTATTGGAACCAATTAATTGATCCACTGACTTTAAATCAGAGCTGTATCTTTTCCTACACTCCATTAAAGATAATGCATACTATATTTCTGCTGACTCAGATATGCAGAAGTGTTTCTCTTCTCTACATTTTTGCAAAGGGGGAAATAATTGGACCAATTCGAGCAAATGCTGTATGATATGTACAGAACAACCGTACACAGTCTGCTGCTGTTCTTACTCAATTTGACTACTGTTAAACCATATTTAATGATTCACTTTCAACAAAAAAGGCAATTATGAGACTGACTTTCTAAAAAATCATTTAATATTCAATCTAACTAAGCAAGAGAGATGGCTGTTTTATGCCAGTAGTTAGATACCATATAAAAATGCTGAGAATGCCACAAACTTTTAATTTGTTACTTCTTTTGTAATTCTGTCAGCTAACTTCCACTCATGATTACAAGCCTGTTCTGAAACACCAAGGACAATATCTACCTGTGAACTATTGAATGCCTGTCTGTTAAATGAACAAAAATATTAGGCACGAGAATATTCTTGTAAATGCCATATATAGAATGCTAGTTGAACAGATGCATGAAGATATGTTTATACTGTAAGTCACACACATTTTTAAAAAAATCCCCATTTTTATTAAGATTTGTTCAAGGATTTTATTTTTGTTGCCTTTGTCCTTTTATTAAACATGTATTCCAGGGAGTACTATTTTCATTGAAGTAGTTACACACAGAAAAATGGACCCTTAGAACAAGTCTTTCTCCTGGCACAAAAAGAAGAGCATACAGCAGTTCAAGGATATTTTCTGGAAGAGAACTGGCTCTTCTGCAAGAAGATCAGATACCTATGAGGAAGTTCTCCCTCCTCTCAATCTAATTTGGGGCAGAACCCCATGTTGGGGCAGAACCCCATGTTGGGGGGCTGTAGCCCTTATGTGGGGGACCAACCCCTTGTGTGGGGGCCCTTGTGGGAGGGCAGCAAAATATGTATTCATGAATTCATGAAACCTGTATTTAGAGTTCACTTTATTATTATGATAAGAGACTTCCTTTAACACTGTAAATATATCAATAAAACATTGTCCAACTGATCGCTGTCTCTCTCTTTCTCTTTCTCTTTCTCTTTCTCTTTCTCTCTCTCTCTCTTTATAGTGGTCTTTTGTTTTACTTGTGGAGGAACATAGATTTGGGGGTATTTTAGAGAGTGACTTTCAGATTTTATCTGGGATTTTTCAGTTTTTCAATAGGGAACACCAGAATTTCTGCTAGGGAGGCCAGTGGCAGGACCCTGCCTGCTCAGAGCTGGCACCTTGGACCCACCTGGCTGTGGCTGACCTCGTGGCCAAATGGGGCCAGGAGGACATGCTTTGACAGTTCAAAGCAGGCCACCACACCCAGAACATCTTCCAGATGATAGCTGCCCAGATGGCGGGGCGCGGGGCACAAATGGCAGTAGTGCCACACAAAGGCCAACCCTGCAATCGCAGTCCACTGGCTGCTGGCCCAGAGGGCCAGATGCCTCTACTGGCTGTGCAGTCCCCATCCAAGTGTGGCAGGTGCGCAGCAGGTCATAGCCAGGCAGCAGCTCCCACTGCCAGACTGCTGCACTGGGTAGAGGGTGCAGGGAACTCTCAGGGCTGCTTCAGCAGTCCAGCTGGCACAAGGGATAGTGTCCACAGGTACCAATTCGCTGGGCCCCAGAAGCTCCTGGTTACTCAAGTTACTACTGTGCAGTACTGTCACGTCATGGTTCCTGCCATGTGATGCTAGTGTGCAGTAGTAATGAGCTACTGCACAGTCAGCACCTTGTGTAGAGGAGGCCAGTGTACAAGGCAGGCAGAACAAAGTATCTAATAATAAAATCAACATTAAAAAACAAAACGAGACTAACGAATACTGATAATTTTAATATTAAAATGCATCATAAATCATTATTGCCAAAGGTGCTCAGAAACTTAAAAACAATTTTTATTTTTTTTTTAGTCATAGGAGTAGCCGGAGTCAGCTCTTTTGCATTTCCATGCTGCCCAAATATAGAGAGTAGATACTGGAATGCTACAATACTAAACCCTGGATCCTGCAAACAGTTACACATGTTCTTAATCATCCTACACATTATTTTCAGTAATCCTGTTAACTTCAGTGCAGTCATTTAGGGTAGTAAAGGTAAATACATGAGTAAAAGTTTGCAACAATAAGGCCTTAATGATAATACAGGGAAAAGCCCCAGTTACATCTTATTAGCTAGTATCTCCCATACCAGTCCAAAAATGTCTCTTTGGAGGTCTTCTCTGTACATTTCCAGCTGAAAGCATTTTTTTCCAGCTGAGTTATGAAGTCCTGAAAATGAATTTCTAATGAAAATACTAACAGGCTTTTAACTACAATGGTGCTAGCAGGCACTGCTAAAATAAATAGAAATCCCTGTCGGTGCCAGAAAGGCAGCCCATCATAACAGGCACTTTTCTAGAAGCTTTTTATTATATCTGGATGATAATAATCTTCCCACCAGTGAGCCTGCTGGTTCCTGGCACTTATCAAGCTTGTCAGAATCATTTTACACATTCCAAACAGCGGGCAGAGCAGACAATAACAAAACAGGAAAGAAAGTTTCTCAACATGTTGCACATCTTCTCTCTCAGGAGCTACTACTGTATTTGAACAAAGAAACCAAAGTTGCCATTTCATCAGAATCCTCTGTATATTAAAGTTCTCAGCTTCAGGTACGATGTAAACTTTCTAGTGCAGATCCTTAACTAGGATAGAGAAGCACTCGGCAGCTTAGAAATGCGTTAACATTTTATGTGTATGAGTGAAAAAGCTGCTTTACCTATGTTCTTAATGGCCATGTCCACACAAGCAGGGGTGTGTATTTGCATCAGCACAAATAGTAGCAGCACAAATTTGTGCCACTACTTTATGCCACAGTGCACACCCCTGCCTGTGTGCTTTGCAGCAGGACACAGTGTCCCAGTGCTTGTTGGTCTGCAGGCAAAGCTGGCTGGGGTACAGGATGCCTCAGTGCTGGGCTAGCTGGCAAATAGCCCCAGCACTGAAGAACCCTGTACTCCAGCCAGCCAGGGAGTGGCACGTGGAGATGGGGAAGCAGGTAGCCCAGGGCTGCCTGCTCCCCTGTCTCCGCGTGCTGCAGAGCCCCCATGCTGAGGCATCCTGGCTGACTGGGGCACAGTGTGCCTTGAAATGGGAAAGCAAGCAGCCCTGGGCTGGCTGTTCCCATCTCCATGTGCCACAGCAAGAGTGCTCTGCTGCACAGCCCCCGCACTGAGGCAGGTGGAGAAGTGGGTGGAGGCAGTCCTGGGCTGACTTCTCCCATTTCTTGAGGCACACTATGACTACAGAAATTACTCTGAGTGATCCTTCTGGAAAGTTTGCGTAGCCAGGCCATGGCTTACATCTTAACTCAAAATTTGTCCGGTATCTGTCAGTCTGCAATATATTCACAAACTGCTTTACAAGGGCTGTTATGCTGCTCTGAGGAAATAGTGCTGAAATACTAGTTGTATCCTCCCTATGCATAATGCGGCACAAAAGCTGACATATTTAGCAACTATACATACAGGGCACTCTCACTGGTCGCGTCTACACGTGCCCCTATGGCACCATTGTTACTGCACCATCATTTAGTACTTCCTTTTCTCCATAGCAACACACTGTATAGTGAGGAAGCGTTGCTACGATGATGTAGCTATGGTGTCACGGTTTGTGCCTGCTGATGCTACATGGCTGTAGTGCATTGCTATGGCGACATAGCGTCTCATATAGACACACCCACTGTGACATAGAACAACCATGGGACTCCTACGCCCTTCCCTCACCTTGAGAGAGAACAGTGGGTGGAGGTGCTTCATACATGTATTGTTGTCACACCTAGCCACCCTAAAATATCTTGGAGGCATTGACAGCTAGGATAAATCTGGGCAACTGTATCACACTACTTTCTACTGGGCATTATCCTGATACAGTAGTCCTGTGGGGCAGATCCAGACATGCAGTCACATGCAGTTTATGGTGCCTCAAACCTCTTTGCAGCACCACAAACCACACAAGTTGCATGTTAATTTGTGTGCACAAATTGCATGTGCATCACTGCTAATTTGCAGCACCAAGGCAAAATTTACTACTGGGGCCTTCGTCCTGAGGCACTCTGCACCTCAGCCAGCTGCTCCCCATCTGGGTAGGGTGCAGTGTGTCTCAAGACCGGGGAGCAGACAACTGGGCTGGCTGTTCTCCTGTCTCCACATGCCTCGGTGTGGGGGCCCTGCTGTGGAGCCCCTGTGCTAAAGCATGTGAAGCCCCCATGCTAAGGCACTCTGAGCCTTAAAGTAGTTCTTTAAAAATCTGGGTCCTATTAAAATCAAAATTAGGCCAACACTATTATTACATTTAAATTGTCTGTATTTCATCCTATATTATACATGTGGTAACAACGTATTGTAAGATGGAGAAATAAGTGATGTAATGTACTCTATGACACTTCCATGCAAGGACTGAGGTATAGATTAGAGTGTCAGATTTAAAAAGAAGTTATTTCACAAAAAACAGAATTAGACTAACTGCAGGCCAGAGTGGACCTAGCTGTCGTGCAGGGCTACAGCAGGGGAAATGGTACAAGAATAAAGGATGACGTAGCGTGTAGCCTGATTAGTAATTTGGCCAAAAGAACTTTTACTGCTGGTGATGATGCATGAGTTTGAAAGAACACAACTTGACTTTAAGAAATCAAGGCTAGTTTGCAGAGCCTGGGGAATAGAAAACCCTTTCTCTATACCTGTAAGCTTAGGGCAGTCAATCTGGAAATCAGTGAAACAGACAACATAAATGGTTGGAATGCTGTTGCTAGTCACTTTCCATGGAAGAGCCATGCTTTTAAAAGAAACTAGGCAACAGATAGGGTCATGACAGTGCAATAAGGCTGAGAAGCATGTGCATATCATGAGTTTTGTGTTAATGAAAAATAATCCACTCGCCTGAAAATACTGCAAGTTCCTCTTTTTATTTTGCAAAAGCAATTCTAGTCTGCTGACTTCTTACTGACATGGCATATGGTGTTCTGAAATGACTAAGTAGCATAGTTACTGTCAACTCTGTTTTTGACAAATGACAAAACTGCATGAATGGACAAAGCATGCATACTATGCTCATTGGGTTTCCAAAACTCAAGTTCTCTAATGTGTGCACCATGTAGCTACATGATATCTTTGAATGACAGATCTTGTTTTTGATTTATTTAAAAGTGTAAAATCTGATAGAATTTGACATTTCCTTTTAGCTACAAAAGAAGCTCAAAAGTGTATATTATTTTAAAAGAATTTAACATTGCATTACATTTCTTACACTGATCTGAATCAGTGCACATCATTCCCCACAAATATCAATACAAGTTGTGCACAAAGATTGAAACTTTCCAAAGATATGGCCTTTTTATGCCTTCATATCCATCCTTTCAAATGGCACTGGATGAATTAAATAGTTAAATTTCACAACTCAGAGTTCAACCATGCTTTGTTTGGAAAATTATCACTTCAGGAACCAATTCTATGTATATATAATATAGTGTGAACACACATATGGACTGCCAGCCATTTTGAAGGGCAGCAGAATACTATATTTCCTTGTGTACCACATGCACCTTTCCCCAAGTCTTAAACCAGTTAGCTGGCTTTCTTTGTTGGAATAAAAGCATAAAGAAGAAGCATAAAGATGTTCTACTACAAAATGATGGCCAGCTTCTTTCTCAGCCAGCAAACAACAGAGGCTGTGTCCAGTGTTAACCCTTTTGCAGTTGCTCTTAAGTTGGCAACACAACCTACTGCCAACTTAAGAGTGGCTGAGAAAAGGTTAACACTAGATTCCACCCTTCCTCCTTCCTGGATGACAGAACCTATAAGCCATTTTTGCAATATGGTCATTCCATGAAAAAGCAAGGTCTAGGCCATGACTGGGAAAATAATATTCTATATTGTACCTTCCAAAAAAAGATGCATGTCTTATTTGATGGGGAGGGGAGGGAAAGGGTGGATAGGAAAGTGGGAGTATATGTGAGAAAATAGAGTGATGGACAACCTTCAGTAAACTGCAGGGGTATCAGTCAACTCCTTTCATACTTAGCTAAAACCAAATCATCAGGACCTTGGTTAAGGATAAAAGACCAAAATGTTTTCCCCTTCTTTATAACTGAAAGCCATTTTTCAGTTACATAAGCACAAAACCAATCTTGTAGCAATAAATATTTTTCACCAACTCTATCATTCAAACACTCTAGCATTTAAGAAAGTTAAACCAAGTCTTTGTAATCCAGCCCCAAATGTACATCTACTTGTACACTTTATATGCCAAGATTTAGCTAGAAGCAATTTTTTACTGCTAATTTATAAATATGTGAAATATGGGTTTTAAAACAGAATGTTAATATTACTCTTACTATTGCAACGCTTTCAGGCACTGCTATAATGAAAGAAATAATTACACCAATAAAATTATACTAGTTTGACATTAACAATTTGCCAAAACAAACAATTCCAAATGACTAACAAGCACCATAAATATGACTGTCATCATAAATCAAAGCCATCTGAGACCAGAATGGGAGAAACTCTTTGAAATTATACTATGGTGCTATTGATAACTCTTCATAAAAGAAAGTATCCTTGGCAGTGTTAAGAATTATATTAAATCCCTTTGTGCTTGATTATGAACTCAGTGTTTCTCTGCAAATTTTGCCAATTATCATGCTTTACAATAAGACCAATTATGAAGTGGCAGATAAAATATTCTATTTGATTAGCTGTACATAGTTTAATGGGTTCAGAACTTTTTCAGTAAGTTAATAGTCAAGTTTGTCTCTAGGGAATTTTTAAAAATTAGTTAAAAGTGTATTAGGTATTATGCCATGTCCAGTTTTCCCTTCCCCTCCCTTCCCCCTTGTATTCTGAGGTTTTATAACCATAATTTTCTACTTTTAAACATGCTTTTTTTCTGTCTAGAATTCTGTGTGAAAAAATAAAACTGCAGGAACTAAAGGCTTCCATTCAAATACATAAGTTCACAAGTAATGTTATCATGTCAGTAGTCCCAGCAGGTTTGGACTAATTCATTTGGAAACTAATATTAGTTATATTGGTGCAATTGCTATGAATAAGCCTTAACATTTCAGATTTCAAGGGTTTAACGGCCAGCTCTCCCCATAAAAGGTGTGCTAATCCTCTCAAACCCTCCCCAACCCCTTTTTTATGTTGCTTCATGCCTGGGAGTAAAAAAGTGATTTTGTAAAAAATGCAATAAATACAAATTACTCCCAAATCCAAACTAGACTATAATTTAAGGTCTGCGGCTATCCACCTATTTGTACCTCAGGTTTTTATAAGACAGCTGTCAAGGCAGAATTCTATCTTCTGGAGAAAAAAGGATTTATACTAGAAGTCTGAGTATATTTAGTGTATTGCTTTGTAATGATGCTCCCAGTAAGTTCCCAGATGAACTACAGTGATGAGATGATGAGTAATTATAAAGTAACACCTAAAAACATAATTAAGTTCAGAAATATTTCCCAATAGTTTATGAAGGATTCAATATTTTTTCAGACAATTATTAGTATGGAAGCAAAATGGGTTTTTCATAATCTGCATGTTCTGTTATGGATTGCCGTAGACTCTGGTGCATTTAATTTGTTTAATGCATACTGATGATCTATGGTATGTTGTATGGTCTGAAGCAGAACTAGTGAACTCTTTCTTTTTCAATTTGGATAGTGCATCCAGGGGGAAACATTTAAGTAAAATAAAAAGCTTTAGAATGCAAAGTATGTTGCTACAGTAGATTGATGAGTTAAATTATATTGACATTTCTTCTTACCCTGATAAAAATCTTCCTGACCTTAGCTATTATTACGTAACAGACCACTGCCAAGCATAGCTGTTAACAAAGCTATCAAACCTAAATATTAGCTTGTGTATGTTACTACTGTGTGTAATTTTCTGTCATTACCAGGATAGCCTGGATTGAGATAGGAAGACAGATGCATTGACACATAAGATAACTATATACTGTTTAAAAGGTATGAGGGTAGCTTCAAAAGAGGAGAAAGAAATTTCAAAACAGGTCCCATGTCAGGTCATCAATTACAGCACTGTCATACTAATGGCTATGGAAAAGCAGGGGAGCAGTGACAATAGGTGCCTTCATCTTACTACTGCTCTGGAAAAGGTGCACCTGTATCCCAGTGCACTCTGTCTCCTGCCATCCCCTGATGAGTGCATTTCATGACAGTAGATCTGCTAGTATGAATGTTATCTATCTGTCATCCTTTCTTGCTGAAAGGCACCTTGACTACAGCTAATAACTGTAACAAGAGCAAACTATAGCCTCCCCCTCCACCAGTGTCCAGCATCTTTGTTATGATACAGATACCAAAACTAAATTTCTAATTTATATTCTTAAGGGAAGGTTTAGAAGTCTTTACTATAGTTTTGTTCTATAAATGTTGTACAAGTTATAGCATGTACAAATATTGAATAGAAATTATACTTAATAGACATAAACATGGATATTATATTATTTGTATGGCATAGTAATGCATTTAAAAATGGAAGTGCCAAATCTTGGAGGCCGATTAATGTGTACCTTTGTACACCCTTGATCTTGTTGCTACTCTTTGTAGAGCTGATCTTCCTCTTCCATGTTACAGTAATCTGATGGCTCCTGTTGCAAACAGCCTCCAAGGGTGAAATATATAACCAGAAAACAACATGACAAAAAGGTGCCTCGGCTATGGTCTTTGTTTCTAGCATCCTGATAAAAGGGAAAGATGCAAGCAGCAAGGTTTTTCAGTACTTTTTCTGAGGGCGTGGAGGGAGGAGTGGATATCTTTTGTTGGAAGCCTTGTCTAATATATCTCCCAAATATCTAATTGGTTCAATAAAAGATATCACCTCCAAAAAACACTTCCTTCTCATGTATTTCCTGGATCACTACTGGTATGCTATAACAACACTCAAACCCTACTACTGCTTAGGAGTTCCTATGAGAATTTTTTTCCAAAGACTGTGAATAAATTTTAGGTGGTTGCAGCTCCTTCACCTTCACTTCACCTTCTTTGTGGCTAGATGTAGAAAGGTCCTGAAACTCTTCAAGGCTGCTAACAGATTTGCATCTCCCTGCTTAATCTCATGGTGCTTAACAGAAAGCGCCATGAGTCAGAGCAAGCCCCCTGACCCAACAGACATTTGCTGTTTGATTGGGGGGCAGGGACGGGAGGAAATCAAGCTCTACTTTGCAGGTGATGCAGCAGAAAGAGTCTGCCTGCCTGCAGTCTCTCTCCCCTAGCTCCACCCTCCCAGCTCCCATGCTGTCTGCAGGATGGAAGGGGGGAGAAGGGAGGGGAGGGAGCTCAGGGTTGGGGTTTGCCAGGCATGAGCTGGAGGGGAAGCAGGTGGAGAGGGGGGCTGCGAGGTGGCTCCAATCCAGGCAACCCCAGCCCAGAGCTCTCTCTCCTCCCCTCCCCTCCCCTCTCCCTCTTCCCACCCTGCAGAAAGCACCAGGGCAGGGCTGTGTTGTGCTGCATCAGCCCAGCCCCAATCACATGCAGAGAATAACAGAAGTTAGTCCACTTTGAAGCACCTTCATCTGAACCCTCATTAGATGAGGGTTAATTTGTCGCATGATCGGGCCCTTTAAAGAGCTCTGCAGCCACGCCCTGTGAGGGCACGGCTGCAGAGCACTTTCAGAGGGTCAATCGCATGACACTTGTCACATATGTGAGTGCCTGATGCCAATGTGAGATTACAGTATAGAAAAGAATGAGAAGCAATGCACTGGAATGGTCTTCCCTGTGTTGTTACGTTACGAACAGCCACACTTTGCTGGAGAATCTGGTCCATAATAGTTAATCATATTTTCTAGCCAAGAAGGGAGGAAACATCTTTAGACATTTCCTTTTTCAACACAGTCCATTCCCATGTTCTCTTCGTTTTCTAGAAACCTTTGTAGTGACTATTTTAACATGAATGAAATGTGTTGTTTTTTGACAATATCTGGAAGATTTAATCCTCCCCTTTTTGTGAAAACAGTTTTTTAAGCGATAGGTTTTTTGTTGTGTTGTTGCCACCCCATAAAATCTTGCTGAACGAGTTATTTATTACAGTGAAGTTTAGCTTGGGGATTTCTATTGGTATGGGGCACTACAAATGTAGATGAGACACAGGAGAATACTCATTTTCATGACAGTGCCTATCCCCCATAATGATAATAATAATTTGTCCCATCTGTCTGGATCTAATTTAATGGTGTTTATGAGTGGTTGAAGACATATTTTAATTAAGTCTTGTAGTTGTACTGCTATGTATTTTAGTCCCTGCAGGGACCATTTAGAATTCCAATTTTCAATATGGAATTTATAACAGCCACGTCATATAGGGAGAAACTTGGATTTTAAGCAGTTAATTCTATATCCTGATATGGAATTATTGGTCAGTTGAAATAAACATTTCTGAAAGATTGGTGGTTTCTTGTTCACCACTTAAAGTGTTTGGAATTGTTTTATTAGATGTTTTAATCCTTGTTTGAGGCCAATACTTAAGCACCTAATGTAAAATGTAAATAAGCATAGTGCTGGCCTTGTGTGGTTCCGTTTAATGACAAAGAGGATGGAAATTATACAATTAAAACAATATTGTGTCATTGATTTTTTAAAAACAGAACCCTCTTCGAAATCAATGGTTTTTGCTAAAACATGTGTGACATAAGATAGCTGTTAGCCTTTGCAGACTTAAATAACAATGCAAGATTTTTCTCTTGCCAGCATCTTCATCATAACTAAGAGTAAACCATTAAATGAGTCACCTAGATTCAACTACTCAGAAAGAAGGACCTTAGAATTGAGAATGAGAAAAGATTCCTTTTCTTGAAGGAACCTGCTGAACTCTTGAACATGCCACGGTGTTTTGACAGGAGAATGGTAGGTGCCTTCAAAATTATTATAATCATTGTAGTGCTGGTAATGTTTATCCAGTTGAAATGTGGTTTGACTCTGTATCTCTTTAGCTTTAATAATAATAATCATCCTGTTTTTAATTATATTGTAGTTGTTAAATGCATTATGAATAAAATTAAATTAATTATAAATTGAAGTCATGTGGCTCCGTTGAGCATTTTTGTTTCTTTATTTAAGGCTACAGCTACTATTTGTTCATCTTCTTTTTAAAAAGTGTTTTCAGAATTACAGAATCAAAGCACAACCCTAGCATCCTCACTTAGACAAACGCAGATTGAAATCAACAGATGTTTACCATGAATAAGGATAGCAGGATCAAACCCACCATCCAATTTCTACCAATAACACACAGTTTTTGTTTAGGAGTACACAGATTTCTCTATAACAGCATTTAATTTCTTTACTAATGCACTGTGCAATAAGATTGTTTTTATTATTTATTGTTGATAATATCACAGAGGAAATTGCCTGTAGTGAGAAAAGCAACATAAGATGTTTATAAGACTAAAATTGTTATTACCTAGAAATTAGTCAGCAAGGAACTTATGTTGCAAGATGTTAAGCTCCTTTAAGGCACTCTACATTCCAATTTTCCACTGAAATCAATGAGAGTCAAGAGAGCCACACAGAAAACACTCAGCACCTCTCAAATTCAGACCTAGCCATCAAAAAAATTATACCTGACACAGACTGTCAGTATTGGAGAGGTTTGGTATTAGTCACACTAAGCTGTAACAAAAATAATAAAAGGATGCAAGCTGAATCATAAGAATTCTTTACAATAAAGGCTTGATGATACAGACAAAAGATTTACAGGCTTCTCAGCCATAAAAGCTGCTAAAGGCTGTGATCACTGATTCAGTGACATGTCACCTTCTATTCAAGAGAAAAGCCATCCTGCTGTGGAACCAGAGTTATGCTGCCCTTTTTAAAATCAATGGGTATTTTGCTATTGATTTAAGTGAAGACAGGAACAAGCTCTAAGAGAACAGAGCTCAAGTAACTGAGTCACCACTACTAATGGTCTATTATGTCCTTTAGTCTGTCTGCTCCTCTGCATACATCTCTGCATCCCATTGGGGAAGATGACACTACCAAGTACCTTAAAGTACTTGAAAGTTTAATAACTGCCAATATTCAGCATTTCAAAAGGTTAACAATGGGATGCCCACAAAGGTTTCCTATTAGGGCTGTTAAATATATTATTCAAATAGCTTATAGTGCCCACTAAGGACAGAATACTGGACTGGATGGACTAGTGCTCTGGTTCCATTACATCATTTTATCTGTGCCCATGTTTTTATGTCAAACCTTATAGCAAACGCAAGTTCCTAGAAAAGTATCCAGTAACCTTCCTAGGCACCACATGGATATCCTGAATTTTGAATAATGAGAACCTTAAAAGTAAATATTAGACTACTTAGGGACAGTACAAATGTTCAGCATTCTGTTTTAAAACTAATGAACTGTACAAGAAAACATGATCTTTTGCATACAAGTTCCATTTTTAAATCTCAAATGCATAGGTTTCTACAGAAATGCACTAAATTCTGAAACACTAAAGTCACTAGGTGCTGAAAGTAACAACCAAAAGCTTCTTTTTAATGAAGATTGTGATTCCTTGTAAAATGCTTTAAATGAGCTCTAAAAAGGCTAAATGTGCTAAATTGTTGGACAAAATGACAAGACATTTACTGTTTTTTAATAACTGCACCATTTTCTTAGCAGATGAAGTGGAACCAATTATGGCTATTAGACCAGTGTAATCATGAAAAACAACAAATGATGACTGGATTATAATAGTATCATGGTCAATTGTGTCTCTCTTTTAAGCTATAGTTTAATTTTAATAGTGTATTTCTCCAGTATTTCTCATAAGCAGAGCTTATATTCAGCCTACCTGCGTTCCCTATGGAGGTGAGGGGGGAAATGTTATTAGGTTTCTCATCAAGAGAAATCCTGTTTGGCAAACATTTTTTTTCAAGCCTGTTGATAAATCAATACTGTTTCCCTTTTGTATTTTCCTATTTTGAAAACAGAAGCAAGTGAATTTGATACAAAGTCTGAACTGCCAGCTTCCTAACAGGAACCTCAAGGGCCCTAAAAAGAAGTAGAACCCTGCCATGGGAAGGCCAAAAGCTGCTATTCTGTCCTTCCACAGCCCAGAGAGAGGATACAACCACTTGGCAGCCCTTTAAGACCATCAGACATGCCAGTGTCATGGAAGCGGTGATATATTAACTCTGACCTGAACTCAATATTCAGCTTTTGGGGACTAAAATGGAGGCCACTCCATTACATATATGGATCTCTGCAACCCCTGTGTGAAAATGCTCCATCTAGAGCACAACCAGTTTTGAAAGAAGATATGTTATTTGTTATGTTGTTGTTGCAAAAGCTAACACAAAAGATTACAACAAAATTTTAAAATGCATCATTTCTCTTAGTACTTATTCCTTCTTGTGCCTCTATACTGATAATTCATTTGTGGCTCATGTCTTTTGTATCAGTTTCACCACTCTGTGCCCATGTACTGATGCTGAAATTAACTACTGCTAGCATACCTTTCTATCTATAGTATTTACTTATTTATATTTTATTACATCGATATGCTGCCCTTTCCCAAAGAAGCTCAGGGCCACTGGGTGACTTATAAAAACAAAACAAAATATTAAAATAAGAAAGTATCATAAAACAAACTCCCCCCACAAGAGACCTCCAAATTTAAAAGCAATCCATCCCGTACCACCCCTCTTACTCTCCTGCCTCTGACCTATGGGCATGTCCCCCACCCTGCCCAACCCAACCTCACTTCCTAACCCTCACTCACTACCTTCATGAAAGGTATTGCCTCTCATACTCCCATCCATTTCTACCCACTCTCATTCCCCTCCCTGTCATGCCGGGGAGTCTCTGCCATGTCCTTAATGCCCCCCCCCCACACACACACACAGAGGCGCTGCAATGGTTCCACCCCACCCGCTCTTCTGCCTTACACCCAGGGGAATCCCACCCCCTCCCCACTTACATGACAGAATTCACCATAATATGTCAGTGCCTCTCAATTTCTAATTTATCTTCTGAATTTCAAATAATGCAAAGACAAGTCAACCAGAACAGGGAGGACTGCAAAAAAGAGGAAAGCTGTGAGAACACTCATGAACTGCAGACCACAACCACTCTTTTGCAAGTCACATGCCATACTGCAAGTCAATAATGAATTAGATTTAAGGGCTGTTTACCCCCGAGGTGCACAACATGTAACAGTTGACAGTCTGCCTACAAAACATCTGGGCCTTATATTTTCCTTGGGCCTCAGCAGCACTTGGCAGTTACCATAGAAATAGCAATACATTTCAACATTTGGGGGATAAATGGGGTGGGGGGAGGCAGAGTCAGCCTTAGGGGTGGGCAACATGAGTGACCACCCAGGGTGTCATGGCCAGGGAGGGCCCCCACATACATGCGCGCACGCACACACATGCGCGCGCGCATGCACACAGACACACACACACACACAGGCAGTTGGTGCTCTTCCCCAACACTGCACCCCACTCTGACCGATCCCCACCCCAGATAGGAGGAGCTGTGCCCAGCCCAGCCTGCCTCCAGCTGCTGCTCACGAGGAGATGGCCTGGGCAGCATGAGCAACAGCAGCAGTGCCTGGCTGCCCCCCTGCCTTAAGCACCATGCTTCTCCACCACCCTC
>NW_017729033.1:89662441-89679887 GCF_001723915.1 Gavialis gangeticus | reverse complement strand
AACATGCTTCTCCACCACCCTCCTGGACTGCTCCTCAAGCCCCTGCCTGCCTGCCTCTTCCTGCAGCAGCACCACAGACTTGCTGGGGGGGGCAAGGGGGGCACCAGGGAGGGCACCAAAATGTAAGTTCTCCCAGGGCATCATTTTCCCTATGGCCAGCTCTGGGGGCAGGGGAAATTATGCTGACCACTGGAGAGCAGGAGAGGAGCAGGGAGGAGAACCAGAATCTTACCTACCTCTGCTTTCTTCACATAGGTGGCAGCTATTGCAGCATGAGCTTGGCTGCTGTAGCTGAGAGAAGGGCTTGCTGCATGCTGGTGCAGCAACCCAGCTGGTACAGTCTCCAGAGAACTACTCAAGATGTTCTGTTCTCTGCCTCTCTCATGCTCCACCCCCCAGCTGATACTCTTAAATGCAGGACTGTGCCTCCCATAGCAAAGCGGCCAGGGCAGGGAGGTGCATTCTTCCCACCTCGTTCTCTTGATCCACTATAGGGCACGGGGTATTGCCTGTCTGGTTTCCTATGGTTGGGCTGCACAGAGCTACTCCTCCCATGGAGAAGATTCTTGGGGATCAGGGGGTCATATCCACACCCCCTGTAAGTTGGTGCCTGGGGCTAGTGGCCCCCTCATGCTTCCCAGCTACACCACTGCCAGCTGCTCCTCTGTTGAGCACTTGATAGTGCCAAAATAGTTATTTTTTATTTTATATTTATAGCCTTCTATTTCAATTTATTTGGAGCCACAACATATTGACCCATAGTAGTTACATTATGCTTATGTAAACATGAAAACTGACAACAGTCCACTGGACCAATCTAATCTCCCAGCAATTCAGAAGCTAAAATGTCACCACTGTGAGGAGTTTATCTGTTGTGCAGAAATTTTCCCTTGTATATTAAATTAAATATAAAAATGGACTGAAAATGTTATTTTAGAATTATTTAAAATGTTATGATTATATACTTAAATGGCATTTAAACGTATTTCTAAACTTTACTAATCATTTTTACAAGTCCACAAAGTGCAACTTTCATAATCATCAGCTTAATCTCAACATGACATCTAAGCATGCAGTGTGCTGGTGACATCAAGCATACAAGCAGCACTGTAGCCTGTCTATAATAGAAAGGCAACTTTTGTATTTTTCAGTACATTTTAAATAGTTTACATATGGTAATATAGTAGTAATCCTTTTTTAAAGAGTAAAATACAAAGGAAAAATGAATTCATTGCTCACAGACATTCTACTTTGTACTGTACTTCTATTAACTGAAATAGTTTAGCAGGTATTCCAGGGAAGTTATGATTCATGAGGTGGAATTTGTACTTCTGAAGACATACCCATGGCACATGTACTTCAAAGCAATTTACATTAGTTTTATACACCAATATAAATAGTACCACAGTCCCAAGCAAATAGATGTACAACTATCCAAGAACACTGGATTCTTAGGTGCTATGACACTGCCTCACCACTAAGGAGAAAGCATGTAAATAATTGTCTGTTTGCCTGTAGCAAACTTCTGTACCAAGATGAAAATAGACAGACAATCCCTACACCTGATGCCAATGTATTTTTACTACAGATTTTTCCTAGAGTAACTTTACTTCAGATTTGAAACACTTACACTACCATAGGTGTTTGCTTATTGGAGGAATGGGCAAAGTCCGGCCTGCGGGCCCAATCCAGTGGGCAGTAGACTCCATTTCCCAGCCACCCCTGTGCGTGGCTGGGGCTGGTCTCCATGGAGACCCCAGCCACAGCTGCTGTGAAAGTTCAGGCTGTGGTGGCCATGGAGCCCAGCCTCAGCCAGCTGGCAGTGTGCAGGGCAGAGCAGAGTAGGGGGCTGCTCTGGAGCTGCTGGTATCTTGCTGCTGGGAACATGCTCTGGGCAGGGGCATGCAGGTAGGGGATCACAGATCTACCCCTGCCCTTAGCAGCGGTGACAGCCTGGTCTGGAGCAGGGACAGAGCTGTGATCTCCTGCCTGCACATTTCTATCTGGAACATGCAGGCTACAGATTGCAGCTCTGCCCTGGCTCCAGAGTAAGCTGCTCCCATTGCAAGATCCCAGCAGCTCCGGAGCATCCCCCTGCACTGCTCTGGCATGCATCTTGCCAGCGCAGTTGGGGTGTCCATGAAGACTGGCCCCAGCTATAGAATCAAGGGCTGCTGGGAAATGGAGTCCAGCTGCCAGCTGGATCAGCATTTTTCCCACCCCTTGCTTACTGCTTACACTGGTATAAGCACATCATGGGCATGTGGTTGCTGTGCCAAAATAGCAGCAGCACAAATTTGTCCTGTTCTTTTTTGTCACTGCATATGCCCCTGCATGTAGAGTTGGTGTGGGGCAAATTGTCCTGGGTGGGGTAGGGAAGGCTGGGACCAGCACCTGTGCTGGCCCCAGCAGCCTTACCTAGGATCCTGGGGGCCTCCTGGGGCAGTGGTGGTGTAGATCCATTCACTCAAAGCCTAGCTGGCAGCCAGAGTGTGGCTCTGGCCAGTCAAGCTCTGTTTGTGGTGGTGCACACTGCTGCCATGTGCACCACATCACTTTTTGCAGCATTTTTTTTCTTTTGTTATCAAGATCTCCCAGTGTCAAATTTTGGTGCCATGCAGCAAATCTATAGTGCAGCAAATGGGTGTACATGTACCGCATGCAGTTTGTGGCACCTCAAATAGGTTTGAGGTGCCACAAACCACACCCATGTGCTGATCTGGATGCACCCCATGTGTCCAGGTCCTGCGTCTGGTGTTGAACTTCTGTGCTGGTATGGTGTTAAAGGGCAGCAGTTCAGCTGGTGATTCTGATAAGAGGGGTGATTCTGGATGAGAATTCAGATTAAACTGCTATATGGTAATTTTGATGAAATGCGAAACAAAAATTTAAAAATCTGTGATCAGAGAAGAGCCCACAAATATTAGGGCAATAGGGTTTTTTTTTTTTTTAAAAAAGCTGATTTGGGTCATATATGAGAGCATTTTTCATAAAAGTATAAAACTTGATGTTCCAACCCAATTCCAAACACACCAATTACAGTCTTCTGTTGAAATTAGCCCTGTCATTTTCATTAGATACAGTACTGTTCATTCTTACTCCAAGGGGTTGTCTAATGTGTTATCCCATTGTTAAACAGCTACTACTATCTACCCAAAAGAAATTATTTCATTTCAGTGTTGAATCAACTATATATAACTATATATAAAATCTTCCTATCTTTAATTAATTAAATACATTCAAACTGCTTCAAGATCTGCTTCATAAGCAGTAAATTATTATTTAGGATAGTCAGGTTACTGGTGTTGCTTTAAAGTATGGCTCTAAAATTACTCCATTGTGTTCCTCATATAAAGCTAGGTTCTCTAATGAGAAAGAATACAACAATTTATTACATTTTATTGTATTTTCACTATCATAATCCTGTTGTATAACACAAAAAGCTGAAAATACTATAAGCTGATGTAAATACCAGGAACAAATAGGTGAAAAACTAAAAATGACCAGTTACCAAGGAAACTAAATTCAGTAGGCTAAAATTGCTGCCTTATGTAAGTATTCTCATTATAAGCAGGCTTTTATGAAAACATGAATGTAATATTTAAAGAAATATTGACCTAGACCAGTAGTTATCAATCTTTTTAGATTCAAGGCACCCCTTGCAAAGCTTAAACCACCCCTCGGAAAATGCTAGCTCTTAGCCTTGACTTGTTTGACTATAGAAAAATAATAAAGCAATTCCTCTGCTGCAAATAAATCAGAAAGACCACAACAGATCTGAAACTTTTTTAACACTATGGTTTCCTGTTCAAAATCTCTGTGTTTATCTTTTGAATCATGTGTAGGTGTCTGCACAATTAACATTGTGCCAAATAACGCTTGGCACCCTGCATCAGTCTTATAAGTAACCACCTACTTAAATCGTGGTGAGACAAAGGTTTTGTGGCCTGCTTGCAATGCACAGAGCTAATGCCATGGGCATTTTGTGTGACCTCGCCCCCTGGCACTGATTGGCAGAGAGGCCCCTGGAGGAAGAAGGGACAAGGGGGCAGCTGCCATCTGGTATGCTGCCCTTCATGCTGCCCTGCCAGCCAGTGCCTTCCCCTCCCTGCAGTAAGGACCATTGGTTTAAGAACAGCAACTAGTCATCAACACTTAATATCTTTCCAAAGTATTTTGTAAAGAATCAGATATAATCATGACATAAGAGTCTCCATCAGGCTAGTTTCCTCATCATGAGGCAAGCATAGTCTGGTATCTTTGCCAGCCTATTCATGTGGCTTCTGTATTCCCAACATGATTTTTTTCGCTCAGCCAGTTGCCTGTGACATGACTGATGCTGCCCTTTACTTCCTGATACTTTTCCTCCTTTTACTTTCTTTACAATAGCCTTTCCTAGTTTTCTTTCTTCTTTGCTGGTGGTTCCTGATCACCTTTCTCTTCTTCTCCTCTACTTTTGATAGGTGTCCCAATGGGCTCTATCAATGCTGCATTTCTTTTCTCTGGCTAAAAATAGACATTGGGTTTATCCTAGGTCTGATCATCCTGGCTTTAACTCATACCAAAACAGTTGCCTGACATTTGTTTACCAGGCAACTTGAATGGTGATTAACTTGAATTAGCCTCAGTTGTTCCTGGGAAAAAAGTGTTATTGTAATACTTCACAGGTACTTAAAGTGGGACAATGGGCTTGTATCTCTCTGTAGGATCCCAGGATAAAAGGCAGTTGTCCTGAGAAAAATCCAATATGCTTTCAGTCTCTCTGATTTTTTCCTATGTGGTTTCACCAAATTATCTGTTTTCAGTAATCATCCCCTATCCTAATTAAATAAACAACTTGCATATTCACTCCATATCACAACTTTGTAGCTCATTCCAGCATGTCATCAATAGAGATGGTACCTTCTCTCTGTCCACACCAATAAACCTCTTCATAGACACTCATCATCCCCTTGGGACTTCTGTACAGCACACAGAACTCCCAAGCCTTACTGAGATCTTTTTGCACTACCAGCAGTCAAATAGCAGCAATGGTGATGTCTATCTTAATGGCCTACTGGTATTTTAATGTCTTGAAAAACTAAATTAACAACAGTCATATTCCTAAAAAGTGTTTTATATTTGTTTTTTTGGTTTTTTTTAAAAACATGTATGAGGTATAAGGCATACAGTATAGCATGAACAACTCTTGCCTACGTAGTTCCCAAACTTCTTAAATAATATATATGGTTTTCCTGAACACGTCATTTAGTATGACCTTTATTTTTAATTCAAAAGAGCCTGTTATGAAAATCTGAATTGTGCTAAGAGTCTACCATTACTTGATTATAAGGTTAGGCTCCCAACTTTTACTACAATTGTTTTGATATTTGTTTTTCTATGATGTGACCAATAATATTTCCCATTTATATGGGCCATGAACAGGCATTCATTTCTATCAGTGGAAATTTCTGACTGCTAGAAATGCTGCCAGGAGAGGGAGCAGCACAGGCATTCAGCCTGCAACTGCCCGCTCTGCCCTGCTTCTCACATCTTCCTTAAACTGGAGTTCTCCCTGGTGGGGAAAGTGTGGGGAGCAGTGGCTGCAACACTTCTCCCATTCCTGGGGAAACTGAAGCAGAAGGACAAAGCCCCTGCCTGATCCTTATACCAAGGAGTCCAGTGTGAAGAGTGGGTGGTTGCTCCTTCCCTCTGTAGGAGGGATGGGAGCAGCTACCCCCTGTGCTTTCTCTAGAATGTGGTCACCACAGTCTGGGAAAGGCATGGGAGCCTTTCCCTGCCACTCCAGTCCTTCCCAAACTGGGAGGAGGCGAGCAGCAGATGCTCCCCCTGGCTTCCTCAGACCAGGGTGGCCTGGGCTCAGTAGATGCAGGGAGCATTTTGCTGCCACTCAACTCCTGGCCCCCAAGAGAAGTCAAGAAGTGGGGAGAAATTAAAAGCACTTGAGCATCACACATATCAGTGTCCCCTGTACTGAAAAATGGTGGTGGGGTGCTTTGAACTAAAGCGCATCAGACATGTGATGCCAGAGTCTGCTGGGATGCATTTATTTCCGTGCTTCAGTAGACTTGAATAACCAAGTCTACTCCAATGCACTGGATTTCCAGCACGTTGAAACTGGCTCCCTGAACATGTATAGGAGCCCATGCTGTCTGTATGTGGCCACAGTCACTCAAGTATTTAAATGAGCATTACAAAAAGGAAAATCCCTTGTGGATAGGGGCATAGGGCATCCACAATTCTGAAATTTATTGGAAATCATATGCTGTTTAGTCAAACTTGGTATATTCAAAAGGCAAAATATATTGTTCTTCAGAAGTTTGCTTATTAGTAAAGGTCATCCCAGACAAATATGAATTAAGCAGCATCATTAAATATCTTCAAGATTACAGTATTTTCTCTCACGAGTAAGTAGCAGTTTTTTATAAAGCAAAATTCTCAAACAAACACAACTGCTTTCTCCAAAAGCATTACAAAATTAGTGATTTAAGGAACAGCGGTGAATGTAATAAGAGTTGGACCAAAATTTTCAAAACTAGTATCTAAAGACACTACTAAATCCAGATATAGTAAATCCAGTCAGTAACCTAGTTTTCAAAAGTGTCATGATAATAGGACCTTATACAGTAAGGACAAGATACAGATATATTTCTTATAAAAATATATATTTGTTTCATACTAAGACAGAAAGGTCTTAGAATATTGTTAAATCAAAGGCATTTTTTGTAACCGTGAAACTCTCATTAAAGCAAAAGAAAAAAGAAAAACAAAACAAAAACACCGGTGTGAAGCCCTGAAAATCCACCCCAATACTCTTTCCTAACAAGAAAAAAATCACGTTTTTTTCCATAAATAAAAGGAAAGCAACTTTTGTTCTCAGAACAAAAATAGATATAAACTGATTGAATAACTTTTGGTGGTTAGATCCTGAAATGTTATGCATGTAGCTGTAAAAATTTAAGTGTCATCTGATTTGCACAAAGACTGTTAAAGGTTTGTTCAGCAATTAATTAGGCTACTAGTATGCTTCCCTGAGGCAGTGTTGCCAACTCTCATGATTTTTGGCATTGTTCTTAAAGTCTACACTTCAGGAATGTGAAAAACTTAACTATTTCTTTTATATATATTTATTTCTTATATATATATAAAAGAAAACTAAGTTTTTCACATTCCTGAAGCACAGACTTTAAGAACAACACCAAAAACCGTAAGAGTTCGCAACACTGCTCAGGTCAGGAAAAAAATTAATACCAGCTTTCCATTTAGTAACAGAACCAAAAATTTATTTTAAAAAGTTCTGCTTTACTATTCTATTTTGTCAAATTGTACTGCACATTTGAGAAAAGGCCATTGTAAAACCTATTAATAAACAGGTATTAAAATCCCAGTTGCCGCGTACTACTTACTACACTACTATAACCAAAAAAAAATTGAAAATTTAAAAATAAAAAGAATAGGAAAATTGTGGTTCCTTTACTGCTATCCTAGCCTCAATATATTGATAGCAGATAGACCCAAGACTATTGCATTTCAGACACTTAAAAAATAACATGACCTTTCTTTGTATATATCACGTACACAAATAATGGAGGATACATGTGCTAGATTACAGTTTACTGAATATGATAGATACTTCTTGCTCATTGTCCTTTTGATATTTGGAAGCTGGACAGAGATATGGGGAATAAGTACACATCTAGGTGAAAACAAGAATGTATAATGGGGAAGGATTTTAGTTAAGTGAGGAATCTAGCATGAAAGTACTGGCTGGCCAGAGGAGGGGGAGAGAAGTTTCCAGGCTCAAATGGGAATGAGTACTTCACTCAAAAGAGAAAAAGGGACGAATGCTTTATTATTACTGCTATTTGCACATAGAAGCTTTCTGGAGAGAGAAAAGGGCACAATTCCTTCCCAACAGAAGACAAACAGATAAAGGAGGTTTGATGGAAGACAAGGAACATAAACACATTGTTTAAGTGTATGCATCACCTAGACCTGTTAGAGTGAACATAGCAAGAGTGGAATAGGAGAGCACAGGATCTGGCCCTCCTACAATCTACTCATGCACATATCAAACCATCAGTGAGCAGGTTTGCAGGCTGTATTTCATAGGAATAATATTTGTATTTGGTTTTACGAGAGCTGGGAAAATTATTCCCAGAAAACAACTACTTTGTTAAAGCAGCCCTTTTTATACCCTTCACATTAGTATTTCCCCACATAGGTTTCCAACATGATGCTTCTCAGCTCTTGTTCAATAGAAGGACAGTATTTATGTCCTTTCCCAATCATTTAGGGAAAATCAGGACATACTCTAAAGTATAAGCAAGTTTGAAAAAGTAAAAGCAAGCTGCTTTGCAGTTATCACATCAGCTTACAAAATTAAACAACTAGAATACAGTAAATATTTATTTTCAACTGTAGAACTCAAAATTGACTGGTCTAGGTTTTTTCTTTGTTTCTAAAACTAGCTTTAATGCAAGGGATTTCTCTGTAGAGATGTGACTGTTAGTTCCACAATATTAATATAAAGGGCTTAAAACTTTTAAAATTCTGGATTTATATTAATACTGCAATTACTGCAGCTATCAAACCAATTTTTAGTATCAGGAACAACTGATAATCACAAAACACAAATTCACTACTTTTGTTTGACTGAGTGAATACCATTACTTTTCCTCCAAGTAAATGACCTTAATTGATTTCTGCATTTTACTGACAAGAGTCAATCAGAAGGTTTTCCTAAACTGATGAAGCTTGGTAATTAAGATTACCATATCCAAGTCAATTACTGGGTAATATTCGGCCTGATATAGAACAAATACTATATAATTAAATTATTACAAGCAGGTTTTTTATGAAAAAAATATTTTTAAAAGAATATTAAAATTATTTCTGAAATTAGGATCGTGACGTTTATTAAAGAAAGTGTATGTAAAGGATCTAGGAATAGAGGCAGACTGTTATGCAGATTTCAGGATGTTTGCAAAGATTACTTAGCATCCTTTGGAATCTCTGTGGATGACTGGGGAAGGAGTGCAGAATGCCACTCTGGTTGGCAGAGTCAGCTTGCAGGTGGAACTAGGCACTGCAAGATGGACTGGATCAAGTTTTGTGATGACTGGCATCAGAAGAGGAAAGAATCTGCTGCTCGGATTCAGAGCACAGCTAGTGCATGGGTGTGCCCTTCCTGTGGGGGGGACTATCACTCACACATCACACTTAATAGCCATCAAAGAACTCATCAGCACATACATCATGCTCTGTAAAGAATGACAATGCAAATTGATTGATTATACTGCAATTGTTGTAGAACTCAAAATTAGGGAGCCTAAGGTTTCATAGGCAAGGGCTACTCTAGACATTTTCCATTCCTTCCCTATTTCAAGAGGGATACTTATATTTTTAATATTAAGGAACAGATCTAAATTGTGATTCTTTATTATCTAGTAATATTGAGTAAACTCTGCTTGTTCATTTTACACATAGAATATTTGAGTAAAACCAAATTTACATTAAGATTTAATTGTCATGTGTAGTGTTTGAACTACAGGAAAGCCAGTTGGTCTCTGTACTGCTAAAGATTAATCACACAGTCCTTCAAAGTACCCTGTTCCTCTCTGGTAGTTGGGATTTGAGATTGCAATCAAATTATTTGACCTGACAGCAGCATTGCCAGTACTCTTTTCTTGTTTGTCAGTGAGACTTCTGAACCTTTGCAAATTGATCTAAAACTTGTACTCTGTTCAGAAAAGTTTCCCTAAAGCAATCTGGTTTTTCAAAAGATACTACAATCTAACAGAAGCATATATGGTTAAAATAATCCAGTTGTGAGTATTCACATGAAAAAGATGAACTGCTACTTGACTGAGCCCAAGTTTCAGAAAATACCAAACCCAAAAGAGAAATTTTCATAAGCATGTAAAAAGAGGGAAGTGTAACAACTTGCATACAAAGCCTTACCTACACATGGTGTATGGTCTATGCAAAACAGAACTTTTATTCGTTATACTTAGAAAGTATTGTACTTGAATACATTTTCATAGATTTTCATAGACATTAGGGCTGGAAGGGTCCTCGGAAGATCATCAAGTCCAGCCCCCTGCCCAAAGGGCAAGAAGTCAGCTGGGGTCATAGGATCCCAGCAAGATAAGCATCCAATTTACTTTTGAAGGTGTTCAATGTAGGTGCTTGAACCACCTCCAATGGCAGGCTGTTCCAGACCTTGGGGGCTCGGACAGTAAAGAAATTCTTCCTTATGTCCAGCCTGAAACGGTCTCACAGTAGAGGGGCATACTATTATACTGTTAATGAGGAAAGAAGAAATAGGCAGAGGGGTGACATGTCATCACTATGTTAGATGACTTACCCACTTAGATCTACAAAGAGTATAATTATAACCCTGAGTTTTATGTAGCTTGTTGCCTTCCATGGCACACAGAATAACTGATGAGTTGCATTAGCTGCAAATAGGCTTTCTTGTGATTCTGGCCTAATGGATCTGAGAAGCTCATAAATATTTTGAGATTTTGTATGTGAACTCAGCTAACCCGGAACATTTTATACTCAAAAAGTCTGATCTGCGCCTGAGAGATGAATATTTCCATAGTCCCATTATTCACATTCTTAACATTAGAAGTAGTAGAAACCTTTTAGCATAGGTGGAGAATTGGCTGTATAAATAATTCTTACTCATTTTAAACACATGCATAATTGAAAAGTAACCCTAATGATGTGTTATAGGGCAAATGTTGCATTATTGTATTCCAACTTTTTTTTTCAAAAAAAGCCCTTTATTTATTAATGAATCCAACCCATTCAATAGATTCAACATTTAAAGATACATCCAATTCTCCAAAACATACACAAAGACAAAGATCTCTTATCAATAACTCTACCACAATCCAAATCAACATCTACAGAAGTCCTGTGCTCCCCTCCTATCCCAGTGTCCGATAACTTTCCATCTCCTTTGATGTTAGGACCCCATGCTTCCTCAATTCCACACAATTCAGCCCTTCTTTTCCCTACAACTCTGCCCAAAACAAATCTTATTATCTTCTACTCATCTCTGCATTTCAAATTTTAAATGTATTTTAAATGTATACCTATGTTTTAGTTCATAGAACATGTACTATAGTCTTTTAAAAGTTGCTCAATGTTCTGCTTTGGAGGCAAAAGAAGATTTGTTTTAAGCTATTTCCAAAAACTTCCACCAGATTTCCAAGTAAGCATCTGTTTACCTTCTCGCATGTAGAACACTGACTTAATAGGAAAATTTTCCATTGCTATAACTTTCCAAACTTTTTAAAATCAGCCAGTGATTTTAGGGGTGTCTCCCCCCAGGCTTTATTAATTGTAATTCTTCCAGCTACTAGAAGATGAGTGATTAATTCTCTATGGCACATAAATGCTGCAGAGTTCTCAAAAAGGTTCAATAGGAACACTAAGGCTAAGCACATAGTCCAAAAGCCGAAGGTTGAATAAATTAAATCTTCGCAAGTTAGTTGAAGCTGCATAGATAGAACCAATAAGCAAGTGAACAGACAAGTCACTTTTGATTCTGGAAATGCAGCCACATGTCTCCAGTGGCCCAGGCTATAAGTCAGGGGGCACAAGAGCAAGCCTTCCTGGTAGCCTGGGGAAGACAGGTTGGATGAGGGCTATCCTGTCCACCCTACAAGGGGATGTTTGTGGGGAAGGTGCAAAGCATCCTGGGATGCTGGCAGACTGTGAGTTAACTTAAAACTGGAGAGGATCTTGGACACTTCAATAAACTGATTAAACCTAAATCAGTTAAGTCTGATACTACATCCACCCAGGTTTATCTTAAGCCAGTTTTGACTATTTTGAAAGCAGTTTATGTGCACTGAACATCTGTTGTATTACAGATTTGAACTGGTTTCTGATCACTTTACTGGTTTGTGTGTAATTTCTGCCCCTAGCCTTAGGGGTTATCTGATAATTAGCATTGTATTATTTCCCTCACCATGTCTCTAACCATCTTCCAAAACAATTTAATTCTGGGATACATCTACCACGTGGTAGAATCCTTTCAGCTAACTACCCTCCATCGAACACTTGCCTGTTCCTATACTATAACTGCATTTAATTTTAAGTCAGGTGAAATAGCATCAATATAGGATTTTAAAATAGTTATTTTTATTATCATGTATGGGTGTATTAGAACCATTATTCCAGATAGCCTCCCATTCATCAGCATTAAGTTCTGATCCAATGTCATTAGCCCGCTTTTGTCATAAACTGTTTTTTCTTTTATATGGGTGTTTAAAATTGCTTTATATAACACAGACAAAAGGCCAAGCATAATGCAAGGCTATAGTGTTGTACAACAATAATAAATATTGTGGATGTCAAATAGATTGTATAGAAGTAATATTTTTGTGCAACAATGTTTCCATATGTGTTTATCCAACTCTTCAATTACATCTCTCCAGCTTCTATTGTTTCAGCCCACATTAAGCCAAAGATCATATTAATATTAAATTTGCAGAAGCCCACACATTTTCTATCTGTGGAAAACTGAACAAAATTCATAACTATATAATAAAGATATACCACACAAATCTACTGGCAAACTAAAAAAGGACTTCCAAACTCACTTTCATATTGTCATTTTAAAAGGGGACAAGCATTCAATATGGAAAAAGTATTAATGCTGTTTGCTATATTTAGGGTGCCTGTAAATGTGTGGGGTGGCTGCTCTGGCATGCTGTAATTACAGTGCATTGGAGCTGTGTGTAGCACAGCACAGCAGACTCGATTAATTGAGTGTACGGTCTTTGCAAAACATTGATTAATCGAGTCTCCTGGAGCATGCTAATTAGCAAGTTCCAGCAGCCTTCACATCTTGTATATTAGTGTCCCTGTGCTTTAAAATGGTGGTGGGTGTGCTTTAACTAAAGCTCATTCAATGAACACATGTAAAAACATCATTTAGTGTTTAAAATATATATATATTATGTGCATATATTGTACACCTACACATCAAGGGCTAAAAGTTTCACCAACATGTCTAAAAACAAACAAATAAACCTCATTAGTGATCAAGTAATTTTACATGGAATGACTCATTGGTGCATTAGCATATTATTTCACAAGCTGTATTCTCCCTTCCTATACTGTGTGGCACTGGTTCAATTTTCTGAGGTGCTTACAGTTGCTTAGCACCTTTAAAAAAAACATTACTAGTTTGTGAAAACTGTAGTACAATGTGATGCTGTACAAACAAGAACAATCTAGCCTGAGTGCTATAAGCAGGATAAGCATAATGATGCAGTGGTCTGTCCGGACAAACTAGCTATGCTGATTCTGGCATTTGAACTACAGGCAGTCCTTGGACTTAGGATACAATTGCTTCTTGAAAATCACGTCTTAAGTCGAAACATTGTAACTCGGAACCAATTTTCTCATAAGAAACAATGTTATAAATGGGGGCTTGGTTCCTGAACCAAGGCCCGATACCCTATTTTCACAAAAAATACCCCAGAATGTTGTACTTGATCAATTATAGATGAGTAATATAGCTACATTAATGTGTTTATATTGTAAATAGCAATCATCATGATTTGGAAGAACTTATTTGAGATGACTTTGCTGGACTTTTTGAAGGGCTCTTGGTTGGACTTTTTGAAGGGTTCTTGGCTGGAGTCTTCTCAGGAGTCTTGGCTGCAGGTTTTTCTGGAGTCTTGTCTGTTTTCTTAAAGAAAGTGTCCAAGGAAGTTTGGGCAGATGTTCTCCAGGGAGATGAGCAACACAGTAAACTTGTTTGCTGATGTGGCATCACATCAGATCAAGCGTTGTAAAGTCAAAACTGACGTCATACAGTTGAAACAGGGTGTCAATTTATAAACGCTGTAAGTGTGAAATGTAACTTGAAATGTTGTAAGTCAAGGACTGCCTGTAGTTCATGTATCTCTATACAGCATGGCATTATGCTGTGCAGACATACCATTAATTTCCATATGCCATGATAAGCCATAAGTTTTCAAGCAGAACTTAGTGAAATCAGACAGGATTTATTTTAATAAGCAATGTCATTATATGATTCAATGTCATTTTAAAAAGCTGCATAGAAGATTTTGCACAAGATCTTTATCCTGAACTCCTGCCATTTTAAGACATGTAAAACTGGTTGGAGTGATGTAATATGTTGTAAAATACCTGTATCTGGCTGGGAGAAGGCTCTGACAGTGCAGATATTAATGACAGCAGTGGGTCTATCTTTCAAGGGTCCCCTGACAAGTCCTTGGAATAAGTAATGTAGAAGGGAAAAGCAATGGCATGAAGTGTTGCGGGGTGCAGTGCCACACATATAGAGAAGATCAGGGAGGCTGCTGTAACTGGTGACAAGCCTCCAAGGCTATCTATATTACACTAGAGATCATGGATTAGCCCAGGAAAGGGGGCACAAAGGTGGCTTAAAGTACATGTTATGTGTAGTGCCTCTGAGAGCCATAGCAGACAGGACCTCACCCTCTGAGTATATTTGCAGAAAACAATCTACTCTAGGATTCAGAAAGAGAAGTTTGTATATATTCAAATGAAGAAGGGCCTTCATTCCCCTTCACATTTCTTGAAATTGTTTCTATATGCATACAGAAACAATTTTCTATATAAACAATTGTTTCTATATGCACCTGTTGCTGCAGCTCATATTCATCAGGGCAAAGGCTGCAGAATGGAGCCCTAGTGAGTATACTGTCATAATATGAAGAAGGAAAATGATAAGAATGTTTATGTATTCTCTCTTCTTTCCTACTGGCACATTTTAGTCTCCTTCCAAAATAACACTAAACTCACTGGTACAAGAAGCTTTCGCTCATTAGGATTCTCAATTAAGGGAGCATAGCTTATGAAAATAAATAAGCACCTATGTTACTGTATCTGGAGGGACTTCTTATGAGTCATGCAGTAAAAGAATCATGGTCACAGTTATTTGTGGATTTTATTATATGTAAATATGGGGGGGGGGAATCTTGTAGCAAATAAAGCAATGTAGCTGAGGTATCTAATACATAATAAATTAGATAAACATTTTCAACAAATTTAAATGCTACTTCAACATAATCTTTGTGCTCATCAGGACAGAATCCCAAGTGTACTATGATTTCACAGCTATAGAATTTAAAGCAAAATTCATACCCTTTGACAAGACTGTGCCCAAGTACACCTGCTTCCATTTTTACCTGAATATATTTCTAGCCTTTGGAGTTCCTGAGATAACCTAAGAATTGTGTCAACACTTTTAGCCTGCAGAAAGCTTGAAATAATAGAACCCGAAGGTGTGAACTGACCCATTTTTTGTCTATCAGGGCTCAGTGAACTTCATAATGCTGCAGCCATGAAAAATGTTTTTTTCAAAATCTCAGTATTCAGCATTTGTGCTGAAGAATTCACAATTCTTCTCCAGCCAGACCTTTTTTCCCCCCTCTTTCTGCCCACAAAGAGCCTAACTGCAACCTTCTCTTGCTCTCCACATCTCTTCACAAAGAATTCTTGTTCAGTTTATACTGCCTTCTCTCTGCACTTTTCTACACAGCCTGAAAGCACTATGCCCAGAGAAACTGTAAAGCTGAGCCATTCAAGTCCCACTCTCCCTCACAAAATACAAATAGAAGGAAATTCTGAATCAGGTGATCAGGTCCAGGAATGGACCTGGCCACAGGAATGCACCAAAAAAAAAAAAAATCCTTAAATTAACTGCTCTCAAAAACAACCATGCATGAGTTTTAAGTCAAGAATATTTTCAACAATGAACCAAGGCTTTTTTGTAAGGGGTGCCATGAATGGGGGGAAATAATTAAATGGGATTAGAATAAGTATGCACTGCTACTGCTTTTGGTCCACTTGTGCCAGGGCTCTGTTCATAATATGTTATTCTTATAGCCCCTCACCCCACTTTATACTCAGTTCTATGCTATCTTTTCACAGCATCTGATGAGGCAAACTTGGGTTCACAACGCTTGTGCTCTATACACGTCTTATTGAGTTAGTTTATCAAGGTGCATATCTACTCTGCCTTCATTCTATAGCCCCAGCATTCCAGATGCTAAACTTGTCTGCAACAAAGCTGTTACTGAATACCTGACCAGATGCACTAGTAACATATATAACATTAAATAAGAAAGATAGAAGTTATGTTGTTGATATATGTGGATATATGTGTGCATGTACATATGCATACTAGGCCTGTGCAAATAAGGAAGTATTCAATTCAGATTTGGATTTGGCTGATTTGGATGACAGTGATTCAATTCGGAGATTCGGATCACTGTCCTGAATCGATTCAGTGCTGATTTGGAGAGATTTGGTGATTCAGATTGGCCGGGGAAAGGCAGGCACAGCCGAGCAGCTGCAGGTTCTCCCACAACTCCTCCAGCTGGGTCTGCCTCTCCTCAGGTGGGGGGAGTTGTGGGAGCCCATGGCTGCCCTGCCCAGCCCCATCCTAGTCCTGGCACTTAAAAAAAAAAAAAAAAAAGCCCCACACTTACCAGCTACAGAAGCAGCAATTGGGGCCTCTGGGTGCTCATGGATCACCACCCACCACCTGGCACCTGCGCAGCAGCTGCCCCATGGCACGGGTGCAATGCAGCTTAGCAGGGCACCACGCACTGTATGGGAGCTGGGGCTGAGTGGTGCTGGGTTCTGCGTGATAACTGGTGAGTGTGGGGCTTTTTTTTTTTTTTAAAGTGCTAGGAGGCTCAGCTGGGTGGGAGATAGGCAGCCATGGGGGCTTCTCCCACAGCTCCCCTAGCTGGACCTGCCTATGCCCCAGTGGGGGGACCAGTGGGGGCTCTGCCCTGCTGCCGCTTGCCCAGCTGGTGCAGGGGTGAGAGGGCGCGATAAAGGCATGACTCACTCTGGGCGGAAGCAGGGCATAGCCCCTGCTCCCATCACTTCTGTGCCCGCATCAGCACTGCAAGTGGGGGCTCTTCCCTGCCGCCATTTGCCAGCCAGTGAGGGGGGCCCAGGATGCAGGTGAGGCAGCACTGGGAGCAGGGGTTATGCTCTGCTGCTGCTTACCCCCTTCCACCTGGAGCAAGCCATGCCCGCATCCCACCCCCCTCCCCCCAGCTGGGCAAGTGGCAGCAGGGCAGAACACCCACACCCAGCACTGCCGTGCCTGCATCCCTTCCCCCCTCCCTGAGTAACATGCACCCCACTCCAGCTGTGCAGCTGCTTCCAGCCCCAGCTCCAGCCCCAATCCCTCCCTCCCCCATGTTCCTTCCCTCTTCCCTCCCACAACCCCCAACAGACAGCTGCCTCTAGTGGACACAGTGGTGGAGCAGGCAGCTGCTCTGGATCTAGCACTGACCTGAAGTGCAGACTGGAGCTGCTAGACTGTGCTGGAGGCCAGAGGTGGTGGGAGGTTGCACACCTCTGTGTGTCTCTTTCTACATCTCCGCCTGTGTGTGTCCATGCG
>NW_017729033.1:89635901-89657441 GCF_001723915.1 Gavialis gangeticus | reverse complement strand
TGGGAGAGCAGGCACAGGAGAGAAGGGGTGAGGGGGACAGGTGGCAGCGGGCAAGAGGCAGGGGTCAAGCTGCTTGACTCCCCCACACCTGCCCTCCCACTGCCTCCCATACTACTTGCCCCTCTACTGTCTCTTCACCATCTGCACCTCCACTTTCTCCCTTATCACCTGCCCCCCTGCTACTGCTTTCTCCATGGCAGCAGTGCAGGAGGCAGGGAACAAATTTAAGATGACCCTTCAACATGGAAAATTATAACAAAGTTATACATATTTATACATTTTACTTCTATTGAACTGAATTATTGGGGTATCATCTTAAATTCAGGGTTGACTTGGATTTGAGTATATGGTGTAAATATTATATATATATTTATAAATTATTTATACGTGTATAGATATAAATGAACAATATATATAATAACAATACATACATTTGATAAAGAGATGGAGACATGGAGAAGGCGATGAAAAACAACATGGAGATAGATCTATGTAAATCAACAATACAACTTTTACTGTTTGAATTTATTTGCAACATATACTGGCAAAACTGACATTAAAAAAGGAGACTAAAGAGAGTTTAAATATGAAAAGTTAAAACTTGCTAAATTTGTTAGCAAAACTCTTAAAGCATAGAAGAATTCTAGCAGTATGCTTTTCTACTATGAATAAATTCATTTTCTGAATGATTTTAAATAGTCCCTCATAAATCATGCCAAAACTAAGCCACAGACAAGTTTAAGCTTAATCATGGTTCAGCTATACCAAAATTGAGGGCACCCAACTGGGCAATTAGATCCTTTTCAGAGAATGATTAATTCTCAGACCGATGACTTACCCAATGCCCCATACTCAGATTAGGATTGAACAGAGCATAAAATCAACCATAAACAGAGGTAACACCAAACACGTTCTTTCTTTCCATTAGCTAGTACAGGAAAATCATTCAGGAATTCAGCACCACCATTGCAACACTATATATTAAATATAGTTCCAGTTCCAATCAAGCTATATTTTGAAATAATTGACTCCTATATTAACATCCTACTCAACCCAAGCTTGGTTTTCCAAGCATTAATTCTCCAGTACAGATGCCTTACCAGTTTCTTTTAACAGATACAATTCTTGACATATTTATTGCACATATATTTCATTTCCCTAACTCTGTCTTGCCCCTTTCAACGATTTATTTTTGTTATTTATAAATTTCCTCAATTTTTCTCTTCTTGTCAGAACATTCACTTTTCTTTTCCCTCCTCTTGGTTTTCCTGCTCATTCACTCGTGTACCCTCTCTCTCTCTCTCTCTCTCTCTCTCCCCTTCTGTCTCTGCCCTGCACCCAACTACCTTCTTTGTCCTCAGTTTTTCCACTTTATTCTTTGAAATCATTCTATTCTTTATCTCCCTTCTGTAGACAATACTTTGAACTCTTTTGTTTCTTACTGCCCTATTATTTGTCTCCATTACTCCACTCCCTTTACTGCTCCCTTCCCAGATTCTACCTCTAATTATTTGAGAATATATATTAGTCACAGGGCAGCATTTAGGCACCTCATAGTCACTTGCAAATGCATTCCACACCACCACTATGAGTTAGGAAAATATTATCCCCATTTTATGGTTGAGGCACAGGGAGATCCATTAGCTTGCCGAAATAAATACAGGAAGTCTGTAGCACAGGTGGAAAATAAATTCAAAACACCTAATTCCCACAATCCATTGTCCTAACTTCAAAGGTATCTATTTTTCCCCTCATCCCATACCAAGGAAAGGAATAGTCAATTCCTTTCCCCATATAAGAAGGACAATAGAGAGGGAAACAGGAATTCTCCTTCAGCCCCCCTGGACTTAGAAAAAAAGGCAATACATTCAAACGTGAAGCAGAACTGAAGGGGAGAGAGCAAGGGAAGAGAGATGAGATTTTTATACCCAGTGCCATCAGGAGATCAACAAGGAATTAGTAGAGTCTTCTCGCCTTCCCCTTCTTACTCCATGATATTCCCTTCAGTCTTTCTCTCTACTGCCTGAAAAGGTCAGTTTGTATGACTTCCTCTCAAGTAATAGTTACCTATCTGCACTAAGGTTGCCGTTCATCTGTTCTTTCAGGGAACTTTCAGATCCACACAGCTGGGGCTTAAATTCAAAATTAATTTGTCCTTGTCTAAGCCACATCAGAATATATATAAAGCACACTGCAATGGAAGGATCCAGGCACTAAAATTGGAACTCACCACTTCAGACTCAACAGCGGGGAAGTGGGAAAGAAGGAACACTGATTTACTCTCATCTGACTCGAAAGGGAGCAAGAGAAATGAAGTGAGATTTTATTCCACCATTAATTTACAATGCAGTCAGTCCTCAACTTATGACTATTCAACTTCTGACAAATGGCACTTATGACCTTTGTAAATTATAACATTGTTTCGAGGTTCTGATTGGGTTTCGACTTTACAATGCTGGACACAGCTGCCTCCGGTTGGTAAGTCTGTTGTGGTAGGTAATGGGGGGGCAGATCAACACCCCCACAGCAGGGGAGGGATTGGGGCTGGGGCAGGGATAGGGGCTGCCCAGCGGCTGGCGGGGGGCACGGGGAGGGTGTGAGGCAGCTCCCACTGCTGCGTGCTGCTGATCCGGGATGGGATGGAGGGGCATCTGCCCCCAGATCTGCATGGGGTGGGCAGGGCTGGGGCTGGGGCTATGCCAGGCTGCACTTTGGGTGGATGGTGGACGGTGCTGGGAGCAGGAGCTATGCCCTTCTGCTGCTCACCAAGCTGGGGCAAGGTGGAGCCACTGCATTGCCTCTGGACAAGCTGCTCTGGCTTCCCGCACCTCCTGGCCCTGCCCTGCCCAGCCCAGGCTGGGTGTGCAGCAGCAGGGCATTGGGGGAGCATGTGCCCCCAGATCTGCACAGGGTGGGCAGGGCCAGGGCTGTACCAAGCTGTGCTCTGGGCAGGTAGCAGGGGCTATGGGCAATTTTAGGGTGGCTGCAGCCCCCCCATATCACCCACTCCGCCACCCACCCCACACAGATCTGGGGGACACCCCCCATGCCCTGCCGCTGCCACCGCTCACCCAGTTGGGGTGGGGCAGGGAGAAGCTGCAGCTCATCTAGGAGGTGCAGGGAGGCCAGGGCAGCTCTGGCTGCTGCATACCATTTGTCCATAGGCAACACAGAGGCTCTGCTATGCCCTAGCTTGGCAAGTGGCAGGATGGCATAGCCTTCACTCCCAGCCCTGGCCCTGCCCACCCCTCACAGATCTGAGGGCACATGCCCCCCCATGTCTTCTTGGGCTGGTGGTGGGAGCAGTGGTGAGAGCCACCAGATGAGCCACCACATGAGCAGCTCTCAGACTGGCATCCCACAGCAGCAAGAGCTTCCCACCTCCTTGCTGCATCCCCCACACCAACTGGCCAGTCCTTGCCCCAGCTCCTGTCCTAGCCCCAGCCCCAGCCCCAAACCCTCCCTTGCTGCATGGGCGTTGTCCCCCCATCACAACAGACTTACCAGCTGGAGGCAGCTGTGTCAAATGTGGTAAAGGAACCAATCCCCCATTTATAACATTGTTCCTATGGGAAAACTGATTCCAACGTACGATGTTTTGACTTAAAGCACGGTTTTCAGAAACCAATTGCATCATAAGTCTGAGGACTGCCTATAGATATAATTTGGCTGTCCCCAAATTATTAATTAACCTGCTCGCAATGGGCCACAATTCTGAAACTTCATCTCTATTCTTATTATGGCAATGTGGAAGTTGTCACTAGATACTTAAATAACTAGATACCTAGGGGTACAGATAGAAATGCAGCTCCCAGCTGTAACTCAGAACCATTTCTGCAAAGTGTTCCGACTTACAACATTACCCCAGACCAAAGAGAAAATCACAGGCACAAAAAAAAAATCTAGTTAAGGCCAGAATAAAAATCAGCCCCAATATGTGACTCATAAATGCCAGATCAACAAACCTCATAATCTCCAGGGCCAGGAGTAATCTCTTTTGGTTCTTTAAAACGTTCCTCTCTGGAAGCAAACAGGGAAATGCCGGAAGCTGATTTCACAACAGGGTTGTATGTCCCAGGCCCTAAAAAGGGAAAAAAAATAGAGTATTATTTTAAAAAGTGATTTCTAAGCATCTTAGAATTCTGTATAGATGGCCTTGGTGTAGGTCAGAATGGTTGTATACCATGAATGTTAAGTGTACATTATCTTTTGTTCACTGTTTGTTCCTATGATGGGTGTGGGAAGAATCATTAGTTTAGCCAGATTCAGAAAGTGATTGGACAAATTATTGGAGGAAAGGTGCATCAGTAGCTGCAAGTGAGAAAGTGGAAAAAACCCTGGTCATACCCTGTTCACTCTCCCTTACAGCACCCATTTTGCCACTGTGACAAAGGATATCGATACTGGGCAAGATGGATCTATGGTCTGATCCAGTAAATGGCAGTTCTTATGTTCTTATCATAGTGTCCATGAATTTACTTTCCCACTTTCTCATATTCTGTAGTTTTCATACTGCTTCTATATTTAACTAAGGATAATGTGGATAAGTTGCTTTTTAAATAAAATCTTTAATTTTTCAAACAACAAATTTAATTCTTGGTTACATCAGTGTAAATCCTGCAAAAAGCCAATGAACTTTGACTTGCTTGGAATGTGCATCAGCCTCGCTTAGAGCAGAATTTGGCCAACTATATAAAGAAAAATAAGTGACCTCTCATTCTCTGAAACACTACCCAGCATTTCCTGAATTTCTGATAGCCAGGGCACACTTTTTCTGAATTAAAATTGGTGGCACATTTTTACACCTGAAAAAGGGAGCAAGGAAAAGTGGCAGCAGCAACACAAACACAGTTTGCCAATGTCTGGTCTCAGTTCTGTCGCTGCTTCTCCCAGCACCCCACTCCCTAACTGCAGTCCACATGCAACTTCCAGCTGCCAAGGAGCTGTGCTAGGATGAGACATCTGGAAATTCCTATTGAGGTGCCCTGCCTCCACCCCAAGGACATGGCTGCACCTCACTCTGCAGACATGCTATGACTCCCAGTTTAAACAAAAAAAAGAAAAGTACCATTTTGCGCGGCACACTTCCGCCACTCTGATGACACACAGGTATGCTCTTGCACACCCTTTGAAAATCCCTTTGAAAATCACTAAACTAGCCTAACACTGTGCTGCAGAACAACTCTGAGCAGTTTGGGTCAGTCAATCAGGACTGCCCTGTGCCCTGCTGCCATTTATCTCTGGGCAGACTAAGGGTGTGTGTAGATGACACGGGGCCCCTAAACTGAAGTGGTGGGTTTTAAAAAACATCACTTCAATTTAGGGCTGGTTAAAACCCTGTATCATGCATGCACCCTGCTGACTTACCTGCCTCTCCAGTGGGGACGGGATACTGAGCTGCCGGCGGGTGTAGCGGTCCCTGGGTTGTGTGTGTTGGGGTGGAACTGGTGCTTCCCTCTGCAGCAGTGGGGCTCCCCCCAACAGCACCCACCCACAGGTGGTCTCAGAGGGCATAGCAGCCATGGAGCAAACCACTGGTCCTCTATACTGTTCAGGCAGGCAGGCTCCAGGGGGCAGGAAAAAAAAAACGACCAGGCTTGTCACTTTTCTTGGGCAGAGCCTGATTTCCTGGGCTGCTGCCAGGCTGCTTGCAGGGCTTCCTGAAGAGCCCCTGCACTGCATGGAGCCTTGTGCTTTGTTCCTCAGCTGTAGGGGCAGCAAACTAAAACCCCTTGACTCCCAAGTCATTTAAGGTGCATTACGCCACTGAATTTCCTACAGCAGCTGGAATTAATGTGCAATATGCCACCAAGGCATGCAAACACTGACATCATTAATGCATTGCAAAAGCATTTAGCCCACTTTAAAGTGTCGTGCACACATGCCCCTCATTTTGTCTACACATGGCCTAAGAGTGCCTATAGAGCATGCTGAGGTATGTGTATAGGGATTCTCTGGCTACACAATAAGGTCTCCAACCTCTGTGCTCTTCAAGGGCTCAGCAGTCCATTCAGGCATCTACAGCTAAGTAGATGCACAGCTAAGTACAGGCGCACTCTGCTGGGCATGGCCGCCAGAGCCGGAGCTAGAGCTGGACGCTGCAGCCAGGGACGGGCTTACGGGCTCTGCAGGGGAGGGGAGGGATGAGAAGCTGTGGGCTCCAGCTCCAGCTCTGGCTCCAGCGGCCATGCCCAGCAGAGTGCAGCTGGCAGTGGCAGCAGGCAGCAGGGCTCGCAGCTCCTCATCCCTCCCCTCCCCTCCCCTGAAGAGCCCCCAAGCCCAGCAGAGCCCACGCTTGCGGCCATGTCTCGGCGTGTGGGGAATACATGGAGTATTTTACGAAAACACAATTTTCCACAGGTTATACATGGGTGCGGGTTATACAGGGGTGCATGCTATATGTGCGAAAATACTGTAAATGACCTCAGGAATTACTAAATTGCTTCTTTATTTCCTAATCCCCCAACATTTGTGCTTCCTTCTCAATGTGAGAAGTTAATTAATTATTGTTGGTGGACTGGTATTACTTGCAAAAAATCAGTATACAAAAATTTAAGTTTCCCAGTACCAGTGGATTTTAGGAGACATGCATAGCTACAGCAACTGCCCTGAAGAAATATGGTCAGTGGAAAGTTGAAAGGAAAACTGGATAATTCCCCTGTCACCTTCTGTTATTTCTTGTCTTACATTTAGAATGTAAGCTCTCTTTTTGTTCTGTGTTTGTAACACACCCTGGACACTTATACACACGCAGCTTTGCTGCTTCGACATGATATAATTACAGCACATCACAGCAGACTCAATTAATCAAGTCTGCTGGAGCATGGTAATTACCACGCTCCAGCAGACCCCAGCATCACATGGATCAGCATTCCTGCCCTGAAAAATGGTGGCAGAGGTGCTTTAACTAAAGCTTGTGACTGTGCTTTAGTTAAAGCACCCCCACCACCATTTTTCAGTGCAGGAATAATGATACATGTGACACTCTGGGTGCTTTAATTAGAGCAGCTTTTGGAGCCATTCTAATTAAAGTGACCCCCATGCCCACCCCACTCCCAGAGCACAGGTATAAATACCTAGTACCTTGACTAAGCTTCCAAAGCTTTAGTGCAACATGAAAAATACATAATGAGTGTCTTCTCCTTTCAGTAACCAGACAATGCACTCACATAGGGCTCTATCCTAACAACAGTAAAATCAATGGAAACAGAACTGGGCTCAGATCGCATTCTGAAACTCTGGCTAGTCTATGGCTAAGCTCTACTGGAACATGAATATGCACTATTCAGCTACAAAGGTCTACTCAGGTTAATAAAACATGAAACATGCTGATTCACAATAATACTGCTTTTGGAAAAAGTTTGTCTTGAGTCTTAATAATTATGTATATTTTTAATTAAGAAATAGGGTTTCTGGTCCTGCCATTTGTTACAGCAATTACTAATGTATTTACGTATATGGCTACAGCTATTTAAACTGTTGCAATTAATAACTTTGTGGCTCTAACCTTACTGTTATATTCTTAAGTCCTTCACAGGGTGTAGGCTTCACTTACCACACTGCCTGATATCGCTTATCTTTTCCTGTTCCTGCATTATGACTGCTTTGAGACACCTAACATTAAAAAGGTTTACTGTACTATATAATTTTTATCATAGAATATATGTCCCATTGCATATGCCGCTATCTATGTGATACAGGTCAAAGGCATGCATTACCTCTCTTAGCCCCAGTTCAGAGCTGAAATATGCAGAAGCCATCTTCTATTTATTTCCCAAAATGCCACATTTTAATCACAGGTCAACACAGAATAAAACTTCTCATTACAAATCAAACATCTATGAAAAGTCTGCCTGTATCATGATTGGTATGTAATGGGAAAATCAAGAGCAGGTGATTCTTATAATTATATATTTTCCAGCCCTATGCTGGCTCATTCTCTATGAAATGTCAAGCAATGCTACAGGGCAAAAATAGCAGCGAACAGGTGCAATGGGTAATTTAAAATGAAAATCTGTACTGTTGCCCCTCACTCTGAGTATTTCAGTATATTAGGAAAGGACTGAAAATGACTGCTTTTGAAAATAAGATTTTTAAAATCCAAACCTAGATCAGAAGCATGAATTTTCCTTTGTTATGAGTAGAGAACTTATGACTCATACTCTGCTCACTTGCTTCTCAACATTACTGGTAGCTGCTGCTACAGTAGCTTATATTGACTTAGAAAAAAAATCTACTAATAAGGATCTGAAATCTGAGGAGTGAAATGATATGCTGGACAATGTGCAATGAAAGTGGAAAAGCTTGCTTTGAGAGGTTATGTTCATGATGTGTAAACTGTGGTTTTCATTTTTTTCCTCGAATCAAATAGCAGTAAAGAGACAAATCAGCACATTGAGAAATATTATTACTACCACTGTCCAAGAAATATCAGACATAATATTCTTCTGAGGGTACTAAAACTCATTTTGTTTTAAATGATACTTAAGGTTATAGCTAAATAAATGCACAGACCATTCAATCTGCCAGTTTGGTAAACAATATGCATGTAAACATATGGATAGTAAATTCCATAAAACTTATCAAAATAGTCCTGTATTTTGTTAAAATGTGAAACAAGGAGGTATACCACACAGGGGCTGAAAACAAAAGCAAAGCTATGTCCAGCAGGACTTTACTGGACCTGTGTAACCTGAAGAAATATTGTATCTAATAAGTAAAGGACCTCAGAATTATTTCAGAGCCCTCTGCAGTCAAGATCCTAGCTGATACTTATCAGTTCAATATGTATCAGTTATTCATAAAATTCAAGTAAAAAGAGACTTCAGTATTTGATAAAAATAGTTTCAACATTTCACAAAAAAATACAAATATACTGCACTTTTCTGAAAAGCTTAAAAATATATATACTTAAATATAAAGCCTTCCATTGGGTTTGTCACAACTAGGAAACTCTGCTACTATGTAGGCAACTTTGTTCAAAAATACTGTTAGGATTCCCATCATTAAAATGGAATATTAAAAGCCATCAGATTTCATGTCGTTAGATTGTTCTGCCTCAAGAGGCATTCACTTGTATACATTAGCTCTTTTACTTATGGAGAGGCATACAAAGTATCTGAGCACTCTGCAGCACTACAAAATGTAGTGTTATGGGGGTGTATAGGTCATCAAGTTCCCCAGCTGAACAAGCAAGGCAAGTTCTCCAGCCAGGATGCACTAGGGGGATCCCCCTTTCTTCCCCACACCTCACACAGAAAGCTGCCTTTCTTCTTTGGCTGCCTCCAGCTGGCATCAGCTCCTATGGTGGCAACAGCTGATCAGGAAGTCACCTCTGCCTGATCAGTAGTTAGAAATGCAAAACTCTAGAATTCTTGGTTCAGAGGTGACACCTTTCACTAGACCAAGTTTCAGGCACACACTTTCCTCGGGCTCAGGGAAAATTTTAGATGGTAAAAGGCCCCATAGATAGAAAATAAATTTTCTTTTTTTCTCAGACCAACAAGGCTACTGAATACATCCCTGAAACATGGAAGATGCTGAATTGTAGCCAATTTTGGATTTCAACATCATTGCTGAACAACAAGAAAGATTTAATACCAAGAAAGATTTCTACACCTTCCTGCCATCTGACGCCACCAGGGAAGAAATCCTGCCTTATCTGCACATCAAAGAGCAACAAAGAGACTCTCGTGGATCCAGAGGAACAGACTTCCACCTTCAGCTTCCTCTGTGCAAAAATGAAGTTTATTTTCTACCTATGGGGACTATTTACCATCAATAATTTTCTGAGCCTGAGGCAGGGCATGTGTGCCTGAAATCTTGCAGAAAAAGTTTTTTCTTTTTTTGTGATTTCTTAGTGATTTCTTTGTGATTTCTTAGTTGGTCTAATAAAAGGTATCATCTCTGAACCAAGAGTCCTAGAGTTTTGCATTTCTTTTTGTTTCAGACCAACACAGCTACCAAATACATCCCTGATCAGTAGTTAGTCACACTGGCACTCCTATCAGTTACTGTAACTGGGTGGCAACTGATGGGCCTGCATGCTGGATCCTCCCCCAACAACAGTTCTGTTATAGCCGCCTGAGCCTGTGCTTCATGCCCCATTCCCCCAGCCCCAGTGACCAGAACCCCAGCTCTTGCTGATATGAACGCAGCAGGAGCACTTCATGCAGGGCTTCTCACCCTGCTGCCACAGCATGGACTCTTGCCCATTCTTTGGAAGTCATGGTGGCACTGTGTGGGAGCCCTATCCTCATAGCCAGCACACTGAGCAGGTTGCATCCACAACCGTGACAGAGCCACCCTGTGCTCAGTCTCACCAATCAGCTGACTGGCAGAACCAGATAGGGGAGCAGCTGCACAGTGAACAGAGCTCTAGCTCTGCTGGTTCAGCTGTGGTGGCATCAGGTTCCCAGCAGGACTCCCTGACAGCTCATTGCTGAATGGGCTATTAAGGAGCCAGCCCCTTTCTTTCCCCCTTGGAGGTGAGAGAGAAAGCAGAGGACTATGAGATACTGGGAATCCTAAAGACTGCTGTCCTGCTATATGTAACTGTACAGGTGTTACACACAGCAAAGCACTGCTGCAAATTTTCTCTTTGAAAATTCTACTTTTTTGTAGCACTCTCAGCATCTTTGTAATACCCCCAACAGCTTGAATGGCTGCACATTCCCTTTTTGTAGTGCTACAAAGGCATATTTAGTGCTGTAATTCCTCTCCATGTCTTAAATGGGCCTGAGTCTGCAGCTGAAAAGGAACTTCTGTTAGGACTCCCAAGTTAAGCAGCAAATGCATGCTCTGGACAATTTCATTTTTCTGGTAGAATCAAAATTAAAAACAGCAAACTCTGGACACATTCCCTTCCTTCAACTGATTGCCTACATGTATGTAGGCAATATACAAAGAATATATTCTAAATAAGACCAGATCTCATATCCTGAAAAGCTTCTTAACCTAGGAGCTAAATAGGAATCTCCTGGCCTTTCAAAGTTTGAGCCCAAACAGGCTCAGCTACAACAGATTAATTACACTGGAGGTGGAGGACAAGTAGTATCATGTAATGAAGAATGTACAGCAAAGACACTCTGAAGATACGGTCTTCACTTAAAATCTTCCTTTAACCAAGGAGTGGCAAAGGTATATATCACATTCTAGCTGTGCTTACATCCAGTACTAATTGAAATACAAATATTAGGCATTTGAGAGACCTGGTTCTCCAACAATGGCTTTTAAATTCTTGATGGTGTTTTATTTCTTACAGGTGAGGGGAGATGCTTCAAAATGACCAACAAAGGAGCAATACATCCTAAGACAGTGTGTTGATTTCTCTGTATTGTATAATTTTGCAATGCTGAAAGAATCCAGAACAAAGGACAGCCCCCCCACTACATCTTGCTACCACTTTTTCTAAGTAACGTGCCAATAAGTTTCAGTTTCATAGCTGGTAGGGTCAGAAGGGACCTGAGCAGATCATCAAGTCCAACCCCCTGCCATGGCAGGAAAGAGTACTGGGGTCAAACAACCCCGGCGAGGTGTTCATTCAGCATCCTCTTAAAGACCCCAGTGTAGGAGCCAGCACCACTTCTCTTGGAAGTTGGTTCCAGATCCTAGCCGCCCTGACAGTGAAGTAGTGCCTCCTCATATCTAGCCTGAATCTACCCTCTGCCAGCTTGTGACAGTTATTTCTTGTCACTCCTGGTAGTGCACAGGGGAACAGGGACTCCCCTAATGCCTGCTGGTCCCCTCTGACTAGTTTGTAACAGGCCACTAGATCCCCCCTCAGCCTTCTCTTGTGGAGGCTGAACAGGTTCAGGTCCCTTAACCTCTCCTCGTAGGGCCTGCCCTGCTACCCCCTGATCATGCAAGTGACCCTCCTCTGGACCCTCTCCATGTTGTCCACATCCCTCTTGAAGTGCGGCGCCCAGAACTGGACACAGTACTCCAGCTGCAGCCTGACCAGAGCTGCATAGAGGGGGAGGATCACCTCCTTGGACCTGTTTGAGATGCGTCTGTCAATGCACAACAAGGTGTGGTTTGCCTTCCTGACCGCTTTTGCACACTATCGGCCCATGTTCATTTTGGCATCAATAATGTCTCCAAGATCCTTTTCTGCCTCTGTACTGACAAGGAGGGAGTTCCTTAGCTTGTAGGTATGCTGCTGGTTCTTCCTGCCCAGGTGCATCACCTTGCACTTGTCAGTGTTGAAACCCATCCTGTTCTCATTTGCCCACCCCTGTAACCTGTCTAGGTCTGATTGCAGCATATTCCTCCCTTCTGGCGTGCGCACTTCCCCCCACATCTTAGTGTCACCTGCAAATTTGAACAGGGTGCTTTTTACACCCTTTTCCAAGTCGCTGATGAAGATGTTGAACAGTGCGGGCCCAAGAACCGAGCCTTGGGGGACCCCACTGCCCACATCCCTTCAGGTCGAAAATGACCCATCCACCACCACTCTCTTGGTGCATCCCTCCAGCCAACTAGTGACCCATTTGACTGTGTAGGTGTCGACACCACAGTCCCCTAGTTTTTTTAATGAGAATGGCGTGAGAGACAATGTCGAAGGCCTTCCTAAAGCCCAGAAAGACTACATCCACTGCTACACCTGCATCTACGGATTTAGTGACCTGGTCACAGAAGGCTACCAGGTTGGTCTGACAGGACCTGCCTCTAATGAACCTGTGTTGGTTTCCCCTAAGCATAATCTCCCCTGCTGACCCCTTGCAGACATACGCCAGAATAACTCTCTCAAAAATCTTACCCAGGACCAAGGTAAGACTGATTGGCCTATAGTTTTCTATGTCCTCCTTCCTCCCTTTTTTGAAAATGGGAACCACATTGGCCCTTTTCCAGTCCTCTGGCACCATGCCAGAGCACCATGAGTGCTTGTAAAGCCATTTAAAGTTGTTCAACCCAGTGAAACATTACTACTTGGCCATGGTAATTGTGGATTGGAAGTAAGATACAAACAGAGGAAAGGAGAAGGGGAATCTGAAACTGAGGTGGATCCATGAGCATGAACTCAGAAAGAACATGGTATATTTGATATGCTGCTACCCTACTTCTTGGATATGTCTTTTTGCAACTATGCAGGGTGGGACTAAACTGTTATAGTAACATTTTGCACCCACAGTGTTGAGGCAAAAAAGATGACCCAAAATGCCGGGTTAGAACCCAGAGAGTTCTAATGAATGGATTCATGTTGTCTTGGTGAGAAGTGGCCAGTGGTATCCCTCCGGGGTCTGTACTTGGTCCAGTGCTTTTCAACATATTTATCAATGTTTTGCATGTGGGGATGAAGAGGTCACTGGCCAAGTTTGTGGATGACACCAAGTTATGGGAAAGCGTGATCACACTTGAAGGTAGGCTGCAGATACAGGCAGACCAAGACAGGCTGGCAAGTTGGGTGGATCAGAATCGAATGAAATTCAACGTTGAGAAGTGTAAAGTGCTTGGGAACAAAAGAACCCTTACACACCTACACGCTTGGCAATACCAAGCTGACCAGAACCACAAATGAAAGGGACCTGGGGGTAATAACAGACCACAGTATGAATATGAGCCAGCCGTGCAACACTGTAGCCAACAGGGCAAATAATACCCTGGTATGCATCGATCAATGCATCTCCAGCAAAACTAGGGAAGTGATTCTTCCATTCTACTCAGCATTGGTGAGACCGCAGCTGGAGTACTGCATCCAGTACATGGCACCGCACTTCAGCAAAGGACATGGTAAAGCTCAAGAGAGTCCAGAGAAGGGCCACCTGTATGATCAGAGACTTGCATGGCAAGCCATACAAGGAAAGGCTGAGGGACCTGGGACTCTTCAGCCTGAAATAAAGAATTCTGAGAGGGGACTTGCTAGCAGTTTGCCCCTACATCCGGGGTGTACATCAAGGGTTCGGTGAACAACTGTTCACCAAGGCACCCTTGGGGAAAACCAGAAGTAGTGGCCATAAACTCCTGGAAGAACATTTCAGGTTCAAAATCAGGAAAAACTTCTTCACAGCCAGAGTGTCCAGACTGTGGAATAGGCTCCTTCCATAGGTGGTGCAATCACCTACCCTGGAAATCTTCAAGAGGAGACTGGACTGGAACCCCTTTGCTGAAGTCACCTGACCCCAACTGTTTTTTCTGCCTGGTGCAGGGGGCTGGACCACATGATCTTCCAAGGTCCCTTCCAGCCTTACAATCTATGAATCTATGCTAAGCAGTAGAGCATCACACCCATGGACTATGATGGAAGATATTCACAGTGAAAATAAATCACTTACCTCTATTTAATTTTCCCCTTTGGCTTTTTCAAATGTAAACTAAGTGTGCACTAATAGTTCTCTCGTACCATGAAATTCAAAATCTAAGCATTTCAGTCAGATATGGAAGATAAATAGAAAGCATTTCAAAATGATAGAAAAATATTGTTATTCCTCACTTCATGAGGTACCATCATCCAACCTGAGACTCTAGTTCGGTTAATGTTAGTATAAATTAGTTTAAGCTTTCTAAATTGAAATATTCCTTGTATACCAACAGCAAATGCATTTGAGAAAGCAGATGGCCTTCTGCTTTAGATAATAAAGACATAATATTAAGATATAAGAATAATTCAATTATTTGTTAACATGAATCATTTACCCTTTGGTGCTAAATAGTAGCCTTTTTAATATACTCTGAAAGTGTGCAGAAAGGTAATTAAGCACATCTTTCCCAAAGGATAAAGGCTGCTTGTAAATCTATGTTGTCATTAATTGAGCAAGTAAAAACAACAACAAAGAAAAGTTAAGAGCTTGGTTTCCCATACAGTACTCTATAAATGCTGGATAAGTAAAACATTTAGGTTAATAGGACTCTGCGGGAATATACAGCACAATCTGTAATGGGAAGGTAAGATCTAACCTGCTGAGTTTTCAACTTAAAGCATTTTTTTCCTGTTACTTGCTCTGTCATCACGTTTGCTTCTAAGTCACTGTACATCTAAACCCATAAAAAGCTGGGAGACATTCTATATAGACAACAACAGTATTATGAAAATGGCATGTCCTTAAAGACTGATTTTACAGCAGTGAAATATTTACAGTGCAGCTCATCTCTCATTAGAAAGCTATCTCAATTCTCTACAATTGAAAAAGTATATTGGACCACTGCAGTTACTGTAGAGTTAGCATTTCCATAACAGCAGCCTCTTTTCTAATGTTTAGAACTCAGCCAAAAAAGGTACCTTGTTACAGCTTGGCAAACAACAAACACAGTCACCATTTTAATCTTTACAGTTGCCTTTGGAAGAGGTGAATGTTATTGCACCATTCACCAGATAGTCCCTAGGTGATGTACTATGGTAACATTCAAAGAGAAAAGGGTACAAGTTTAATAGACACCACAAAACTGCATGCATAAATACAGAGACATAGACTGTAAGCTCTTCAGGCCAAGATCTCTTCCTTTTTAACTTTTGCCAGAGTGCCTAGACAACTATTGATTCTAAATGAATACATATATTTATATTGGTTTGATCTTCAAAAGGGACTGAGCTAAACTGAAAGCTGTGCATACTCAGTACCTTTGACATTCATTCAGACCTGGGCATAATAGGTAGAGCAGTAGTGACACCTATGTTAAGGCTGGCTAATGCTTCCCATTTTACTCATTGGTCTCAAATGCTTATAACTTTGAGTCTCGTTAGTTGTCAAACTTCAAGCACAATGTGACTGGCATTCTTTCAGGACAAAGGGGATGGAAAACAGATAGTTTTGCCAGATTTATAAGTTTTTTTAACAGCTTCCTTTTCAAACTGTTGTAGAATGTACATTGTTTATAATAAGAGTTTGAAACTAGGCAAGGGGATAGAGAAGTCTGTTTTGCTGTGACCATAAAAATTAATTCAGGCTTGATAAAAGTGTAAACCACAGAAAATCATCAACTACATATGTGCAGTACAGCTGTTAGATTTGTTCTATTTTTTGTTATATTCCTGCATGTATCCAAAGTCCTATTGCACCTTTAGGTATCTGGCTTTACAGCCAAATAGAAAAACACCAGCAACCTGTACTAAAACTATAAAAAATATTTCCAACATTATTTTTCTGTAACGTATGTGGCATCTATGGAATGCATGATGTATACATGGTAGAAAGACTTTACTAGCACTCTCCTTAGATGACCTACAACTCATTTATCAGATGTTGCTACATTAAACCTATGCTGATAAAATCCTTACATCACAATATCCTTCATATACTTTTCAAAGATAAAAGGTCTTGATTCTCCAGTTAGACTTGATTTGTGGGCATATTAAAAATTTGAATTTTTTTCCATGCAGTTCTTGATAAATACAAATAAGAACCTTATTAAATATGGACATCTAGTGGTACACAAGAGCAAAGGAATACAAGCTCTGCTTTTACTTTCATATTTTGTTCTTTGCTGTTGTCTTAAAAGTACAGTTCTATTTGGAAAAGAGACACTAAATATGACATTGAGTTCTATGTTTATTGTCTCTCTCATTTATCCCTGCATTAAAATGGTCTGTTTACCAAAAGCTAAATGGTCACCTACAAGCTCACCCTATAGTCAGTTCCTTCCTATTTATGCATCACCACTAAGTAATAAAGATTTTGCAGGTCAAATTTTATGTCAGTTATACATCTATAAACTCACCGTATTCAGATACTACAGGAATTAAGTCCAGCTTCTTGCCCATTAGCTCTTTTCATTCTGTGCTGCTAATAGGAATCATACCTGACTGAAACAAAACCTCCCAACTTCAATGACAAAAATAACTAACTGTACACTAAGAATACATCTGTTGAGTAAGATGGTACCACTTACATAAGAAGAGCACCTTAATGTTCTGAATTCCAAGCAAGTATTAAGTTATACTGAGCTGTTCACATGATTAACAACAATTGATGATGAGGATGCAACTTTGTAAAATTTTCCCCATGAATCCAAGCAACCCCTGAGAGGGCTGCTGTGAAGTATATTTTGGGCACTGATACTTCCACTATTCTATATCAAATTAAGAAAAGTAAATCTAATGGATGCTTAAAATGATAAATATATAAATATATATTTGGCTAACTCCTGACATGAAGCAACTATGAAGTTTCATATTCTGTATATATTTTAACATTTTGCTGCCACTGCACACATCCAGCAATACAGATCTCAAATAAGAAGGAAGTCTGAAACAATACATGAATTTCAGTATGGCTTCAGTAGCACAATGAAGTTTAATATCTTCCTTAAAAGCTAAGGCAATCATTCACTTTACTCTGAGTGACCTCTGCTGGTAAGAAAAGCTCATATGTATAAAATGACACCCTACAGTACTTATTACTTCTATACAATTGAGGCAATAGCTACTACCGTATGCGTAGTGGGTTTTCTGCTAGTGTATGTATATGAAAGTTTATTTGCACAAACATCGGACTGCTAATAAATATATTATACAATTTTTTTCTTCCAGAAGACAGGGTAGAGATGCACTTAATAGATCAACTAAATCACAGATGCAGAAGCTTTCATAAGCCTGAGCTTACTTCATCAGATATTGATATTTTCTTCCCTGTATCTTTCTCAGAACAATACAACAACAGTTCAGTTCATATCAGGTTTTATATATTAAGAATAACATTTTAAGTATATTCTTATTATTCATAATGTTTTTCATTTTAATAATCTTGTTGTTACATTAAAAACAGGATCACTCCTGCTTTTAAAATGGCATATTTTTTCTGGAATATGCTCTGGTTTTAAATTTCTAAAATGTCTTATTTGATGCTTCATGTATTGCACCAAAATGACCATAAAAGACCTTCATTCAAATGTATATTTCTAACATAAAGGAAAAGGACTTACACCTATCACCATTGTGATATACAGGCCTAAAAATGAAAGATGTATTTAATATATTTGAAACTATCTTTGCATTGTACAAAACCTAACATACCACAAGATCAAAAATATAAAAATCACCCTAAGTAAGAAAATATACCCAGAGGGTCATAGTTTGTCAACATTTTCAATAGTTAATTCTTACATTAAGAATTTTTGACAATCATTTAAAAACATCCTTTCAGAAATTAAAAAAAAATGTTTTCGTGTTTGCTATTTTAACTGGTGTCTAAACCCTTTGAAGTATTCATAAAAATGACAAAGACAATTGATGCATTCAGAAGAAGATTTGACCAAGAAAAGTATTGCAATTCATGACTGCTGATCACTGCAATATCCTCTCTTATTTAACAATGTCCATAAAAAAAAAGAGAAACATATTAGGTCTCTGCTTCAGCAAATACTGAAATCTATTTATATGCAAATAAGCTATCCATTATTAGTACGAGAGAGACTTAGGCATAAAAGGAGAAATAAATTATCACTAGAAACCCTTAATGAAATCTATTTCAAAACACAACATTTTACAAGAGCCCTCACTCGTAATATTTGTTCAAGCCTAGAAGGGAATTGGTGAATTCTGCACTTAGATGAGATCTGATATTACAGTATTTCCCATGCCAATTTGTTTTATACAATGCATTCATCCTTTCCTTAGAAACATGATAATTATAATGACGAAGTTTCATTCTGATGTACTTTATCCTAACATTTTAATGGACTTTTATATTATTTTAAAGTTACTACCAGGTTATTTTAAGGCCTTCTTTTTAACTATGAAAATGTTGTTGTTAATTTATGTCAGAACAAAATAAGATTATGAATGATTCCATTATTACTCAATGAATAAGCATCTGAAAGGGGTGTGGATTGAGCACAGCACTAGAAAGAAAGAAATACTGTAGTCTAATTTCAGGACTGACACTAACCACTAGGCCTGTGCAAAGCTTTGGTCCCTGATTTGATTCGGTGGAGATTCGGCCCAATTCTGTCCTGGAAGGAGCAGGGAAGAAAAGGTTGAATTTCCTGCCCAGCCACCCCCACTGTTGGTCTCTGGGCTGGACTCAGCCTGAAGAAGAATAGCATCCTAGCAGCAGAGGGGGAGACAGGTAGGTGGGTAGGTAGATTAACCCTTCTCTGCCTATTCCACTAAGACAGACATTACAGGCAGGGAATGGGGGACTGATAGGGGAGGAGCTCTGGGGGGAGATACCCCAGAACCTCAAGGGGTAGGGGGAAGCCCAGAATGGAAGTGGGGTGCATTCATACCTTTCAGTCCTCCAGCTCCTGCTGACCTAAATGTTTGAATGCTCCAAACTCAGGATAGCACTAATACTGATCAACATTTGAGCAGCTCATAGTGTGACATGTAACAAGAGGAAGGGGACTACCTGATCCCATCAACTTTATTTTCCATGCTGTAGCTGTGGGAAGGGTCAAATTCAAGGCAAAACTCCAATAATTATATTCTATACATGAAAATTATAACAAACTTATAAAATCTAATTATTGAAAGGTTGTCTTATATTCAAGTCTATATTATATTTGAGTAAATGTGGTAGTAAACTATCTTACAAAACAGTCTTGCCAATTGTACTCACTGGGCGTGTCTAAACATGTATATTATTGCAATGTAATAAACTCCAGCACTTATCTCACTGCATTTGAATGAGCACCCATGACTGCAGCATGTTGAGCCCTGGCTGGAAAGAGTCCTGGGGGGTCAGCCTGCCAGCCACAGAGCTGCTCTGACCCAGCTCAACATGCTGCAGCAGGGCTGGCTGGGGCATGAGGATGCTCCACTGCGGTGCTAGCTAGCAGAGAGCCCCCACACTGAAGCACACTTGTGCCCTAGCCAGCTGGGCCAGTGTCTATATATGCACTGCTGTGGAGTAAAAAACTCTGCAGCAGGATAGTACTTGTATTTACAAGTGCCACCCTGCTATGGACTTTATTAGTTTATTCCAGTCCTGAAGGTGTAGATGGTGGGATGTTTACTGTGGAGCTAATCAGTCCACTCCTCATTAAACATCTTGTGTAGACATGCCCACTGTGTTTGTTTATATATTTAACCTTATTTTCTCTTTCTGTTTGTATCCATAAACATAATCATGTTAACTTGTTTATAGGGACACAGGGCAATAAACCCTCTTTCCCTTCTCATCTGGCCTCCACACTTTAAACATTTAACTTTTAATAGATTTATTATTATTACTATTATAGTCTACTCTTGCTGAATTAGCAATTTGATGATCAATCCTATCTGGAATTACAGATTAGGTGTAGCAAAAGGCAGCCATCTCTGTTGCTCAGTAGGTATTGTAGGTTAAGGATAACTTTAAGAAACATGGTTTCATTGTCAAAGGGTATGATTTATGGCTTAATACTGATGCTCAAGAAATGGGCTGTTTGCCAATATTGCTTTCAGTCAAACTTTGAGCTATCCACACCTCTATTTTCAATGCCTATTGTATAAAACTATGGAAAAAGAACAGGACAGCGTCTTTAATGGGCATAATAAATCAAAATGGCATCAGTAAAAAGCAATTACAGCATATTTAACTTCATACCACTCCACGTCAATCTATAACATTATGTATTAATTTCAGTTCAAGTGAAATTAAAAAAAAAAACCCTAAAGGTTTTTCCCCTCCCCCCCTCACCTCTTCTTTGCCCTTTTCATTGATCAAATTATCCCATATTCCTGAAAACCTCTTGACTGTGGTGACACCATTAAAGAGGGCACAGCTATTTTGACTTCCTGCTGTTGAAATCAGCTAAAACAGCATTTACCTCAATTATAGAAATTTACCTTTAAAAAAAAAGTAAGTTCTCTTTCTTTCTGTGTGGAACAAATGCCACACCTCCAACTTGATCTCCCAGAATCTATATCCTGTCCAAAACTACGTATTTTATGATAACGCAGATACAATTGTGAATATATAATTGTTTGAATGAATAAACAAAGGAAAAAAAAGTTTAGAATGTATTTAGTTTTGCTAGACGAGAAACAAATGCTTAAGAATTTCCCTGGTATATACTTAGATTGTAATGGTTAGCTTTCTAAGCATCCAGTGTAAACTAGAAGATTACAAAAGTAATTTTCTCAGATTTTCTCAGAATAGGAAGAATTCCCTAATGCTATCATCTGATTCCATTGCATTGTCTTCAATGGTGCTAAATCAATTAGCAAATTCAGGGTATGGGCAGATGTTCCAGGGACCCAATCAACAATCATTGAGCTAACTGTAAGCTACATGACTGTAGATTGAGTCCTTGCTTGTGTAGCCATTCCCCAGGGCCACAATGTAAGTAACCTGCATTACCAGGCTTGGGAGCACTAGCAGCTCTATGGGGGTATTTGGCAGATCCACATGTAGCAAAACCCCCAGTTTTTCTTTTTCTTTTTTTTTATTATCGCATTTGCTTCCCTTCCCCAACCATTTCTGACTTTTTTTCTCCCTCTCTATTCACTATAGATAAGTATAAGTAAGCTAAGATGTAGGATAAGCTTTAAACATTTTTATTTTGGTAGCAAGTTTTTGGTTTTGTATCCACTGTTTTATATTGTATTATTATAGGTTTGTATTGATTGTTACTGTTGTATATTGTATTATTATCATTTTTGTATTGATTTTTATTGTTTCA
>NW_017729033.1:89629202-89630901 GCF_001723915.1 Gavialis gangeticus | reverse complement strand
CAAGGCAGCCAGAGTCACAGGTGCTGGTTGCCAAGACAACCACTGGGGAGCCAACTGACAGGAAGGGGCAGGGCCTGGCCCATATAAGCCCAGGCGTGAGGCCAGGAGGGCAGTTCCCCTCTGGCGGCCAAGGGAGGAGGAGCTTGGCCAGTGCAGACAGAGGGGACAACTCTGACTGCATAAGCAGCCCCTGGTCACTGCTATGGGTTGGAGTATTTTTCTGGTAGGGATTGAATGTTGTTTGGCCGGACGGTTTAGCTTTTTATGTTATAGCCCAGGGGTTTTGTGTTTTTGCATTCGCTGTTTTAACCGGAGGACCGGGTGAGGCTATTAGGGGTTGGAGGAGGCCTCATAGGGGCTCCATGGTAGTGTGGGGACCCTGGCGCCAGAGAGGGCATGGCATTTTGGGGTGCACTGACCCCAGCCCCAGAGCAGAGGGGGGCAGTGAGAAGCCCCGGAGCAAGGGGGAAGTGAGAAGCCCCAGAGAGAGGGTCACAAGGAGTGAGAAGCCCCAGAACAAAGGTGGCAGTGAGAAACCCCAGGGAGGTAAAGGAGAGGGCCAAATCACAGCAGGGCCCAGGTCAAAACCACGTCAGTACCATCTGCGAGGCTTGGGCTGCGGTGCAGGGGAGGAAAAGGAGCTGCAGATAGCTCCCCCTGGCACCGGGGCACATAAAGTGAGCAGCCTCCCACTAATTAGACGGATTAATTAATCAATTAAGATCAAGGTGTGGCAGGAAAGTAAGCAGGCGGTTGGCCCATAACAGGAGGGTGGAGTCACCAATAGGAAGGCTCCAATAATGATACCCCTGTCACAGCAACACATGGGCAGTATTGGTAGATCTGGGGTGGTTTGGCGGGATTCGGGGTGGGGGCTGAAGAGTCTACAGAGGAGGTTGGTGGGTGCATGGAGGGGTGGGAAGGTTGGGGGTTGAAATAACCTGGTCAGAGTTAGAGGGAAGTATGGAAGAGTGCAGCCTTGGGGCTGGGGTGAGCAGCTGTGCTTTTCCAGCTCTGGAGCTGCACTCTAAATATGTGCAGATGGTCACTGGATTGGGTTAGCCCTACTCAGGTGAACTTAGATCAGACCTGCCATTTTTGTCCCAAATTAAATCCCCCAAGCATCTACACAGATGGACAATTCAATAGATCTAACCACAGTTAGGTCAATCTAACTGTAATACTTGCATGTATCCTAGGAGGCTTCTACAATTGCAAGACAGTTGGTCACAGGTGGGGGCAAAGGAAGAAAGGGCACACCTTTGCCCATAGCAAATGGGTCTTTCTGCCAGCTGAGGCAGAACTGAACTATGTAAGGGATTGTTAGTTTCATGTCTGAAGGATGGTTCCCCAAAGGCTACACAATTCACAGCCAGGACAGCATATACCTGAAATGAAAAATGAAATACAGTGTCAGAAGTAAAAGATGTATAAAATTCACATAGACTATAATTGCATGTAAGATGAGGAAATGATCAAACAAGGGAGCATATATGAATATGTAACTTTTTGGTATAAAGAATATGTAAGGGCATCCTGAGGAGTCCAGAATAGGGGAAAAATGGCACTTCCTTGCTGTCTAATTGCCACCTGCTCCAGATGCAACTAGTAAGAGATGAGAGAGCCAATAAAAACAGATTCGACAAGTGTGTTAGAATTAAGAGGGAAAGCAAAAAGAATGGAGGGCCCTGAGTGAATG
>NW_017729033.1:89622523-89624202 GCF_001723915.1 Gavialis gangeticus | reverse complement strand
GGTATAAAGAATATGTAAGGGCATCCTGAGGAGTCCAGAATAGGGGAAAAATGGCACTTCCTTGCTGTCTAATTGCCACCTGCTCCAGATGCAACTAGTAAGAGATGAGAGAGCCAATAAAAACAGATTCGACAAGTGTGTTAGAATTAAGAGGGAAAGCAAAAAGAATGGAGGGCCCTGAGTGAATGCCAAATGCAATCTGGTAACAGGTGATACAGAGAATATTGAAGTATTTAATGTCCTATTACTTTAGTCTTCATAAATAAGGTCAGCCAACACGTAAGAAGTGTAGTTGGCAATAAGAATAGCGAAGGAGATGAGCAGCCTAGAGTAGCTGCAGAACAGGTTAGTGATTCCTTAGAGAAGCTGCATGTTTTCAAGTCATCAGGACCAGACAGGACACACTCTAAAGCAGGGCTTTCCAACTGGTGGCCTGAAAGGGCTTCAAATTGGTGGTGGTGGGGAGTCACGTGCTACCAGTGCTATCTTCACAGAGAGTGGATAAGAGGCTGCACAATGCCTGTGCAACAGGGCACAGAGCGGGGGGCTGTGGCATAGAGTGGGAGACCAAGTGCCCCTGGTGCTACCAGAATGGGAGGGAGAGTGGTTCAATCCTGAGCAACTCTGTGCAGCTGGAATCTCAGGGGTCCACTTGCCACACTGTATATCTAGCACAGTGTGCATCCCACAGACCACACACCATTACTGTATGTGACTCCTAGCTGTGAGAGCTTCACCCAATTCCTTCAGTTCCCTAGGACAGGGTTGTCAAGCTATCACTTTTGTGGACTCATGAAGGTTGAATGAGGTTCCAGAGGACTGGAAAAGGGCAAATGTAGTGCCCATCTTTGAGAAAGGGAAGGATGAATTGCAGACTAATCAGTCTAGCCTGAATACCAGGAATGATTATGGAGCAGGTCATCAAGGAGTTGATTTCTAAGCACCTTACAAGGTGACACACTCTGTGAATGTGGGGAGAGTAGTGGATGTGATACACCTTGACTTTAGCAAGGCTTTTGACACTGACTCCCTATGACTTTTCTATTAGTAAGTTAAGGAATTACAGGCTAGAAAAAAGTAATATAGGGTGGATAAAAAATTGATTGTATCACCATGCTCAATGAGAAGTCCTCAGTTGGCTCAATATCTCCTTGGGAGGAGGTATCTAGTGGCATTCCCCAGCAGGGTCTGTCCTGGGTTTGTTATTTTTTACTGTCTTCCTTTGCAATTTGGAGAATGGGACTGAATGCAGACTTACCAAATTTTCAGAAAACATCAAGTGGGTACAGTTGCAGAGACTCTGGGTTGCTAGAATTAAGATGCAGGATGGATTTAGTAGAACAGTGTAAAGGTCCAAAAATTAATCAAAGGACATTTAATATGTACAAGTGCAAAGTCTTGTGCTTAAAACAGAATAACTGTATGCACAAATATAGACCAGGAAATGACTGACAAGGCTGCAGTACTGATAAAAAAGACCTTGGGGGATCACAGTTGACCAGAATCTGAATATTGGCCAACAGTATGCCCTTGTTGCAAAAAAAAGGCCTTACTTGAAATATGAGCATCTCTTGCAAATCATGGGAAATGATTCTCATACTCTATTCTCTTCACCAGAAGCAAACTTCTTCAGACCCAGACCACACCAAATGGATCCAGACCATGCCATGACAAGAAAT
>NW_017729033.1:89614647-89622159 GCF_001723915.1 Gavialis gangeticus | reverse complement strand
TTATGACACATTATAACCTACCTGACATCTGACTCCCCACGTATCTCTCCACTATTCATCCCCTTTTTCTCTCCCCTCCCCACACCTGTCTCTTACCCATTGTCTCCTCAATCTACATTTTCACTGACTGCCTGTCTTGTATGCACACCAGCCCAGCCTCTGGCTTCTTTACTTTTCATTGCATCCAGGAAGAGCATACACCAAATGCTGAAACTTCCTTAGCCTGACGAAGGGTTTTTGAACCCAAAAGCTTGCTTAATAATTGTTTTCCAACTATTTAAGTTGGTCTAATAAAAGATATCAGATTCACCCAAGGAACCTTGTCCGCCTATGTCCTTAGACCAACACGGCTACAACTTACACCCTCATACTCTATTCTGCACTAGTGAGGCTCCTGGAGTCCTACAGGCTCTCTACTCTTGGGCCCCTCACTTCAAGAAAGATATGCACAAATTAGAAAGAATCCAGTGAAATGTGGTAAAAGCGATTAGATGTCTGGGATAAACAAATTATGAAGAAAGCTTGAAAGAATTAGGATTGTTTAACTAGAGAAGACAGGACTGAAGAGAAATTTGATAACAATCTTAAAATACCTAAAAAGTGATTGTAAAGACGATGGAGATAGTCTATTCTCTGTGGCTCCAGAGAACAGGACTAGAAGCAATAGTCTCAAACTGTAGCAAGGGAAATTTAGGTTGGAATTTCTTACTATAAGTATGGTTAAGCATTGGATCAGGCTACCTAAAAAGGTTGTGGGCATTTGCAGGTATCAAATTTAGGCATGAATAGCCTAATTTTGCCATTTTTAATGTGCACTAAGGGTGCGCATGTGTAGATGCATGCCCATAATGCACATTAAATTAAGCTAATGCGCATTAATGCATCTCATGTAGATGGATCCATTAAGGCAGTAAGGCTGGAAATAGGGTAGAGCTTTTATGCAGTTTTATACAACAAAACTGTTGAGAGAGATCAGCTGCCCAAAACTACCTTCTGCAATTTCTAAGAGAAACGTGAATTAAGCCACTGAGGGTCAGTCTCCTCTATTCCTGCTATAGCTCACAGGACAGTCTACAATGCATTATGATCAAATTGGTTAAGAAAAGAAGATAAATCTAAAAATATTAGCATGGGCATACAATCTGTATTCATTGTCAGGTATAATTTTTCTACTAAGTCTCCAATGCTACCTCTGTACTGTTGCCTGGTTTTTATCCAGATTTACAAGCATCAGGGACATCAGAAGATAGTTCTGTTGTTCAGATTAGAGTTCAGATCATTTCCCTACATCCTTCCCAAACTCCTACATAAAAAATGAAAGACTAAATACCTTTGCATAGCTGACCAGATAGTTGATATGAAGTAATCAAGGGAGAAGAGATTGATGTCATCTATCTTGACTTCAAAAAAGCCTTTGATCTGGTATCCCATGATCACCTCTTGGCGAAACTGGCCAATTGTGGCCCTGGGTCCACCATGATCCGCTGGCTGGGAAATTGGCTCCGTGGTCGGACCCAGAGGGTTGTAATTGATGGCAGTCACTCATCATGGTGTCCTGTGACCAGTGGGGTCCCCCAAGGCTCTGTCCTTGGACCCATATTGTTCAACATCTTCATTAATGATGTGGACATTGGAGTCAGAAGCAGACTGGCCAAGTTCGCCGATGACACCAAACTTTGGGGCAAAGCATCCACACCAGAAGACAGGAGGGTGATCCAGGCTGACCTGGACAGGCTCAGCAAATGGGCGGATGAGAACCTGATGGTGTTTAACACCGAAAAATGCAAGGTTCTCCACCTTGGGAAGAAAAACCTGCAGCACCCCTATAGGCTTGGCAGTGCTAAGCTGGCTAGCACTATGGAAGAAAGAGACCTGGGGACATCATTGACCACAAGATGAACATGAGCCTGCAATGTGATGCTGCGGCTACTAAAGCGACCAAAACGCTGTCTTGCATCCATAGATGCTTCTCCAGCAAATCCCAGGACATCATTCTCCCTTTGTATTTGGCCTTGGTGAGGCCGCAGCTGGAGTACTGCGTTCAGTTTTGTGCTCCACAATTCAAAAAAGGATGTGGAGAAGCTTAAGAGAGTCCAGAGAAGAGCCATGCACATGATCAGAGGTCAGGAAAACAGACCTTATGGTAACAGGCTGAGAGCCATGGGACTCTTTAGCCTGGAAAAGCGCAGGCTCAGGCGTGATCTCATGGCCACCTATAAGTTTATCAGGGATGACCACCAGGATCTGGGGGAACATTTGTTCACCAGAGCGCCCAAGGGATGACGAGGTCGAACGGTCATAAACTACTGTGAGACCGTTTCAGGCTGGACATAAAGAAGACTTTCTTTACCGTCTGAGCCCCCAAGGTCTGGAACAGCCTGCTATCAGAGGTGGTTCAAGCACCTACACTGAACACCTTCAAGATCAAATTGGATGCTTATCTTGCTGGGATCCTGTGACCCCAGCTGACTTCCTTCGCTTTGGGCGGGGGGCTGGACTCGATGATCTTCCAAGGTCCCTTCCAGCCCTGTCTATGAAATCTATGAAATCTCTTTCGGTGACATCTGCACTACAGTTTACTTTAATGACACCAAAAACCCAATCTGACATCAGCTGCAGAAAGAAAAAGAGGCCTGTGGCAGACCATTTTAACCCCCTTGGACATTCCATTGCTGACATCAGGATTAATGTTCTCAAGGAGCAAAATTTAAAAACCAGTTTGAATGGGAAATTGCAGAACAAGAAATCATCCACAGACTGGGTGGTGCTAAGTATGGTTCAAATAGGGACTACAGATTTTTATCACATTACCTGGATTAGTTTTTGTGACTCCTTTGTTCCCGGGTTCTTTTTTTGTTTGCTGCCCCCCTTCCTCCTCTCCTTCCTTTCCATTCTTCTTTTGTATTCAAATCTCTCACTCCATGTTATACACTACTTTATGTTCATCCTTTCACAGCATCTGATGGATTGAGCTCAAGTTTATGAAATCTTATACTTTATATACATCTTATTTAGTTAGCTGTTTAGGTGCATATCTACCCTGCCTTTTGCTTGACTTCCCACTAACATGGCTAACTGCCTTTTTCTACCAATAACCTGCCACATTCAAGAGTCTGATAATCGCTACCAATAGCAGACTATTTCATCAGCCAACTACATGGCTCTAAAGCATAGCTTGTAGCATGAAATATTTCCAAATCTTCCAGGACACAGTGCACATCAATAGCTTAAGAGAACATTTTACACTCAATTCAATCCAAGTAATTTTGATTAAAAAATTAAATGTAACATGAATCTCCAAATAAATAACATTACTACATGTGTTTATCTAAATATTACTGTATTTTAGTTACATAACTTTAATATTTTGTATTTGTTATTCATAGCATAAAGCTTAATACTATTAAAATAATTCTTATGTAACTTCTGGTTACAGTATAATGCTGATGCAGAATCTTTTTGGAATGCATACTAAGAATGGTACTTTAGCAAAAAAAATAAAATTAAAGGTTAGCGAATTAACAAATGAAACAATAATGTTCTGTGTCCATTAATATCTTTAAGGAACTTGTCTTCAAAGGCTAATTTCACTCCCAATTTACAAATAGGTATCTAAAATGTCACTGAAAAAGCTCATCAGAATAAGAAATAGCTTCCAAAAGTAAGATCTTTGACATTTTTATCTTCGAGCATATCATTTTTTTTTTACTTTTTAGCAGTCATTTAGTATATCTGTATTCATTATCTCTCTTTTGTAAATCTTGTTATCCCAATTCTGTTTTAAAATACCTTTTCAATTATGTAGACTTTAATTAGACTTTTCTCTGATTTGCCATAAAATAATTCTCACTCTACGCAAAGTAAATGAGCTAAATACACTTCCTGCCACAGTTCTTTCTCCTTTTTATATAAGGTAAAAATCTCTTTCTTTTGAACTCTATGAAATGCAGCAGACCTAGAAAACAGTAAAAGGATAGTTTTCCTCTTGAGTTCATTGTTTTCTGCCCATTCACATTCAAGGGGTCAGATGGTAATAAATACATTTCTTATGCAATGATTTTCAAAGGATTGTGTAACTGTCATCTTCAGCTCTCACCATCCCTCTGTGTGGTAAATAAATAAGTACTGGATTAATAACCCAGTTTGACATACATGAAAGCAGGGTGATTAAGTTATTAATCCCAAAGTTATGTAGCAAATAGCTGTGAAATGAGTCAAAGCAGAGTCTTTTAGTTCATTCAGTAAAATTAAACCAGTTTTCCTATCATGTCATCTGGGAAAGTCATTCATGCTTCATTTCAATTTTGCCATCTGCAAAATGGTTGTAATAATACTTACATTACATTTCTTTATTACTCCAAACAATTGACCTACCTGGGAAAACATGTTTTACCCCTTTTTTGGACTGACATAGCAAGCACAGATATAAAACATTTTTTTCTAAATTATCCCAGAGGTTGAGGCATGACTCCAAAGTAGGAGGAAGGTGGATTTATCCTGAAACTGAAGAGAGGGTGATTCAGTCCCTAGTACAAGTTATATAAGTTTCTTTATTTTGCATCCAGCTGCCCAAGTTTCCCAAGGCTTCTTTAGGTAGCTGGGTATAGTTAGGACACAGTTGCTCATCATTCCCACCTGTTTTCCTTAACCATTCTCTTTCAAGAGTCATTTACAGTATATTTTAACCAAAGACAATAATATCTGCCTACCTCACAGGGGAGTAGTTTGAAGCATTACTAAATAAGGATTGAGTTGCACCTTGCAGACTAACTGAATTAGAGATAATAAGCTTTCAGAAGCAACAGTTCACTTCATTACATTTTAACAGGACCAGTCACTCCTTAAGCAGACCAGTTGCTTATGCATCTCTGCACAAAATCAACACCACTTTTGGAAGGAAACTGCAACTTTATTTAATTTCTCTCTCCTGCGAAAAGCCCCCAAAGCCAGCCTTGGCATGGCTTCACACATGGCAAGCCTCTGGCTTTGAGACCCTGGCTTTTCTCTATCCCTGGTTTCCCTATTGATTTGTAGCACCCCCGCTTCTGAGAGCCCCTTCTCTTTCGTCAGCTCCCAGGAAGGAGGGGGTGTTTTCTTCTTTAAACAGGAGGGGCCACAGTGCTGACATGCCAAATAATACAACAGACATTTCTCCAGAACAAACAGTCTTTATTGTGTCATTCCACTTCCCGCTGTCCTTGCACGGATTCTACTTCGTCGTTCTTGGGATCTTCTCTCTGTTGTCCCTGAGACTACCCTTTTTCTACGTCCAGCTCTCTCAGAGCCTCACTCATTGTCCTCAGGTCCAATCAGCCACTTGCAACAAAACAGTTACAAAACTATAGTATACACCTGGGGACAACACTCACCCAATACAATGAAACATTATGGGCGAGCCTACACTTTTCCCTATGTCACCATAGCAACATGCTACGTCGCCACATGATGTCGTACAGCAACATAGCAATCATGTGAGCCTACACATGACCAGCAGCTACTTCGCTGTAGCGGCGTGCTTCTGAAGTAGAGGTGAAAACTAACTGTGCACTGTATGCACAGCATAGTACAGGTGGTTACTGATCCATGCTTTAGTATTACCACAAAGAAGTACTAAAGCACAGCACAGTAACAAAGCCACCATAGGGTGACATGTAGACATGCCCTATGTCATGGGAAACCAATAAGAGTGTAGCTTCTGTGGCCTGCAGTCAGGCTTAGACTGCCATCTGCCCTGAGGTGAAAAACACATAAAAGTGTCCTGCTTATAAAACCATTTACAGCAACAGTTTACATCAATATATGCTCACACTGAGCCCCCCACCAAGTGTTCCCCACAAGAAATACAGGCTAGAACTCAGACCACTCAACCCTTTTCATCACAGTTTCTGATTCAGTAGGTGAGTCTACACATGCAAGTAAGGCAGAGTAATAAACTCTGGTGCAGTTTGCACTGGAGTCATCTATTTTCAAGCACAGCACTTACACGTGCACCTGAGACCGCAGCACTCTGAGCTGGGCTGAAGCAGCCCCAGGCTGACAGGGGTCCTGGGGGGTCAGCTCCAGGCCCCTGGTGGCAGCAGAGTGATTCGCTGAGGCACGAGGGTGCTAAAGCACAGGGCAAGGTGACAGGCAGGTCCCCCACTTTAGCACACTCATGCCCCATCCTGCCCCTGTCACTGTTTACATGTGCGTTTCACCGCAGGCAAGTACTCCACCATAATATAGTACTGTCCTTGACTCATGTAAATGGTCGCACATGTAATATCACACATGTCCCGGCACACATGTAGATGGTGATGCTTTACTGCGGAGCTAATTAATCTTCTCCACAGTAAAGTGCACCTGTAGATACACCCAGTTAGTCTAATATGGTGCAGTTCCACCCTGTCTTCTGCCTGACTTCAGACTAACATATATCTCTAAATCAGGGGTGGTCAACCTGGATCCGAAGTGTCACAAGTGACACAGACTGCTTCCGTGTGTCACACAGACGATCAGGGAGAGGGGCAGGCAGCGCATCAGCAGCTGGGGCAGGGAACAAAAAGCATAGTGGCATATCATGAGGGAATACAGGACAGAGAGCAAAAAGCAGAGCAGCAGATTGGGCAGGGGTAAGGGAATAGACTGGCACCCAAGGAGGTCATAGGGCTTAATTTGTGGCATGCCTACTTAAAAGGTTGGCCCCCACTGCTCTAAATAAAGGTTGTGAATTGAAAAGTAAGGCCACTTTCAAGCCTGTATAATTTCTATAATTTCACTTTAAGCCAAATGTGGCATTTGGGTGGAAACAAGAGCAAGAAGTTCCCAGAGGCATCTGGAACTGTTCCTGGTATGTTTGGAATAATTCAGAATTTGCTAAATACTGTGTTGAATGTGCTGTCTATGTGCAATGTATAGTTTTCCAAGGCTTGGCACAGTAAAATTGAAACCCATTTTCACCAGACCATTAAAACACTCCTTTTTCTGTCATCCAGGCAAAACTGCCTTTCAACAGATTTGCAACTCGATTAAAAAGAAATGATACAGTGTTGATCAGGGTCACATATTTAAGTCATGTCACTGCTAAGTGTTTTTCTCTCTCTTTAGTGAATTTTCCTTTCTGTTGAAGCTTTCCCACATTCAGGATAATACTACCATCTACATCTCTGGTGGGCTATCACAATTCTTTTACCTTTGAAGTTGTTCTCAGTATTTGCAGTCTTTTCCTGTTTGAATTTTTCTACTGTATGAGAAGCTTTCCATTGTGAGAAAAGCTTTTCTCACATTCAGTACATTTATGGGGATCTCTCCCCTGGGCAGATCCTCCTGTGTGGCATTAAAGTGCACTTAGCGTATTTTCGCCACATTCTCTGCAGTTACTTGACAATTTACATCCCCCTAAAATAATATCAAACATCTCATTAAAATTACACTACAGCATATTGTTAAAGATGAAAAATTAACAACAGGGCAAATCCAGAGCAGCATGCTGCAAAAAGGAGTTCTTTACTGACTTGTCTGATCCTGCTGACA
>NW_017729033.1:89584147-89609647 GCF_001723915.1 Gavialis gangeticus | reverse complement strand
TACGTGACAATTTACATCCCCCTAAAATAATATCAAACATCTCATTAAAATTACACTACAGCATATTGTTAAAGATGAAAAATTAACAACAGGGCAAATCCAGAGCAGCATGCTGCAAAAAGGAGTTCTTTACTGACTTGTCTGATCCTGCTGACAATGAAATCAGCAAAGTGCTTCAAGTGATCAGGACTCACAGAGGCCTGGGGAAGGAAAATAAGCAAACATGCAATACTGCCAAACGGCTCTCTGTGGATTTTGAGAAGCAGAGGAAGCTCCTGTATGCAGAACAGCAGTGACCTTTTCAGAACAACATAGCAAGCGGATGGATGTGAGAGAGGTGCTCGTAAGGGGTTTTTTCAATCTCTTACTTCCTGGTGATGCAAAGGGCTCTCACTGGTTCCAGCCTGGCCCCATTTGAATCCATTGATTACACAGAGCTTAGTTTCAGAGCTATGAACTGTCTCCTTGACAGACACAGGGTTCTCATGATTAGCTGGCAGTTATACAGCTAATGAGACTGTCCCCAACTCGCATACACTGAGGGAAGGACGCTGGCTCCACATATCACATCCCAATGATACAACAATGTATGGTGCAAAGGAGAGGGTGGAACTAAGACATAAACTCCAACTCAAATGAGGCTGTGATAGAGAAGCCATGTTCCTGCTCCTGCAGTTGCTACTGAGGTAGGTAGGTAGAACAACATCCAAGGTTTTTATTTCAGGATTTATTTAATACTTTGTGAAGAAAGAACCGTCTTGAATCCATGTCCACAAACATCAGGTGACAAAATTCAGCCCCAGAAATGAATAGGAAAAAAATGAAAAGTGTGCATCTCAGGATGGATAGGTTGTTTTGAGACCCACTGGCTAAAAGAAAGGAAAAAGAAATGGGGATGGCTGAAGATGCAAGCCATGTATAAAACATTACATAGTGGGCACATATACTTGAGAAATTTACTGAGGAGCTGACTAATTAGCTCCACAGTAAAGTCTCAGCATCTATGCATGACTATTAGCTCACAGTAAACTAATAAATATATCTGTAGGTTAGTAATTTTAAATATATGTACCAGCCTGTGGCAGAATTATTTAATGCGCAGCACTCCACAAGTAGATGCTGACAGGGCTGGCAGTGGCATGAGGGTGCTTCAGTACAAGGGCTGCCTGCTGGCACCAGAGTTTATTGCTTACCATTAATTACATATGCAGATGCACCCAGTATGTATATCTCCATCACTAGGACCCCACAACCCAGAAGTTAGTGCTTTGCAATGGTTTTAGACTACAGGTACTGCAAAGATCATTTACCTATCCCATTGATCTATCTGACCACATCACTCCCCTGGGTGTGCTGAGACCATTCCTTATGATGTTGACCAAAAGTGTCTCACGTCCTTGTGCTTCACTGTTCATAGCCACCTGTTCTTTTTGTCTTGGATTGTAAATTTTCCAGGAACTTTCTGTACTGTATTTGTACAATACCTTGCACAGTGGTCCTCAACCTTGTTAGACTCAAGGTGCCTCTCAGAAAATGCCAGCTCTTTGCTTTCATTCTTTTCTTGACTATGGAAAAAACTAGAACAATTCTTCTGTTGCAAAGAACTTAGGAAGACAACAACTCAGAATGTTTTTTTTACATGAATTCCTATCTGAAATCTCTTGGATTATTGTATAACTCATATGTAGCTGTTTGCACACCTAGTAGTACTAATATTGTGCAGCACGCTAAAAAGGATCTCATAGTACCCTGGTTGAAAATCACTGATCTGGCACAATGGGGTCTAAATCTACAAATAGTGCTTCTAGGTGTTATGGTAATAGAAATAACAAGTTTTAATAACAGAGCTCAAATGACTTCAGAAATAAACCTTTGCACATCTTCAGGAGATAACATATTGTGAGTGTAATGCAGAAATCAAATAACATTTTTCTTTATGAATTTATATTTATAACAAATAGCATGCATCTCAGATGCAGCAAGCCAGATAGCACATTATGAATACATAGTCTTAGTATAACATTAAAAACTATTTTTTGGTGATGAACAGAATAATCTAAAAGTCTATAAAACTTATTTTAAACATAAGTGCTTGGCTGAAATGTCAGTAACATATGAGATTAGAAATATTATGTTCATGTAAGTCACAGACAAGACCAAGTAAAAATGTTCTGGACTTCCAGGACTTGGTGATTAATGAGAGTTAGTGAATATCGTAACTGGAAGTGCCCATCTGACAGAGAATGCTTTCCAAGGGAGGTGGTGCTGGCCCCTACCTTGGGGGTCTTTAAGAAGAGGCTGGGTGCCTACCTGGCTGGACTCATTTGAGTCCCATTTCTCTTTTGGGGTTTTTTGTTGTTCTCCCGCCCTGGCGGGGGGTCGGGCTAGAAGATCTACTAGGTCCCTTCCGACCCTTAATCTATGAATCTATGAATCTATGAAATAACCACAATATTGAAGAAATATGAATATGAGTAAGAATTCACACCTGTTTAAGTCAAGAAGATATGGAAGGACCACAACATTTTTACATCACATTCCTATAGTTTAAATCAAACAAATTCCCATATTACTATTATAGGAAAATATTTTTTAAAACTATCCTGCTCTTGAATGTGTCTTCTGCTGCATCAGCAATTCTCAACCAGGGTGCCATGTCTAATGGTGCCTAGAGTATGAAAAGGTTAAGAAACACTTCACTAGTATTATATTAGGGTAGCACCTTGCATTTTCCCTTCAGAATACCAGCTAAACAGTGGGCACATCAATATGTGGCTTAGGGCTACTGCACAGTAAAATAAGGCACAGTAAGTTTTTCATGGGAATGCATCTACACATGCACCTGTTAGGAGCAAATTTTGCTCCCAATAGGAGCAATGCAGTGCAGAGCTGCTCCTGCCCTGCTCTGCCCCCACCTACAGCAGCCAGAGGGAGGTCCAGGCTCTCCTGGATGCCAGCCCTCAGCTGGCACTGGGCACCGGAGTCAGGCCTGGGATACCAGGACAGAGAGAGCTGTCCAGGTTCTGTGCTCCAATCTGCTGGGGGCAGGGGGCGGGGAGCTGTCCGGGCTCTCAGGCAGCTGCTTCCCAGCCCCATACCTCAATCTGCAGGGGGCAGAGAGCTATCTGGGCTCCCAGGCAGCTGCTTTCCAGCCCAGACAGCTCCCCACCCCTGCAGATCAGGGCACGGGGCTGGCAGGCAGCTGCCTGGGGGCCCAGACAGCTCCTACTCCTACCCCCTGAAGATGGCGGCACAGGGCTGGTAGGCAACTGTGAGGGAAGTAGGACAGCTCCCCTGGCCACTGCTGCTTGGGCTGACTGAAAGCAACTTGCACCCAGTCATCTGTCTATACATGCACGACTGCACAGTACCTTATGAATGGTTAATCTAGTATCTGTATCTACAGGTACTAGCAAACCGTGCATTAGACTAATTTACTGAGCAGTAATTGCTGCTCAAGTGTAGATGGTGGTCCAGCATTTTGTGTAGATACACCCACGATGTCAGCTTCAACTATAATAGCTCCACAACTGCACTGCCCTTATCTTACTAGCTAAAATGAGGGCTAGTTTCAAGAAATTATTTAAGACATTTTAACATCGATGCCACTTGGAATTTAGACACCTAATGTACCAAATACTGTTTGAACCTGGCCCTGGATTTACAGGTTATTTTTAAAATTTACTTTTTAGAATTTAAAAACATTGAAATATAAACTTGCTATGTATGAGAATTTTTAAACAGAATATACTTACCCTAACACTCCATTTCATTTTAAAACAGGAAACATGCACATACATGGACACAAAGGCCATGATCTTGCAAACACCTCACTAATACTATTGAGAGAGACTGTGAGTAAAATCAAACACTATGTTTGCAGGACTGCCGCCCATATAATTAAAATGTATAACAAGTCCTCCAAGAATTTTCAACCTTTTGCTTTGTGTTGCAGGGCACTGAAGTGCCCTGCTCCTAGGAAAAGGTACAGGTGCCGGTTGCCAGGGCAACCACAGTTTGGTCAGTGACCGGAAGGGGGCAGGGCCTGGCCTATATAAACAGCCTAGGCTGAAGCCAAGCAGGCAGTTCCCCACTAACATCCAAGGGAGAAGGAGCTCTGCTGGAGTATGTAGCCTAGAGAAGCTTGATGGCCTGAACAGCTTCGGTTTGAGGACTGGGTGGAGAAAGCCCTGATAGGGATTTGAATGAAGATTAGCCAGAGGGCTCAGAGGTTTTCATTTAGCCAGGAGGCTTAGTTTTGAGTTGTAGCCGATTGGCTTATGTTATTGCTTTTGTTGTTACACCGGAGGACCGGGTGAGGCTAATAGGGGTTGGGGACCCCGGTGCCAGAGAGGGCACAGCCTGTAGAGGTGCACTGACCCCAGCCCTGAGAAGGGGCACAGTGCATTGGGGGCCAGGTAAGGTCGAGGCTGCCTGAGCCCCACAGGAGTGGTAGACCCAAGAGGGGATTTAGGGGCCAGGCACAGCTATGGCCACCTGAGCCCCTAGCACGGAGAAAGACCCTAGGGCAGGCAAGAAGCCCCAGGGAGGGCGCACAGACAGTAAGCCCCAGGGAGGGCGCACAGACAGGAAGCCCCAGGGAGGGGATTCGGGGCCAGGCATGGCTACGGCCACCTGAGCCCTGATTGTGAGGCAGGGCCTCAGTGCAGGTGGGATCGAGAGAGAGAGCCCCAGTGGGGCACGGCCGCGAGAGAGGCCAGGGAGCATCCGCGGGGAGTGTGGGCATCTCTGAGAAGAGAAAGGCCAGGGAGCGTCTGAGGGGACACGGGCTATAGCGAGGCAAGCAAGGGGCCGCCGTGAGGGCACGGTAAGGGATTTGCCTAGACAACAGCCGGTACATCTGCAAGGCTTGGGGCGTGGTATCGGGGTGGTAGGAGCCACGCGTAGCCGTTAAGGCTTTAGTGCACGGGGTCAGCTGAGACGGGGCACTGACCGGGATACATTAGGGGTACCGTGTCCAAGGGGTTCAAAAGGCAGCCTCCCATAACACTAATACCATCAAAGACGTGGCGGGCGAGAACGAAGGTGCATTTATACCAACTTGGCACAGTAGGGGGCGCTAGGAGAGATCACAGCCACTCCTAGGTCCCCGCCCCGTGACACCTTGTGATTTCATCTCCTCAGCTTTTCTTATCTGATAAATGATCCTGTTTGAGACATTGGTTATAGTCTTTTTAGAAAGTTTTGTTTTCTATTTCTATTTTTTCATGAAAAAACAGCCAATGAACTGTATCTCCTTTCCTTTCTCATATTATTTAAAGCATACTACCACCACTGGTCAACAGCATACAGTGAACAAACATACATGGAACCAATCACAACAAGCATTTAATAGAACTGTGCTATAGTAACTGCTCTGAGAAATTTTGCTGGAAATCTTTCTGCACTAGCCTGGATAATTTTACACTTTTCAATTTTCTGTTTTTCAAAAAGGTATATCAATATGATACATATTTTAATATGTGAAGATTCTTCTGTTCAAACTTTCATACTAACAGGAACAGGAAAGCAGCCCATCCATGCAGCTGCCATCTTTAAAATGTTTCTTGTGTAAAAGAGAACAAACTATGTAGCAAATCAGAGAAGCAGAGTTGTTCCCAGCTGATATATAGGTACTCACATTCTATAGTATATCTAAGCTCCAGAACAGGCAAACTAATTAAAAAGAAGAACTTTTGGTGAAACTCCAAAAAGTGGTAGAAAAAAATATGGCTCCCTGGGGGGGTTATCAGTTTGGCAACAACTCTAAATCACCCCTCTGGTGCCCTATACACCCCACCTCTCCCATCCCAAGGAACACTACTTACATTTAACTTTTAAGTCCACAATTGTTTATTATGAATTTGGAATTGCCTAAACCTCAAGCTTTTAAAAAATTACCACAACAAAGGAATAAAAGAAGTAAAAGTGTTTATTGCTAGTATCTCTGGAAATGCAATCTGACTCATTCATCATCCAATTTTCAGTCTAATAAAAACTACTTTAAAGTCAGTACAAATTATTTGCAAATAACAGAGGTGAAATTCAAATAGATAAGTAAAATTATCATTGAAGATGATAATGTCAAGTTTAAGAGAGGAAATATAAAACTATCCCCAAAATCTTTCAAAATTAAGTAAAAATGAAAAGTCCTTTATGCAGCTAAAGTTTTAGACAATGATCCTATAAATACGTAGGTATATTCAAACAAAGAGACTGGAATTAATCATGAAACACAGATACACAGAAGTTGACCTCTGACAACAGTAAAAAAGATTGTGTATGCACCTGGAAACTAACAATTAATAATAATACTTTTGAGGGCAACAAGTCCAACAACTGTACAAAAGATAAATACAATAAAACACGATTTCAAAAGTCAGGTAGTAATAAATTGATAGATTAGAGAGAGAATTGATACTGATCTTCCTATCTTCAAAGGAAGAACCATGGAGAACTTGTACTGATGAGAAAATTCTTTTGGTTCCCGTTCAAAGAAGACATCTAAGCTCTACAGGGCTGTGACTTTAGAGGAAATTGGAAATAAAGAGAAAGCCAAAGAAGCAAAAGTAAGAATGAAGAAAAGCAGGTTTGGATAAATCAAACACTGTATGAACCCTATTTTTTCAACAGATTACTTTATCTTCATAGTTAACTCAATACATCTTTGTTGATTCATAGATACAACAAAGGGGAGAATGATAGTACGAGAAAACCAAGAAGACCTAACAAAGGCAGGAGAGATTTGTTGTAATTTCCATTTTTGTTAATGAGAGAATCAAAGTTATTGAGAAAAGTTTAAGTATTTATAAATGTAACAAGCCACTTCTTTTCATTTGGGTATCAAAAGGAAAGCTAAACCATACTTACTGTTTGCCATACAATAATTCTCAGAATGCCTAGCATTCTATGCAAGAAAGCTTTGGGCCTTTCTTCTGTATTTTTTATTCGATCTCTTTTTCTCTAGTCATGTATAATACGTCCAAATTGCAAGCTTAGATATTAGACAAAAATTATAGTGTATATTTTAAAGTAATGTAATTAAACAACAATCTTGGAATTTTTAAATGACTAAATATAAGAGTACTCTTATTGTTTGTTAGTTTACAGATTCATCCACAATCTTTTTGATTTCTGTAAAAGGTCAATTATTGTGTCTGGAATTGTAGGAAAAATCCTTAAAATGAAACTTCAAGATAGCATTAGCAAGTGTTTCTAAAAAATCATGTGCTTTATTTTTATGAAAAACCTAGATGGGTTCATGGGAAACATGACAGTGAGTGGGCCGAAATCTCCCTCAGTGTTGCTGTTCATCAATATTAAAAAAGCCAAGGTCACTGGACTTTCTATCCTCTCAACACCTTTGAAAAGAATATCTATTCCCCTTCTTTACTTACCTGGCTGCCCTTGAGTTCTGTAAAATTCTGCCCCTATTGAAGCTCATGGTAAAATCCCTATGGACTTCAGTGGACCTAGGATTATAACCCTGAGTTTCTTCAGCATACCGTAACAATATTATTAACACATAAAATAACATGCCACATAAAAGAGGGTAAGGCTATGCTCTACATCAGTACTCATAAGATTTTGGATCCTGACAGGGAAAAAAGCATTTAAGTTTATTATTTTTATTATGTTCAGGCTGCATATTTCATAGATTTCATAGACATTATGCCTGGAAGGGATCTTGGAAAATCCTCGAGTCCAGCCCCCTGCCCCAGAGGCAGGAAGTCAGTTAAGGTCAAAGTATCCCAGCAAGATAAGCACACAAATGTTTGTTGAAAGAGTCCAGAACAGGTGCTTGCACCACCTCTGGGGGAGTCTATTCCAGGCCTTGGGGGCTCGAGCAGTAAGAAGTTTTTCCTTATGTCCAGCCTAAAATGGTCTTGGAGGAGTTTGTGACTGTTGGACCTTGTCATCCCTTGGGGTGCTCTGGTGAACAGGCATTCCCCCAGATCCTGATGCACACCCCTTATATACTTATAGGCTGCCACCAGGTCACCCCTGAGCCTGCGCTGTTCCAGGCTGAAGAGTCTTATGGCTGAGCCTCTCTTCATAAGGCCTGCTCTCTTGCCCTCTGATCATGAGCATGGTTCTCCTCTGGACTCTTTCAAGCTTCTCCATGTCCTTCTGAATTGTGGAGCCCAGAATTGGATGCAGTACTCCAGCTGCGGCCTCAGCAAGGCCAAGTACAGTTGGAGGATGACATCCTAAGATTTGCTTGAGAAGCATCTATGGATGCAAGCCAGTTTTATTCGCTTTACCATCTGCGACATCACATTGGTGGCTCATGTTAATATGTATTCCTTTAATGATCCAAGCTCTTAAGATTTATTTTAAAAAACATTTAAACAGTAAGGTGATAAGATACAGTGTTAATGTTACACAGTATAGATAAGTTATAAAGTCATAGAATCATAGAAAATTAGGGCTTTTCACTTTTCACAGATGAGTCAATTAATTTCACTTCAGCAACCACCTCAGTACAAAAACTCATGGACTCAATATAGACATTAGATTTATGACACGCTATAACCTGCCTGACATCTGACTCCCCAGGTACCTCTCCACTTTTACCTGCTATATCCCCCTTCCCCCTCCCCATTCCCAGCCTGCCTCTCACCTCCTCGTGCTTCAGTTTACATTTTCACTGACTGGCTCTCTTGCATGCATACCAGACTCTGGCTTCTTTACCATTCATTGCATTCAGGAAGAGCACACACATGAACTGCAGAACCTTTCTCAGCCTGACAAAGGGTTTTTAAACCCAAAAGCTTGCCCAGGTATATTTCTCCAACTATTCAGTTGCTCAAATAAAAGATATCACATCTACTCAAAGAACCTGGCCTGCCTGTTCCTTAGACCAACATGGCTACAACCAGAAACCCAGTTAACACACACAAGTGGCACGAGTTTTGCTCTCAACAGTTTGAGGTGCACTTTCACAGAAGCCCTTGCACCTATCTCCTTGAAACTTGGCAGGCTTCATGCCCTCAGAAGGGGCTACCAACCCTGCTGTTTTCATTGAATTCTGCAAAAAAAATTACAAAGGTATAGGTTTTTTAGTGATTCCCCATTACAGTCTATGGCCGAATAACCAAATCACACTGAATCAGCGCCAAATCCTTCGAATCCAGTTCAGCCAAATCTATTCAGGACAGTGACCAGAATCACCAAATCAAATCACTGTCCCCGCAACTAGCCATATCTGAATTGAATACTGGCCACTTACCACAGTTCTACTGCTCACCTCCTCCCCAAACTCTGTTGCCAGGTGCAGTAGTCTGGGAGCTGAACTTGCCTCAGTGAAGACTGAGGTGAAAAAGATATTGAGCACTTCAGCCTTTTCTGAATCCTGTCACAAGGTTGCCTTCCCCATTCAGTAAGGGACCCACACTTTCCCTGATTCTCCCCTTGCTACTGACATACTTGTAGAAACCCTTCTTCTTACCCTTCACATCACTTGCTAGCTGCAACTCTAATTGCACTTTGGCCTTCCTGACTTCATTCTTGCATGTCCAAGCAATGCTCTTATACTCCTCCCTAGTTGTTTATCCAAGTTTACACTTCTTATAAGCTTCCTTTTATAATTTAGCTTACTGAAGAGTTCCTGCTAAACCAAGCTGGTCTTCTGCCATGCTTGCTAATCTTCCTGCTCATCAGGATGGTTTGTTCCTGCATTCTCAGTAAAGCTTCTTTAAAGCATAGTGAGCTCTCCTGGACTCTTCCCCTCAGACTGGCTTTCCAGGGGATCCTGCCCATGATTCCCCTGAGCAAGTTAAAGTCTGCTTTTCTAAATTCCAGGGTGCTTACTCTGCTGCTCTCCATCCTTCCTTTCCTCAGGACCCTCATTTTGTAGTCACTGCTGTCCAAATTGCCTTCCATAACTACATTCCCCACCAATTCTTCCCTATTTGTGAGCAGCAGGTTAAGAAGAGAAAAGCCCCTACTTGGCTGCTCCAGCACTTCCACCAGGAAGTTATCCCCAACGCTCTCCAGAAACTTCCTTTATTGCCTGCGCACTGCTGTATTACCCTCCCAGTAGATGTCAGGCTGACTGAGGTCCCCCATGAGAACCAGGGCTTGTGATCGGGAAACTTCCACTAGCTGTTTGAAGAAAGCCTCATCCACCACTTTCTCCTCATCTGGTGGTTTATAGCAGACCCCCACAATGACATCACCCTTGTTGCTCTCCCCTCTGACCATAACCCAGAGACTTTCAACAGGCCTATCTCCAGTTCCATACTGGATCTCTGAGCAATCATAGTTTCATAGTTGTTAGGGGCTGGAAGGGATCTTACAGACCATCGGGTCCATCATCATATGGCACTTTTACATAAAGTATGACTCCTCTTCACCCCTGCCTGTCCTTCCTGAACTGTTTGTACCCATCCATAAAAGTGCTCCAGTCATGCGAGCTATCACACCAAATCTGTGGTATTTCAATCACATCATGGTTCCGTGGCTGTGTAAGGACTTCCAGTTCTTCCTGCTTATTCTCCAGACTCCATGCATTCATGTACAGGCATCTAAGGTAACTAGTCGATCACCCTGATTTCTCAGGAAGTATGTAAACCAGAAATTGTATTGAAGGAATATATTTGCTGCCTGTTCTACCTCAGTGACTAATAAAATAGGAATAGTTTATAAAAACATGGTCCACTATTTATTTCTAATTTTGTTCATTCTTATACTTCTTCATTTCTACTAGAAGAATGGCATTTACTGCATAAAAAATCTTCATCTTAACCTAAATAGTGGAATGAGACCACAGCCCAAAAAGGTGCATTATGAACAGCCCCTCTGACTTCATTGGGACTGCTCAGTATGCATAAAGCCAAGTATGTGATTAAGTAGAACATTAAGAGATGAAGAAAAAACAGATTACAATAAAAGTTAAGCACTCAAATTTGCTTTGCTTTTTATTCATTGTAGTTCTTTTTAAAAAAATGGCTCCAGAGTTCTCCTTACCTCCACTGGTAAACAATGCTGAATTGCATATTTATAGCAATTTGCAGTAGTTCATAATATGGAAGGAGATTTTTTCTACCTCGCCTAGTTGAAATGTAAAACATTGGCAATTATCACTTAATTTTCATTTATCTTGTGTCACATCAATATAATTAACCTTTACAATCTATGAATTTAACTCATTTTCACCAATAGCAAAATATTTTTAATTGACTGCTACTAAACTTTTGAAGCTATATAAACAAGTAAGCATCTACTAGCTCCTGAACCATTTCACTGAAGGTCCTTTAAATTTTATTAGCAAAATAGCTAGTATATTATCCTCTAAAAACTTATTTTAAATGTATGGGAAAAGAAACAATTTATGAGCGCCTTTGATAGGAATAGTAGAAGATTCTGGGCTTGGAAGTATAAGGACTTAATCAATTGTGTCTTTGGCTTTGTAAAGAGGTTGCCTGAGCTGAGTCTGTAGGGGAGGAGGAGTCCTTATTGGGGCACACTACCGCGTCGTGTAGAGGCCCCAGCAAACACAGTCACACAGTCAGGGTGCACCTTGGCACACACACTGGAGTAGAAGCTCCTGCAGAAGAGGAAAGAAAGGCTCTGTGACAGTTTGGCTGCCTGAGATGCTGCTGGTGCTACTGTGCTGCTCACTAAGTTATTTTATTATCTGTTGTCATTTAAAGTGGTGGACCGGACTGTGGCTGTAGGGGAGAAGGCCTCATTTGGGCATACTACCATGTCATGTAGAGGCCCCAGCACCAGTGAGGGTGTGTGTTAACACATACAGAGTGTCATCCATGTCACGAGTTTTGCTTATCACCAGCCTGAGGTGCAGTTTCCCAAAAAGTCCATGCACCTATTTCCTTGAAACTTGGCAGGCTTTGTGGCCTCAGCAGGGGCTAGCATGTCTGCAGTTTTCACCCCACTGTGCCTTACCACACACACGTGACATGCAGGTTACTTATCAGCAGCTTGAGGTGCAGTTTCCCACAAACCCCTTGAAATTTGGGAGGCTTAATGGCCTCAGAAGGTGCTACCATTCCTGCAAGTTTAATCTGAATCAGGCAAGAAATGACAAAGTTATAGGCAGTTTTGTGCTTCCCCATTATAGCCTCTGGGCAAAACGTTGAAACAGTGTCAAAACAGAATTGAAACAGCAAAACAGTTTTGATGAAATGGAACAGTGGTTTCAAAACTAAACAAAACACTGCCCTGTCAAAACATCGAAATGGAAGTCAAAATGGAATGTTGCTGTTTCACACAGCCCTACTGAGCAACACTATGTTCAAGTGGAAAAAGAAGGCTTAGCAGTCACTTAAGTCTGTTGAGTAGATCAGTTCTTACTTGCTTGGCCTGAATTTTTAAATAGAAACAGATTACAAACCCCTGGTGACGTTACTGAGATCCAAAGCCTTGGATGACCTTCCACCCAACATTCAGAGATTTCAGCTGTGACTAATGTGATTTTTTTCACTATTGAACATATAACAACCTGCAGACACTCTATCCAGAGCACCAGTTAGGCAGCCACCAACAAAAGAAGAAATAACTTTAGAAGAAAATGTTTATATAAATATATATATATATACACACAAAGAGAGAGAGAGAGAGAGAGAGAGAGAGAGACCATGTTCTGATGGCACTGTCAGCATCTGCTACTTAACTTGAGCAAATTAGACATGAGTAATGAAAGGATGACACTTGCCAGAAACTAGTTCATTTCCATCAAAATGGATGGGGCCACAGGATGCAACTTCCAAAAGACCTACAATCATATTAGACTAAAAGGACCTCCCCAGAGCCAATGTTCTGCTTCTTAAAAAAAGAGTTGCTGTGATCTCTCAGGTGCTTCGGGAAGAAATGCTCTTGAAATCCATGAAGAATACGAGGGTATAAAGAAATCCATGAAAGAGCACAACAGTCTATATGGTGACTTAGGCTGAATAAGCAAATTAAAAATTAAGTAGAAGGTTGTGAGGAATGCAACAAATAAAAAAACCCCTATCACTAGAGCCATTGTTTTCTATAAAGATACTAGTTAGACCTTGGCAGCAGGTAGCAATGGATTTTCCTGAAAAGGACATGAACATATTATAGTTGATTATTTCTCCAGATATATTGACTTGGCTTTACTTACACAAACCCCATTGGCACAGGTCTTCCAAAAACTGAATTCTATATTTGGAAGACACAGGGTTCCTGAGGTCCTTGTCTTAGACAATGTACCTGAGTTTAACCTCCAAGTTATTTCTACAGTTTGCAGATAACTTTGATTTTCAGCATTGCAATAGTAGTCCTCACTATCCTCAGAGCAAGATAAAAACTAAGTAGTACAGACTCTGAAACAACTTTTATGTAAATCCAGAGGTCCATATGTGGCACTCCTGACATATCAATCTATACCACTTGCATCAGGTTTCTCTCCAGCTGAACTGTTTGTGAGACAACAATTTAGGAGACTATTCCCTATGGCACTGATACACTGGCCCTAAATGGCCCCATCCACAAGAATTTAAGATGTAAGATGCTGAACTAAAACTAGTTTCAAAACACTTCAATATTAAACACAGAGTAAAACCACTACCAGAGCTGCTGTCAGGGGACATGGTTACAGGACTCTGTACAAGTGGATTCATCAGGCACCTGACTAGATCTCTTACACATACACTACAATCCAGAGGATCAACACTTGCCTACTAATTAACTATTGGAACAAGTTACAAAGAGTTATAGTAGATCTTTCATCACTGGAAATTTTAAAATGAAGACTGTTTGTTGTTTTTGTCTAAAGGATATGTATTAGTTCAAATACACCTATTGAACCCAAAGGAGGAATTGATTTAAAGTTCATTTATCTATCATAGACAGGAAATTAGGTGGATGGTCACAAGGGTCCCATTTCACTTTAAAAGCTTTGGGTCTACGAATTAAGAAGAAAAGGATTTAAAAAAAACTGATGAGAAACTGATCATTTCTCACCCAAAAAATGTCTTTCCAAATGTCATATAACCACAATATTTTTTGTGATAATTTATACTAGCATACACACATAAAATACATGTTTCCCATTTGGTTAATGGGAAGCAATTCCAATGAGCCATACATATTATGTTACCTGTCCTGAAGATTAAAAGCAGTAATATATTTCCCCAGTATAAGACCATATCCATGATATCACAAGGAAAGTAACATAGAAGAAAAGGGGGGCCAACAGAAGTAACAATTTTCACCTGTTCTGGCCACACAGAGTAGTTTATAGCTGTGACCAAACACAAGTGCACAACTGCAGACAGCTTCAAAAATTGCCAGTTGGGTGAAAATCTGATCCCTCATTGCATGAGATATCAAATAAATGTAGAGTCTTTTGTAACTTGTATCTACAGAGCTCCCAGCCTATCACTGTTTTCAGAAAGGGAAAAGGGAAAAGGAGCAGAGGGAGTTCAGTCTGGGGGGTTTTCAGTGCTTTTCTAGAGGATGGGTTAGGTGTATTCGAGACCCCCGCTACAGTGGGGGACTCCAATTCACCCACCCCACCCTTCAGCACTAGCTGGGGATAAAGCCCCAAGAATGAGCTCCCTCTGCTGCCTTTCCCCTCTCTTATTCTGAAAACAGTGAGCACTAACAGAGAACCCTGGCCACTGCTATTGGAACCTGGCTGTAGGCTCTGGGCCCCCAGCTAGATTCCCCACCCCGCTGGAGCCAACAGTGAATTTCTGTTTGGTATGGGGTAACGCTGTAACTCAGAAAGCTTTGCAGAAATTGTTCTGAGTTACAGCTGGGAGCTGTACTTCTGTCTCCACCCTTATAGAGAACACTTTTAGAAAGCTGAAAAGGGTTTGTCTAAAAGTCTCTTCATTCATGATTCAGGATTATTCACCTTTTTAATATAATATGTTATAACTGTATATCTTGTTAGCTCTATCCATTACTTCTCTTTGTAATATATTCCATAACTCCAATGTTATTTCTATTAAAAGGAAATAAAAATCACTTACATGCCTCCTGTGTTCTTTGTTTCACTTCCCTTGATCTCACATTTAAATTCCTCTCAGAATGTCATCTTACTTTTCTCAAACTACAGGCAATATTGAACTGTGCTGAAGTAATTATCTGATTTATGGGAAGTAGGGCTACACTTTCACTTTCAATGATGTCCTTATTTGATTTGACAATGCAAATGCATTTTGATGTTATTTCTAGCACTCACTTTGAAATGATTTTACTGTTAATGTAAGTAAGCATGTATAACAGCGTGGAAGAACCAACTACCCACAAACATAGTCTTATCTACCTGTTGTAGCACTAAAGAATTTTCAAGGCAAAGGATTCTACAATAAACATGTTGATTAGCACACAATTTTAAAAATAAATAAAATATCATTTTCTTTGGGACACTATTTTTATCTTTAAAAGTTTAACAGTTATTGTAAAGAATTCTATTATGCAGTTAAATTATAAACAATAGCAGAGAAAGAGAGAGAATAAGAAAGGTAGAACAAGGTGGAAAGCTATATTTTAGCTGAGATTTTAAAAGAGATAGAAAGTGAATGAAATGTACCAGACAGCTATTCTAGACTAATAACGTTCACAAGATGATTTTTTGGCATGCACAATGGAAAGAGACATTTCAGTGAGACAAAATGAGAAGCCTGACCCTCCCCTATATATTACCAGTTTTCTGCCGATGTTTACTTAGTCAAAGGCGTTAAAGTGAATGTACAGAAAAGAGAATACTGAAATGTCATAAAATATACATAATTCACTATAATGGTGTCATTTTACATTAAAAGTATAACAAAATAACAAAGATTCAGACAACCAAGTTACAGCCATTAATAAGCAAAAAAGGACTTACCATGAAGCAGCTGTTTCGGGATAACAGCCAGCCTGTCCATTGTTACCCTGCAGTAAATGACAACTAAACTAGGACAGCTGACCTCTTAATGAGCAGTTTAACTTTCAATTACCCCAGGGTTCAGGCAGGCACACAGGGAATTATCACAGAATACCAGATGCATGGTAAAGCCTCACCTCCTTTTAACTCTATGTGATAAGATAATTTTCCCGTACCCAAAATAACATTATAATTAACAACATTTATCACTATTGAGAGAAAAGTGAAAGACCAGAATGCCAAAAACTGAATAGAAAGACAAGCTGCAACAGCCAGAAAGTAAAGGAAGTGTTAGATTAGGAGGAATAGAACCAGGAAAACTGAGAAGGTGGTAAAAGGAATGCTGTGACTGCTTAAGGAACAATTAAGTGTTTTAATTCATTGTGAAAATAAAAAGCACTAAAAGTGCCAGGAGGCTGAACATCAACAAAGCTATTGGAGGCAAAGGGCAGGGACTAGAAGGAAAACAAAATGTTGGAAAAAGGGGTGATATTATCAACAATTATGGCAAGGCTGGAATGAAAACAAGAAGAAAAATTTTGGTCAACAATAAAATGGATTGGTTAGAAGAGAGTAAATGATATACAGATATGAAAGAGAAAAGAAGGATGTTCCACTACTTTTGGAAAAGAAAGAGTTGTTGATAGAAAAAGCTTTAAAACACTGAAGTCTTTGCTTCAAAGATTTCCACATCCTGCACTATGAAAGAAGATGGAGCATGCACTATTCCCTCCCCACACCAAAGAACCTGTTTGGGCAATGGTATCTGGCTGGTCTATACCGCATGCCAAATTTAGGGTGTTTACTTCCTTCTGGGTGAAAAAGCTATGGGAAATGAACAACGGTGGTATAGGTATCAGATACGAAGCTTTTCATTTGGAGAGGAAGAGGGCTGTCAACAAATAAGGGAGCAAAAGATCATATCCATCTGTATTGCACTGAGGATCTTGCAACCCTCTTGAGGCATGTAACACACTCTGAGGTAAAGTGCAAAGATGGTTGGTGTATGCAAACAGAATAAGGAAGATGCTAAGGTATACTCATAATCTGGAAGTAACAGATTTCCATCAATAACATGGCCTGGGGTCTGGTAAGAAAGGCAGCAGACTTACCTAGAACCAGAATAGAACTAAAGAATGGTGGACATGCTGGAAAAGAAAGGTTTTATTTTTGTATTGATTAGGCCCCAACCAATGTTACGCTTAAGACATGAGAACCAGTTAATCACATCCTATTTTTAGTAGTGACCTGGCCACACATTCATTCAAATAATGGTGCAATAAAACAAGGAATAAGCTACAAAGTTATTACACAAAATATATGCAATAACTTTGTGGTTGGTTCCCATCATGCCTTTAACTGAACATGTGGCCAATGCTCCCGGCCTTAGAGTCCTCCTAACAACAATCATGCTTACAGCTTCTTGAAGACATGTATTCCTACACAGAAGATTCTTAATTTGAATAATTTGTTCCTATTGTTTATCCTAGATAAGCATGCATCTCTTACTGACTCCCATAGGATTTGAAGAAGCTTAGAGACACATAGCAGGTACACAGAAGTTCATTAAATCAGACTTTAAAAAAAAGATGACTGACTATATTTTGGATAAGATGTAACTGTCTATAAGATGGCCTCCCTATCTCAAAAGGATAAAATTGTAGAGTAAACATTTTTAGTCTAAATATGAATGAATATTGGCCAACTTCTATTACAATGATTTCAAATATTTTTGTTATATAGCTTTGGTATATAAAATATACCTTCATTTTACCCAAAGTTACCTATTTTCTATTGTCTCCTCTCCCCAAAGGAAAACTAAAATGCCCAAAATCCATGTTCCTCCACAATTAAAACAAAAGACCACTATATATATACAGAGAGAGAGAGAGAGAGAGAGAGAGAGAGAGAGAGAGCAATCAGTTGGGCATGTTTTATTGTTATATCAACAATGTTAAAGCAATTTGGAAGACTACCAGTGTCTCTATCATAATAATAAAGTGAATTCTAAATACGTTTCATGAATTCATGAATACATGAATATATGTTTTGCTCCCCCCCTCAGCGGCTACAGCCCCCCACAGGGGCTATGGCCCTGGGGGGGGGCTCTGGAGCCTTCTGACAGAGCCCCCCTGGGCAACACATGACAGTGGGGGGAGCAGGGCCCAGGCTGGGGCCACTGGGGCTGTCACCCAGCCCTGCACTGTGTGGGCAGGGCCCCAGTGACCCAGATGGCACCTGGAACTCCCAGTAAGTGCCAGGGTTTTTTTTGGGGAGGGGTTCCCCTGTGATGCTGGGGTGGGGGAAGCAGGGATTGGGGGCTCAGGAGGCTGGGAAAGGATGGGGCCAGGCAGAGAAGGGATTGGGAGGATTGGGTGGCAGGTGTGGGATGGAGCCGGGGGGGAAAGGATTGGGGGCGCAGGCAGGGGATGGGCCAGGTGGGGAAGGGATCTGGGAGGTGGTGTGCTTCATCACCAGGGTGAGGGCTAACCATAGAGACACTCTGGCAGCCACAGCATCTCTATGGAGGACCCAGCCTCCAGTTGCCTCCGGTTGCCTGCCCTGCTTTTTTTCTGTGTGGGTTTTTTTGACCCCTGGATATCTAGGAGTCTAATTTTTCACCCACGTTGCAAATTTGCATAGCAAGGAACATTTTCTCATTCCTGCACGTGCCTCTTGCAGTGTCTTAAATGGGTTTGAGATGCTGCAAGAAGCACGTACGGGCTTGTCTGGATGCACCCAAAGAGTCATTCTCCATACATGTGCTAGATGTCTCCTCCTGATTTACTTCTGTTTTGCTGCTTTCTCCTGATTTTCTTTTGTTCTTTCTAGTGGTTCCCTTGATTTTCCAAGGACACTGCACAAAACCTTGTGTTTTTCCTGGTTGTTAATCACTTTCTTGACATGTTCCAAACTTAGTAGAAATGGATAACCTCTTGTCACTGAGGAAGGCAATTCATTCAAATTGAAACTTTCTGATAACTAATATCCTGTTTGATTAACAGGATTTTCCTGCCAATTACTGCTTGGAACTCTCTATTGATTTATACAACTCCAAGAATGCTGGACTAAGGGCATAAGATGCTGCACTAAGGTTATAGGAAAGAAGTGGAACAGCTAACAGTGTGAGCTTCAAGAATTAAAGATCTTTCTGACAAGAACTGCTGCTGCGCCCCAGGCATCTCGAGAAGTTGGAAGAAACAGGCTGTCTCCCTTGTCACCCGTTTGGTGAGAAATCATCACCTTATAGCTAATTACTGGACTGCACTAATTTTGGCTCATTTGATTTTGAATACTTGTAGTAAATAAAGCCTTTCTGTCACTCATCAAACAAGGTGCCGTGTCAATCCCTTAGACTTGTCCGGAATCCTTGGTTTTATTTGCTAACACACATAAAATCTTATCCAGAAATATGGTGGCTTATCCTGGCCAACTTCCTTTTTAAACTATACAACTGAAGGTAATAATATCTTCATTTTCAAAAGCAAATCATTTGGAAAGCAAATATTACTACTCAAATTTAGTAAGTTTAGAACCTAATCCTGCAAACGTTTGCTATCAATAGAAGGGTGGGATTTTCAAATATTCAGCATTGCCTTAACTCTTCTGCCTTTGAGCTTGATATCTTAAATGGAACCAGAGGCTTGGCAATGCTAAATGTTTTTTTAAAATTCCAGCTATACAGTATAACCATGTTAGAACCCATTGATCTCAGTAGCAGCATTCAAAGTAGCTAAGTACCATAACTAAATAGTTTGTCTAAGTCTACAACTGTTTTAATTGGTCTATATCTTACAGAAATCTAATATCAAAGAACATAATTTGTGCAGTAAGATATTCACATATTGAGTGGAAAGAAGCTACCTGTAAAAATTGTCCTGGATAACAGGTTTGAATTAGTTGTTTGAAACAGACTTCTTGATAACATTTAGCTGATGTACAGGTAATAAAATAATCCTTTCCCTAATATAACCTAGAATTTAAAAAGTCAATCCATTTTTTAACTGGTTCAGTCAATTCTCTAAAGAAATATCTCTATTTCTTTCCTTTTGATGAAAGATGAACAGAACTGATGTCAGGATAATCATTAACTCTGATCTAAGGATCTATCTTAGTACTCATGATTGAAGAGTTTGTGGCACTGTACCAGAAAATTAAGTTTATTTTTATTTTTCTAAGAAATGCGATCTATATGGTATACTACATTATGAGCATATTCAAAACTACATTATAAATATAATTATTACATCTGATTTTAAGCCCAGAAATCAGTAGCAATGTATTTTACAAGAAGTATATCAACAACTTAATTCTGTTTGGGTATTTCATTAATGGGTGACTGGAAGCCATTCAGCTTCAATAATGTATATTTTTATTTCAAAATTAAATATTGGATTTTTTTTCCCTTCATGCTTGTGGCTGTATTATGCGATACACTTCAGAAAAGGAACTGTAATTACTCAACAGATAGCATATCTATCATTAATCTTATTAAAGAAATAGCACAGAGCACCATAGACTGGGAAATTGGGTTCTTTATTGTCGTTTCATGTAATCAGTTCTGAGTGCACTACCAAAGAAGCAAAGTAACCTTTCTAATAGAAAATAATCTTTTTATTTCATATTATTGTAAATTGCATTGCTAACAACAAACAAGAAAATGTATCAGAAGTTTTGCGTCTTTTTGTTCCCTACAGAAAGGATAATCTTTTGCAAAATATGTTTTACAAATAAAATTCAAGCTTTCCAAGAGCCATGACACTTCTCCGAGCTTCCTGATCTTATATTTAAAAAATATTTTGCAGAAGGAGAAATAAATGAACAGTACAATATGCAATGAATGTTCGCCTGGAATAAAATTAAACAAATCTCTTTCTAGTGAAAGAAACAAAAGGAATGTGCAGCAATATTTTACTAAGTGTTCAAATAGATGAGTCATCAGATATTGTATATTATGTGTTTTGTACAGTTACATGGCATTATTGAAAATAAATAACCATTGGGCAATGATTGCCCACAGTCATGGATTTAAACCACGGGTGGGCAAAGTCCAGCACATAGGCTGGATCCGGCCAACAGTGGACTCCATTTCCCAGCAGCCCCTACCCACATGACTGGGGCCAGTCTCCATGGAGACCCCAGCCACAGCTGTGCTGTGAGAGAGCAAGGCTGGGGTTGTCATGGAGACGAGTCCTAGCTGCACTGGCAGGGCATGGGCAGGGCAGGGGGCTGCTCCAGAGCTGCTGGGATCTTGCAGCAGGGGCAACTTGGTCTGGGGCCAGGGCAGAGCTGCAATCTGCAGCCTGCATGCTGTGGGCAGGGGAGCAAAGGCAGCATATCATGGCTCTGCCCCGGCTTGGGATCATGCTGTCACCACTGCAAGGAGCCAGGGCAGAGCCATAATCTGCAGCTTGCACATCCCTGCCTGCAGCAAGCAGGGCGCAGATCATGGCTCTGCCCTGGCCCCAACCAAGCTGCCCCTGCCGCAAGATCCCAGTGGCTGTACAGCAGCCTCCAGCCCTGCCCTGCTGCACGCCCTGTCAGCGCAACTGGGGCCAGTCTCCATGGCAACCCCAGCCTTGCATTACCACAGCACAGCCTGGGGTCTTACTGTGCCTTCTCAACCTGTGCCTCTGTGAAGCTGGAAGAGTTCCAGCACCAGGCAAGGGAATTTATGGCTAGGGTCAGTCCCCTCCACACCAACTAGGAGCTAGATGAGTGGAAGACAGACCCAGGACAGAAGGAATGGTGCAGAGGAGCCAGTGACCTGTGGTCCAGGAAAACAGAAAGGCCCCTGATGGGGTCCATGCCAGCAGGCAGCCGTGGGTGAAGTGAGTGAGACCAGGGTGCCTGGGGCCCAAAGCCAGGTTCATCCAGGATACTATCCCCTTTCCTAAGTCAATCTGCACTTCCCACAGCCCTGGCAGTTGCCCCATGTACACAGGCCCCCCAAGTGGCTCCAGGACAGTCCTAGTGGGGCACAGGAGTGCTCAGAACCAGGGGGAGTGTACAGCCCACTGGGACAGTGGTTGGCATCAGAGCCATCCTGCTCCAATTTGTCTACTTCCCAGGTGGGTGGGGGGGCTTTCGCTCCCCACAGCCCCTCTCCTGGGCACAGCAGGGTTGGGCAGCCCCAAGGCTTGGTCTGGCTACATGACATAGACCCCCAGAGTGGCCAAGGGTTGCAGGGTTGGAGTCCCCAGAGAGGGAGAATGGGAGCCAGGGGCAGGGGATGAAAGGGTCGTGGTCCCATGAGGGAGTGCCAGGAGTCCACAGCCCCTGCTGTGTCAGTGCCTTCTGCCCTGCAGCCACTTCCTTTCCCTACCCTACAGCCCTCAGGTGGACACTGGGTCTGGGATCAGTCACCTGTATACCTCTGTCACAGAGAAGTCCCTGGTTTTCACTCCTGAGTCTGGGAGTTAGTGTGCCAGGTCTAAAGCCCCCTTCTACATACCTCCCTTCCACGTTTTGTGTCTAGTTCTGCCCCTGCGGCATTCCCCTGCAACTCCATCCTAACCACTCCTCCAGGTTATTTCACCCCTTTCACAAACCTCCCCTGCCCCCACCCCCCCTCCAAAGGTTTGATAGTTTGCATCAATGAGAAGAGGGAACAAGTTCTGAAAAAGGCAATGTTGAACGAGTCGTCTTTATTAAAAACAAGAAAAGTTTGGTAACTGCAATATCATAAACTGAGGCACAGCTCTTCCTTGCACTGCATTCCCTTCATTCTGGTGTGTTCCCCTTTGGCCAGGATTGTGGGCAGCACTGCCAAGAACACAAGGCCAGATGAGAACAGGACAAGAGATCCATTACTAGCTGCTAGGGCATGTGTACTCAGGAACTCGAAGCCCTCCAGCCCTACTCATCTGGGGAGCACTCCCAATCCACAAACCTAGGAGGCAATTGGCCAGAGCTTTGCAAACCCACACTCCCTGCCATTGTGTGGGGCCAGTACCCCCAACATCAGTGGGGGCCTCTTTCTCCACAACCTTCCTGCACCATGCATATTCAGTGATCCATGTCTGATCTGCACACCACACCTATTCTGCCCAAGCTTCATGGGAGACCTTCCCCTGATCTTGCAAATGTGGCAGAGGACTTATTTGGCAACAGTAAGGCACAGAAGGCTCTCCTTCACCTCAAGATGCATGCTGAGAGCCCGCCAGCATGCCTTGAGGCCACTGAAGGCACATTCCACGGTCATGTGGCACCTGCTCAAGCAGCAGTTGAAGTGCTCCTTTCAGCAGTCTAGCTTCCCCATGGAGGCCTTCATAAGCCAGCATGAGGAGGTAAGCCAAGGCCCAAATGATGAAGGGAGGGATAATGATGGTGCCAGTGATGAAACTAGGGACTCCAGGAGCATAGCACTCATTCTCAATTATCTGGGTTAGGGGGCAGTTGTAGAAGATGTGGGTGAAGTGGCCTAGTGGTTGGCAGCATCCTGCAATACAGAAAAGTAGCCCTTGCAGTTGATGAACGGTCAGGCACCTTGGGACAGGCAAAGGACACATTTGGGGAAGTCCATAAGGCAGAAGTTGGCTACTACCTCCTGCAAGTTGATGAGGCAGATAGGTGGCCAGGACACTCTGGATGCCCTGGATGACCAGACACATATCCCAAATGGGCATACTCTCCAGCCATGGACTTGCCCACAAAGAACTGGTTGGTGACATAGTAGAGACTGCTGGAGGTAGTCAGCCTCTTGACTATAATGGCCACCTGCTTCTCTATAGGGAGAGGTGGCCACATGCTGACATCCTGGCATGCAATGTAGGGAATTAACTCAGTGACAATGTCCATGAAGCTGGCCAAGCATATGTGGAAGGCCTTGACCTACTATTCATTGTCCCAGGTGTCCAGGACAATCTGCTCTCACTAGTTACTGCTGATGGCTCACATCTAGAATCAGCACTTGATGGTCTGGAGGTGATGCCAGAACACCCTGGTGTCCATGACATCCTGGGTGGCCTCATCCTTTTTGGCCACTTGGAAGTTGTTGGCCCAGTCTAAGACACAACAGAGTACAGTAGATGGCCCTGTGTGGGATGGCCAGCTGCTGGCTTGGGGGTAGGACGACACATTCCATGACCAGCTGTGGCATCATGTCCAAATGGCCCCATGTGATGTCCCACAGCCTCCCTTGACAGTCACACAGGGTGACAAGAAGAATACATCATAATTCCTTGGTCTATGTGCCAGGACACAGAGGCACATGCAATTCACAAGGGAGGGCATTCACTCTGGGGATCTTCTAGAAGCCATAGGGCAGGGCATGGGGGAAGGTCCACAGTGAGGCAGCAGGGTGTTGGGGGCATGGTGTGCTCAGCAGTCTCTGGCAGCCTGAGGAACCCACAGAGCATGCTGGGAGGCATGCATAATTGCATCCTGCCTGGGGGCCTCAACCAGCACAGGCCTCCTGCTACCCCCTATCCCAACAAGGGGTAACATGTATACTGTTTGCTCCCAATCTAAATTAGGCTGCTTAGAGAAAACTATATAACTTGGATCAATTCCTCCCCTGATTTTCTGAACATCTGTACATGGCCATAAAGGGCAAAATATGGCTAAAAGTTTGTTTTGATGATATAATTAGAAATAGCAAAATGCTACATGATAATTTTCCCTGAAAGGAGATGGTTAATAGCTGGTTTACATGGTAACAGAGTTTACTAACCAATGGTCTATCTGGAACTGCAGTTGTATTATCATGAGCCTGTGGCTGAACCATTGTGAACAAAACCAGTGTCCACAGGCACTCAGCATTTCCCATGTTCATACTGTAAAAGTGCAAAGCAGAACAAGATGCTGAAACATTTTCCCCTGCCGTGCTGCTTTTATCAAGAATCAACAGAGCTATATCAAGGAAGAATTGAGTTCAACAGTCTGTTTAAAAAGTAACTAGTAAGCTATTAAATCAGCAATTCTATTGTGCCATCTTGTAAAATTCATGTATGAAGTAATAAGGCACAACTGATCCACTTCAACGGGCAACACAGACATCACACATTGTCCTGCAGAGTCATTTTACTGCTTCTCCCTGGGCTTCAGGGGCCTGACCCAGCAGGATAACTGCAAACAGGGGAACAGTCCCTGTTTGCAAATGCATGCCCTGGGAATCTCCCACAAGGAAATTCCCAGGGTGTGCATATCGTGTGGCCATACCTCAAGCCAGGACACAACAGCACAATGCATGTGCCTGGAGATTCCTAAGGCTTGTGTCTGCAAGTGGGGCAACCCAGTTAGGTACTCCCAGGGCTTCACAGACTTGATCCTACACACCCTGGGAATAGGAATTCAAAGAGTACACAGAATCAGGTCCCTGAAGCCCTGGGAGCGCTTGTCCAAGGTGGCTGGAGAGCATAGACAGCTCCAGGCTACCTAGGTTCTCCCACCATAAAGCAAATAGATGTCTTCCACAGAAAAATGGCACACATCTATACTACCTATTGTCCCAGTAAGTTTTTGGCATTTGTGGTACAACAAGGGGCATAGACATCTGTTTGCTTGGCTAGTGAGTCACCATAAATTTGTTTATGGTAGCACAAGAGCAACATCTGTTTCCAGCCTAATAGCCATGCATGAGTAGGGGCCTACCTACTTCATGGAGGTTCCTTCCCCCCCCCCCCCCCCCC
>NW_017729033.1:89580561-89584039 GCF_001723915.1 Gavialis gangeticus | reverse complement strand
CCCCCCCCCCCCCCCCATTTCATGGGCAAAACATGGGCCCAGGCAGCCATTTCACAGAAAAATTATGGTGGGCCCCCCATGCCTCTAATTGGCTGAGGGGCCACAATGGCCCTGCCCTTCACCACTGATTGGCTGCAGGGGCTGCCTGTCATAAGGTCCTGTCCCTCGCAACTGATTGGCTGCAAGGACTGTCTGTCATGCAGCCCCACCCCCTTACCACTGATTGGAAAGGGGCAGGGCCACATGGCAGGCAGCTCTTGCAGCCAATCAGTAGTAAGAGGTGGGACACCAGCCATATTGCCTGCAGGCTTCAAGCATGCAGCCCCCTCTCCCCTGTTCCCTGCCCCACCAAGCTGCCACAATGTGCTGAGGACTGCTGGCTCCCTCTGAGGAGCCAGGATTTTCTTTTTGGTAAGTCATCCCCACATTTCATGGGTGCAAAATTGCAAATTTGGTAGGTCCCTATCCATCAGACATAAATTTGGCCCATTGTTTAACCTGTCTGCATTGTAATATGACATGGTTCCACTTGTATACTAACTGATGTATATTTGCTACTGCAGCTATATTTAAGACAAAGTTGTCAAACCTGGCTGCAACAACATTTAAAAATATTGTCAGTGAATCAGTATGTAAGAGGAATAAAGTTTTGTACAAAAGGAAAAATTAGTTCATGTAACTGAAATTAGAAGGCTAGTTCTGAAAATCTAGTTCTCCTACACTGCAGATAAGTCTAATGGCTTGCCACCCTAACTCACATAGCCACCAAAGTACAAATACAAAACAAGGGAATGTTTATTCTGTTCTCATGAAATGTTTAGTCTAAAGTAACTGCTGTACAACTAGTATGTATTCAAAGGGATTTTTTTCTTATAAATTATAGAAATCTGACTTTAGGTATTGAGGGGCGTCAGGAGGGGGAAAAAGCAGAGAGAGAGAAAGAGGCGGCATTGCTACAATACTAAGGGCTACTGCACAGCAGGTAAGGGTTATGAATATTGTAAAAAAGTGAAGTAATAGCCTTTTTAAAAGCTTTGCTTCTCTGTTCATAGGTTATTTCAAAATTTGCAGCTATTATGTTAACATGCTGAACAGCTTTGGCTAAAAAAAACTGTACCACCAGTGAACTCCAGGAAATATCACTTACCATTGTTTCCACACATTACATTTTCATTAGTTTTATGAAAGTAAAAGGTATTCAAGTTTTGTCTGAAAGTGTTCACTAGATGAAAGCCAGTTTTCACAGGAGGAAAGCAAGTCTTCAGAGAATGCAGAGATGAAGAAAGCCTGTGATCCTCTAATCAGCCAAATTCGAGACCACTTTATCAAAAAAAGACAAGGGAGAAGTCTGGATACAATTATATCATAAACTGATGCCAAGGAAAAATAAATGATAAAACCAGCTTTTTCTAGAAAATGATCATGGAGAAAGGAAGATGAGAGACTGAGACAAGAAGCTTTGACCTTCTGGAAACAATGAAACACTAATGAGGTACCTGGTACCATCTTTTTCACTGTTACTTCTTTAAGGAAGAAGGTATGCTGTTATTGTCAGTTGTCACTGCAGCAGCAATAAAGATTACACCGGCGAGAACAATGGAAATAACATCACAGACATCCACAGAAATGTCTTTTTTCTTTTTTTATCTTTTCCTTGTTTGTGATACTTGCAAGGAATTCCAGAGAAAGTGGAAGCCTTGGTATGTAAGCTTCTCCTAGAAATAGACAGACAGGCAGACACTAAGCCTGTGCTACTACAAAAGAAACATGATGCTTCTCTAATCTCTTCTACTGTACAACAAGCTAAAGTAACATTAGGTTAAAAATACAAGCTACTGAAAAGATGAGAAGCGCTCAGGCAGTAATAACTGAGGACAGTCTATAAAACAGTCCTACTGGACTGAAAAGGTTAGACATCCCTGCCGTAATGTGCATACACATATACATAGCCTCTAGTTTCCTTTATAAAATTATAATAGGATAAAATGTCTAAAAACATATTTAATAATAGCAAAAGCTGTTGTAAAATTAAAGAACTGAAAAAACATTAAAAGGCACTCAGTTAATGCCTGCTAACTGAGAGAGTGGCATGTGGCACAGAATGTGCCAAAGAAGAAATGAAAAGAAATAGCAGTCGATTTTTACCAAATGTCCAAAAGAGCTCAAAACTTGAAATTCATAAAAAAAAGTTTTCTTAGAATGTTTGAGGATGTCTAGATGGTGCAAAAATGTTTGTCAAGCTTTAACAACAGCTCTGTGAATGCAAATACGGTTTAATCCAGCAGAAAATTTGCAGAAACTTAGACTAAAAACTGGATGATTTGGGGTACACTTGAGCGTCATGTCAAATATTCTTCAAAGCTTTGATCTCCACTTCCAGATCCAAAGGTCACCACTGGGGGATTGCTGGTGGATTTAACTGGATACCCCTTGACTCCATTATAGCACTAAAACACTTCAGAATGTGTTAGGAGACAACTGGATTATCTGCTAAGGTCATTTTGAGGCCTGTGACTTCAACCACCCAAGTTGCTCAACAATGGCCTTCTAAATTTTCAAAAGACTTGGAAAAGATTCCACTTAACCCCATAAAGAAGTATAAATTTCCCATTAAACTCTTGCTGCCAGTTCTTCAACTACATTTTATTTATTTCTTATCTTCCTTAATGTTGAAAGCAAAGTAAATGTATAGCATTTATGGATTGGTTTAGTTAGCACTCAGAAAAAGGAAACACTTTTCCTTCCCCAACACCTTTATCTGTTCACCATTGTCCCCTAAAAAGTGAGACATGTTGTCATTTCTGAAGGTTACTTTAGAAAGAATGAAAGCTCTTATACTGGAAAAAAAATTAGCAAGATAAACCACTATGCATTCATAGCACTTTAAATACAACTATTACTCAAGCTCCACAAATCTTCTGCCTGATCTCTAAGTAATAACAGTGGTACAACATTTTCCCCCACTTGCAAGGAGTAAAGCATAGCTCCTCTATATGATTTTGCTATTTCCTTTCTGACATAGGTTCACTTCAATTTGTATTCAATAAAATCTTGCAGTTGAGGTATAAGCACTGTTATGAAAAGGAGCAATGAACTGGAAAACTTTCTTTTAAACTTTCCTAGACTGTTAAAAGAGCCATGGTATATTTCAAATGGATAGGAACTGTTACAATCTCTGAATGCATGTACCCTGCAATTAATTTAATTTAATCCCAACAAAATAACTTGACTAGAAAACACAGTTCAGCAGGCTATATTATACAGTGAATTTCATTTACAGTGAAATAAAATGACTCAAACTACAACTATAATCTCTCCTCCTACACTGCTGAACTGTGTTTTCTAGTCAAGTTATTTTGTTGGGATTAAATTAAATTAATTGCAGGGTACATGCATTCAGAGATTGTAACAGTTCCTATCCATTTGAAATATACCATGGCTCTTTTAACAGTCTAGGAAAGTTTAAAAGAAAGTTTTC
>NW_017729033.1:89572479-89575561 GCF_001723915.1 Gavialis gangeticus | reverse complement strand
CTGGGATGTTACTATTTTATATAGTACCATTTTCTATCCTTCTACTGAATACAATTTTAGAGATGTCCGAAACTGCTTTAGATTGACCTGAAATACATATAATCTCCTTGACAAATATTTTACATCGTATTAAAGTGACTTCTTGGTAGTCTGATTATCTCCCCACAGCTCCATTTACTTAGGGTGAAGTAAGCAATGAATGATTTCCCATTGTTGACAACAGCAACAGAATTCTTGACTCACATATCAGGATGTAAACAGCAGGAATTACAAACTGCTAAAAGGTTACTTTACCTTGGAACTAATTCTTATTCAAGGTGGCCTCTGTTTCTATCACTGCATTCAAAAGGATCCTTAAAAAATGGAGCCAAATTCTTGGTCCTGTGATTGCTCCTATATAGGGTCTGTAAAGGAAAAAGGAATGTTCTCCCCATGGAAGAGCAGCTCTATGCAACATATGTGGCCTTGCATTTTCCATTTTCACAGTCCTCAGAGTAGGGGTTATGCCACAAGTGATGGAAAGAATTGTTAAAAACATTTTGGGGCTGAAAGAAGCAAACAGGCAGTATTGGGACAGCTGCCATAAGGTACTTTAAAAATGCACTTTGAGGTCTTCCCTCCTTTGTTTTTTCTTGCTGTATTTCCTGGTTTTCTCATATACTATAAGATAATGTTTCAAACTTTAGAAAGTCATGTAGTATTGTAAGAGATGTATAGTATCTCATGTATTCATTTAAACAGGCTCTAATACCTGAAGGAATACAATAGAAGGTATGCCTGAGCTACAGTAAAAAAAAACTGGGGTATTGTGGGCTGGCAGAGTCCACAGTCAGGTGGGTTGGGAACTGGCTAAGGGGTCATTCAGTGAGCAGGCATGCTGACCCAGAAGCTTCCTTAATATAAATCAGAAGGAACTGTTAGCAATTCATTTCCTTGAAGGTTTGTTGGTTCCTGAATTTGTTCGCTATGCTACCAAATTTTATGCATCTTGCAAAGACCATTCATCTGCTATTTTATATATGGGATAGGTCATTATTGCTAGACTTTTCCATTTACACTTCACTTTCTTAAAAAAAAAATCCAGGTACTGGCCTTCTATTAGTATTGGTCTCCTATTAGTTTTGGCCTCCTAGTAGAACTACAATTGAAGGTAAAAGCTGGGAAATGAGAGTGATAGAAGATCTGCATTTTATGACAGTAGATCAGGCCCTGGAGAACTGATGACCAAAACAAGTAACATACAAGAACATATGGTAAAGAACATGGTTCAAGCAGGGTGATTTTTCACCCTTAGTCATCCCCATTTAGATAACGAAGTTTATCAGACCCATACTCTTAACACTTAACATGATCTGAAACACTAACGTCATGACATGAAGAAATGAGGAAAGGTTCTAAGAAGAACATTCCCCTTCAACACTTGCCCTTATTCGACATATTGCAGGTGCTTCTTCTATATTAGTAACAGTGAAAGAAGTTATAAAGTACTCCTGTAGCAGTAGCTCAGTAGCTGACATCCTCTCTTTAAAAGAATTCTACAAAGGTGTACCAGAGCAAGATTGATGAAAGCATGAAAGAAAGGCATCTCTATCCACATGGAGTAATACTAAGAGATTGTCCAAAACCTATAATAGATATAACAATTTTATATTAGAAGTATGAAGGATAATGAATTTACTGACAGTGTTTTGTTGGCTCCCAGCTTACAAGACCTACCAAACTCATATTTCAAAATCCTCATATCTATTGGCAGAACCCAAGGCACCCTAGCAAAATTTTGAAGGAAGAGGGACCCTCCTGGCAATATTCTCCAATTCTAGAAAGCACAGGATGTTTGCCTATAATGGGAAAGTTCACAGTGACCCGACTAGAAGAAAGGAATTTCTTACAGACATTCCCAGAATATGAAAAAAGGCTAAAGAAACAAAAAAGCTTTGGGAAATACTGACACTTAGTTTGATTGTAAAACTGGTCTGATAATACATGGAATTCACAGAAATAACAGATTTTAAATGTCTGCTTTCATTGCTAAAATTGCCACAGTGATATAGTGTAGTGAATTTTAAATATAACACTGATATTTTTATGTTTGTTCAAAGCCTGCAAAAATATACAATAAAGAAAAGCGAAAAGAGTGAGAAAAGCAGCAGAATTTGGCACCTTTACTACAGTTACTTCCTTTCAGGCTACACTGTTGACTGACACTGAAATATAATCATGAAAGCTCTTCAAATTATTTTCAATAAAGAAATTACACCTCTGAAAATTCAGTCGAAACAAAGCTATTTGATAAGAAACAAATCATTACTTGTAAATTATTATTATAATTAGGTACTTTAATACCCCCAAAGGCACACTGCGAGAAAATAAACAAGTTTAGAAAATCTCAAAAAAAAAAAAATCAAATGCTTCCCAAATCACTTTGGAACAGCTTAGCTATAACCTTCTTATTAAGCTACCCTAAAAACAGGAGTCCAGATGGATCCCCATTTCTTGACCCTGGAAACCTATCTAGTTGGTTACCTATGCTGAGAGCAAACATAAGCTTCCTTCAGCTGGTAAAGTACTCACTTCCCCATGTGTCATTCAAACAATTTATAAATGCCACTTTGCCAGGCTGGGTTTATAAAACAAAATCAGCAATAATCACCTTTACTGACAAGTCAAGGATGTGACTTCCTGCATGTCAATCTAGACATGCCGAGAAAAATATTGTCAAAATTAACCAAATAGCATACAATTTGCTGTTCCCCTTCCTGACTCTAAAGCAGCTCAAACAATAGTAAGAGAAGGTAATTGCTTTTTAGGGAAATATTCTTTTGCAAGTAACTCACAGCATTCATCTAATTAGCTTGCTACAGCTGGTTTGGATTAGTCTAGCTCTTCAAGGGACTTGACAGCTTTGCCAAGCAAGGTATATCATTTCATCTTTGCCTTCACCAGTGTTACAGCATGCCCAAGATTACTGGAACTCTCTGCTTAAGACAAGTCTTTCAGTGAAACGTCAACATCCTTCACTCTCATACCACAATTCGGTTTCCCCCGGGGGGGGGAGCTGGCAGGAGTCAGGGGGGCTGGGGGA
>NW_017729033.1:89553215-89572241 GCF_001723915.1 Gavialis gangeticus | reverse complement strand
GGAGGGGAGGGGGGCAGGGGGCGGTATGAATACCAGAAACAGCTAATAAAGATGAATCAGGTAAGTGACCGGATGTCTAGCAAAGGAGAACCAGCCACTCCTATCTTGTCGATTTGCATGTTCCCAAATTTGTTATGAAGAAACTGGATCCACGAGTCTTTAAAAGTGATCTCACAGACTTAGGCAGCATTGCTTGAAGTATGTTGGAGTTAGGCTTTGACATGGATCTAAATACAAAGAACTGATGATCACTTGCACTTGATCAAGCAACAATGAAAAAGAGGAGATCAATGTATCTCATAGAAATTTCTGATGCAAATCGTCTGTTTTTGTCCGACTTTTTAGAAGTACAACTTCTCTAATGCAGCAGAGCAGAGCAACATGTTCAAAGGATCCATAGTCCTGAAATGGCTGTATATAGCTATAAATCAGTACAACACACTTATTCTTTCCCACACATATTAACAAAACCCCCTATTATTTCTCAACATATAAAGATGAGAGACTCTTCCATGCACTCTCCCTATTTACCCATTGAAAATTGTAAATAAAGAAACAAACAGACAAATGACAAAGTTTTTTTAGCTTTTATCTAACTCTTTTGATCCATAGATCTCAAAGATGTTTATAGAGATTTTTTTTAAAAGGGGAAAATGAGGCATAGATATGTTGGGGGACTTGCCCAAAGTCAGCCAGCTACCAGTGGCAAAGGCAAGAATACACTTAGTTCTCTGAGTCCCATTCCAATGCTCTAGCCAGCAGGTCCTACTAACTCACAGTGAATATGAAAAACAGCTGATCTTTTTATAATACTTTGGCTACACACACACACACACACGCACACACACACACATACATATATATATATATATGCCAACTGAAAAACTAATATGAATTTTGGACAAGATATTTCAAATTAGATGCAACAGATACTCATTAGTACACTGCTGCTGACTTGAGTTGCCCATTTGAATACTGCTACTCTTCAGTAGCTCCCTTTTTTTTTAACCTGTGTAAAGGAATAAATTTAACATCTCAGAAGCTTCTGCTACCTAAGAAAGATAGAGTAAGGAAAGAGGAAGGAATTGGCATGGATTTGAAAGTTATTCAAAAGGTCACTTCAAATAGCACAACTGCTTGGCTTGCATAAGATACTCGCAATTAAGGGCAAAAAGTATATGGTTCTGGTTCCTCATTTTTTATTTATTTATTTATTTTACTTTGGACAAAGGTTTAAAATGCAGGAACCATCATCTTTCCTATGTAAGGACAGAAAGCAAAAAGCTATCACTGCCTTTCACACATAAAATTCATGATCCAAAATAAATGAATTACCACCTAGCAAAGAGGCGAGCAGTTATTTTGGGTGGAGGGCTGCTTATCAAGTTTTGGCAAGCTGTTGAAGACTGCATGGGTAGCCCCGCCCCAGTACAGGTGCCCTGCCCCCTAGTCGCCATCTTGTGACTGGAAGTCCCATCCCTCTAACCCCTGACTTTTGCCACCAGAAGTCCCCCCCCTTGCCCTAAGAAGTACTCCTTTCCACAAGGGGTTTTGCCATCTTGGAACCAGAAAAATACCAAATTATATTCTAAAAAGCAAACATCTAAAACATTCATTAATTTCATTTCAAAACTATTTTTGTCCTGGTTTACATGTGTTTGCATAGTGTACATGAGGTGATTGTATATAATAGCTTAAAATGAAGTCTTAACCCATTTGAAATTCTACCACCTTGGGCTAAGCATTAAAGAACCTATCTTCTACTTAAAGCCACTCATAAACTAGACACACCAAGAGGCCTAATTTGGAAGGCATGGTTTGAACATACTTAAGCCACAATGGCAGCACTGAAACATACTTACCCACACTGTACAGCAAAAGACACAGCAATGCCTACCACTTTCACTGAAGAATATGGCTGAAGAAGAGGATGTGGGGGATTTTTCTACCATCTATATAATAGCCTAATGGTTAGAACCCATGAAATGAAGATCATGTGTAAATGATTTTACTTCCAATGGTCTTACATTGCAGTTTATCTGCCAGGACCCGACAGTCCCCCTTTCTGGAACTCACCCACCATGCCTTGTTGAAAGAAACCAAAAGCAAGTTGTAAAACTAGGGAGGTAGATCAGCTGGACCTTACTGCACTTAGCCAGCCATTTGGCCTCCTTGCAGGGCTCCTCCATCCCCATATATCCTACCCTTACAACTCCAGATGTTCTGGGTACAATCCTCATCAAGTACCTTGTTAGAATATGTTCTAGAATCTATCTATGGTATGTTTATGCTTATGCTAAGCTCCCATTTTAAATGTATTTCCATTTGGTAGAAAAAGGAGCAATAAGGGTGTGTGTGTGTGTGTGTGTGTGCGCGCGCGCGCGCATATTATTATAATATATATATAATAATATATATAATATATATAATAATAATATAATAATATCATGATTGATATTTGGATAACTGCAACAGGTATTAGACAGACAAAATATTTAGAGTAAACAGCGTTAACTGTAAGGATGAAGTGCAGGTGGCAATCCAAGAACATAGAATTGATACGAATAAGAACTGAAGAACAGACTGGAATGTAAAAATAATACGTAGCCAGTAACAGAATCCAAAAGATGAGCACAAGTGAAGAACTGAATGGTGATTAATGAAGGACTCTCCAGGCATCGATCGAAGTCTGCCCCGTGAAGATAAAAGGACAGAGAAGGCCAAGCCCTGATGGATGCCTTAACCAGCAACACCAGCCTACCCGCATGTCTAGAAAATTTAAGCCGGTGTCCTTCTCAACTAAACATCACTGTCCCAGGGAGCAACCAAGCGGAAAACCCCTGGGAGCCCGGGGGGGACCCAGGGAGCAGGAACAGGGTGGAGAAAGAGAAGAAAGAAAAGAGAAGCAAACAGAAAGATTCTTACCTTTAGCTGGAACCACGATGAAGCTGGAAGTGGCAGTGGGACCTGAGTGGCTCATTAGCCACGTTTTTATAAAGTTGCAGCCAGCTGATGGCAGCAGCTGCAGAAGCCGGTCAGGGGAGTTAAAAGGAGCTGTGTATGAGGAGAAAGGAAGGAGACCAGCAGGAGCGCCGGAGGGAGAAGCTCTCTCAGAGTCCCCTTGGAGTGGAGGAGTGTGGGGGTTTGCAGCCTGCAGCCCCGGAGGAGAGAGAGAGACCTTGCACGAGGAGGTTGCCACCGGCAACAAGGCAGGAGATGAGAAGGCAGAGCCAAGATGCAGAGGCAGAAGACAGCTGGAGAGCATTGAGACCTGGAGGTGCCCACAAAAGGGTCAGGAGAAGCGGCAGAAGCCAGACCATCGGATCAGGTGGGATCGTAGAGGGCTCGAACAGCCCCAAGGAGGTACCCCTAGCAGAGGCTGAAGGGCACCGGATGCGGGAAGGGCAATGGAAGACGAGCAATGACCATATAGAGTTGCCTCTCCAGAAGCCATGGGGGAGATGTGCCAAGGGGATCCACCAAGAATACAGTGAACCCACAGGCTCAGTACAGAATGAACAGGAGGAGGAGGGGGACAGCAGGCTGACCCAGACCAAGTCTAGGCTTGTCAAGGGCCTTAGAGGCTGCAGCCAGTGGCAGGGCAGGCTGCAGGAATAGGCATATAAGGGGGCAAAGGGCAGCTCTTGGTAACTAATGTTTCTCTGCCGGTGATATACTTTGTGTTTTCTTTTTGTTACCCACTTTTGGAGGGGTTGTGAGGTATAGAGCCCAGACAGGGTTCAACCACGAGCAAGGTCAGTCAGCTGTTAGGAGGAAGGATGAGAAGGGGGGAGCCTTTAGCCAGACTCCTATGGTCTACTAAGAAAAGGGCGCTAAGCCCCAGCTATCGGAGGGACGTGACCGAAGACCATCAACATTCATAAAGGTGGGGGGTAAGGGCGAGGTAGAGGGGAGGTGGAGCCTAGCAGAAGATTGTCATCCTGTGGTCCCATGCACGAGAAACGCCAATAGTCAAACCCCACCACTGGGATAAGATCGAAGTCGTGGCAGGAAAGATTGGGGAGAGACAATTCGGGTCAACGACACCAACTCGTCGGGATCACAGGGACAGATGGGTGGACAACCCTGAACATACAGGGACACATAGCGTGTGACCAGATGTTCAAAACCGGGTACAATCATCTTGAAAAAGCCTGCAACTGGCCACCGCAGTGTGACTCCAAGTGCCACAGATAGGTGACTCAGTATGAACGGTGTGTATGGTGTGAATGAGTATGAGTGATATTTATCTAAGCTGCTAAGTTTACCTCAGTTATCTGTATGTTATGCAATAAACCCTGGTTTGCCAAACCCATGCGTTGGTCAATTATCCAACATTATTTGGTGGAGAATGCGGGCAAACCAGGAAGCTACTACGTGGCATATAAGATAATTGAGAGGACCTCTGTGGAGGAATACCAGGATAAGTATAGATTTGAGAACCCCTTTTAGTGGAAAAGGGGCATATCCTGGAGTGAGGATACTGGAATTAGGAACTCTCAGATAAGACTGGGGGATACCCACTTGACAAGGAAAGACAGGGAGGGTCCAGAAACAGAGAAAATGTTCAAGCAAATATCTAATTCTAATTCCAAGGGGAAGGAATTGCCTTCCAAATGGGTACATAAAGAGGTTATGTCCAGTCTCAGTAAAGAGACTGTGAAATGGGGAGCTTCAACCCAGAGAGAGGATGCTTGTCGCCTAGGATTTGTCCTCCTGGACTTAGAAAATCATTTTGAAAGGTACTATATGTGTAAAAAGCCATCCATGCAGAGGCAACATAACACTGCAGTGTGGCTTTTGTGGCAGGCTGTTAAAAAGCAATAGAAGAATAACTGGAATGAACAGGGGAGTTCAAAGAAAAGGAAGAGCAAATTCAAGGCTTGCATGATCAGTGTGAGCCGTTAGAAATGAATAATCAGACTATAAAGGGATTTAGAAACTTAGAAAAGGAGAATGAGGAATTGAATGAACAGCTGCAATGTCAGTTGGAAAAAACTGGGATGTTGAGTCACATAAGAGGGGATAAAGAGGCATTGCAGAGAACTGTGAAGATAATGACTCAGGAGAAGGCCGAAAAGGCTGTAATGACCAATCATAGCAGACGTGTGGCTACTATTAATAAGCTAAAACAGGAGCTAAAGGAGCATACGTTGCAGATTGCCATGGTCACTCAGGGAGACTCAGGTTGGGATCCCAATACTCCATTCAATCCCAGTGAGATATGAGATGGGGACATATGAAATGGACCATATATGGGATGGATATATGGGATGATACAGGAGGTGTAGAGTCAGGAACATCTCTGTATCCGGACCGTTCAGAAGTGAAAGAAAAGAATCAGGGGGCTGATGTTACTAGAATGTTAGCCATGTGGAGCAGATTTAGTTGCCATAGCCAAAACATTGGGACCAACTAATTTTAAAAATTGTGGGAAGACCTGGAGGTGTGGTAGTGGCAGCCTGAGCTCCGTATATCAAACCTATTGCCCCCAGAAATCAGGTGACATATTCAAATGAGAGTGCATATCCTAAGAGACAACAGAGTGCCAGAGGGTGGATTTGTCGCCTAAATAGGGAAAAACAGGCTCTGAATGGTGAAGTATTAGAAGACAGAGCTAAGGGAGTTCAAGCTATGGTGTGGAGATTTCTTATGCAGGAAGGAGAGCCTTGTGAGAAATGGGACAAGAGACCTCTGGCGGAATTTATTGAAAGAATGGTGGAACTGGGAAAAGGTTCAGGAAATCTGAGTCCCACTATGCCATGTAAAATAGCTATTGCTGCTAGTGCCCTGTGGCAAATTGTTAGGGAAGCCCCTGCAATGAGTAGCCCAGGTTAAGTCCCAACCTGTGGGAGAAATTGGGAAATTTACAGTGAGACTCTGGAGGTAGACCCAGAATACCCATTGCATTTAGAAAGCAAGGACTTGCAAATGCCCTTTTAGATACCAGAGCTGCTTTGAATGTTTTTGGATCTAAGTGAAAACTGACCACATATGAGTCGGGGAAGATGTTGCTTTGGTCCTTCACTGGACAAGAAATAGAGGGAACTGTGTGAGAGGCAGTTCCAATTCTTGTGCAGCTAAAGGAGGTTGAGTTTTGGACACAGATTGAGGGTGTACAACATAAGGAGTCTACTAAGGAGTTAATATTGGGGTCTCTGTTTTTCTGCCAGGAAGGATGGATACTCTTATTTTGCTAGTAAGCTCATTTGGAAAACAGCAGATGAGGATATAACAGAGACAAAGCCCTACTGGAGATTGGAACAGTATAGAAGCATATGAGTTGTAAATATTGACCCCAAAGATAAATGGGTGAAGCAGTTCCCCAGGGTGTGGGCCAAAAGTAAAAGTGATTGTGGCAAAATAGAAGCCTGTGTTAAAATTGTGGAAGATCTAGCGCCGCCACAAAGGCAATATAAGATCTGGAAGCAAGCAGAGGAAGCTATTCAACAAACTATTGAGAAGCTGCTCCAACAAGGAGTAGTGATAGAAACAAATTCAGAATTTAATTCCTTAATCTAGCCAATGTTGAAAAGCAGATAAGGGCACTCACCCCATGGCTCCAATTGTGGCCAGTAAGCCAGCAATGTTAAGTAGAGTACAGGAAAGCCCTTGGTAGTTTTCTGTAATTGATTTGGCTAACTGTTTTTTTGCTATACAATTGCACTCAGAATCTTGGAATAGATTTGCATTCACTTTAAGGAAAAGCCGTATGCATTTACCTGGGTGCCACAGAGGTTTCATAATGTCCCTGCAATTGCTCATCATCATGTCACTAGCATGTTGCAAAGGCTCAGTAAAGAAGATCAAGAAAAAGTGATATCCTATGTAGACTATATATTAGTATGGGGAACAGAAAATCTGAAGTAGAAACCCAAATGGAGAGAGTATTAGCCTTAATACAGGAAACAGGTTTCAAGGTTAATAAGGCAAAGGCTCAGTTAGTAACCTTAGGAGTAAGGTTAGGGGATGAAGGGAAAAAAGTGGACTTGTCAAAGGTAAAAGCTTTATTAGCTCTACCAACCCCAAAGGCTCCTCACTCCTTGAGAGTGCTGTTCAGAGGATTTAATTTCTTGACGTCGCATATATTTCAGTTTGCTGAGATTACACAGACTCTGTGGAGATTGTAGAAGAAAGAGACTCAGTGGGAATGGGGACCCAATGAACAGCAAACTTTGGAAAGCTGAAAACAGTGTTAGTCATAGTGCCCGCCTCGAAGTATCCAGACCCAGATAAGCCGTTCTATATAAAATTGGTGGCCACTAAAAAAGCAATTTCAGCAGTTTTAATGCAAAAGAATTTGGAGGCCAAATTGTGCCTGTAGCATATGAGCCACTCAAGTTGATGGGTCCAGAAATATATTTTAATCAGTGTGAAAAAGAGTGTTTGGCTGCTATTTGGGGAGGACAAAAATTTGAAAGTTTAACTGAAATGGCGCCAATTCTCATTCAAACCCATCACTTTTCTTTGAAGTATATATTGTCAAGGAGATTGGCAGGTTCAAAAATCTTTAACACCCGAATAGCCCAGTGGGCTTTGTTGCTGACAGGACAAAGAGTTCAACATGAAATCATATAAAAAATAGATATGCTCCCATACACCCTGCTGATTGAGGACAGCACACATGAGTGCCCAGACATAGATCCTCAACTAGAACAAACAGGAGTGGAAGAAGCTCCACCACTGGAAGAAAATCCAGCAGTATCTAATACTTCTTAGGATGTCTGGTTTACTGATTGGAGCTCTAGCTATGAAAAAGGAAAAACATGGGTGACTGGTGCCACCTGAGTTGGGGAGGCACATGCCCCCCCTGCAACTAGTCTCACTTCCTGGGGGGGGGCCCTGCAGCTGGTCTCGATGCTGGGGAGGGGTCCCCCCAAGGCCAATCTCTCTGCCCAAAGGGAATTCCCCCACAGCTGATCACTGCTGCTTCCAGGAGTGGCTTCAGCTGCTTCTGGGAGTGGCTGTAGCAATCAGCTGTCCCTTGCAGGGGGGGCACCAGTGCTCCCACCTGTCCCCCCCATCCATTTCCTAAGCAGTGACCATAGCTGATCAGGGGCTGCACCATCGCTCTCCAGGGGTGCACGTGCACCCCCATGCACCCTCTACACATCACTCTTAGGAAAAAAATATACTGGATATGGAGCTGTAAATTTGTCAGGTGAAAAGACAGGGGGAGCTCTACCCCAACAGTACTTGGAACAGGCAGCAAAAGTTAGAGCCATAAAAAGAGTTGTTAACTCAGAAGTATCCTAATGGGCAGAACAAAATTTGGATATACTCAGATTCTGATTTTTGTGCTAAAGCACTAATATATTGGATTAAGAACTGGAGTAAAGCAGCATGGAATACAGCATAAAAAAAAGAAATTTCCCAAAAGGAAGATTGGCAAGGTATCTGGGAATGGATACAGAAACATCCTGGTCTGTTGAAAATTAGGCATGTGAAGGCATATCAGTACACCTCATCCTTAGAAACCCAGATGAATGAGTTAGTTGATGCCGCAGCTAAGGAAGGGGCACAAGGTGGGGTGGCTGTAGTCCAAACACATAACCAGGGCAAGCGGACATGGGAAATACAAGAATATGCAGTTTATTAGGGTACCAGGGAGGTTGAGTGGTATCCACCTACAGGATGTAGAGAAGAAATCATAAATGCCTGTCATAATTTGCGGCATGACACCACAGAGGGCACTCTCTCAAGAGTTTAAGAATTAGCATATTGGCCTGGGATGTGGCAAGACTTGGAGAAATGGGTCTGTAGTTGTTTGTGCTATGCTCCTGAAGGAGCAAAATCTGGGGATGGAAGACCTCTTATACACTAGAGACTAGTAGGACTGTGACAAAGAATTCAAATGCGCTACATTGAAAAAGTTGCCATGAACAGCCAAAAAATTGTGGACTGAGGTGATTTGTAGATTTAAAACCCCAGGAATAATTGATTCAGATCAGGGGTCCTACTTTACAGGATTAGTAGTTAAACAACTGTTGCATGCCCTAGAGATAAAACAAGAACTAAACATACCTTATCAGCCACAAACATCAGGGCAAATAGAGTGAATGAATCATACTATTAAGGAGTCACTCCAAAAAGTGGTAAACAGATCAGAAACTGATTGGCATGAGAATTCTAGCAGGACTAAAAAGTGAAAACAGCCTTGATTCTAGCAACACTAAAAAGTGAAAATAGATTAGGTACAGGGTTGCAGCATACCAAATTCTGTTTGGAAAGCAAATGTCTCTGTTACCAATTGATACAATTCCAGAAGTAATGGAAGCTGAAGCTGGTCCTCTAGAAGTAATAAAATGGGTAAAAGAGCTGCCAGAACAGCTCAGACAATATGAACAGCAAGTGACAAATGCAATACACAAAACCCAGATTGAGATGTTGTGTACAGATAATTTTATGCAATCATGATAAAAAAGACCATCCCCCTACTGTTGCCGCAAGAAGGATGTTCACAGCTTATCCTGCAAGTATGGGTAGTGGATTGCGGTATGACCTGGTATAAATACAGAGGCTCCAATTTAAAAGGGTTTGTGCATCTAAAATCTAGATGTAATGTGTATCTGAGCGAGTGTTCTATGGTTATACTTTTGCCCTGAAATGTAACCAACCCAGATCCTATCCTTCTAAATTACACCAGCCATCACCAAATTTGGAGTGTTGGCATTAATCTGTTAGAAGGAACCACAGGATGGCCGGTGACCAGAAATAACTGTAAGGAACAAGATCTAATTTTTTAAATGGTTTATCCATCATTCATCCTGACTCCAACTCCCACCCCTCCATCTATAGAATGTGGTTGCCTAGCCTGGAATTTACCCAACACTCTCAATACGCAAAGTAAAAATATAACCCTTTGTGTTGGCAAAGATAACAAGAATGAAATGTAGAATGTAACAAAGGTAGTGGTGGATTCACATGTGGGACGAATGGAGATAGTTTTAATAAATTTACAGGATAATTGGAAAAGTGTGTTTGAAGATGCCTGGACAGACATAATAAACTATACTACCTATGCAGACTTCAGGTGTCTGTTAAGTCATTGTGGGAGCTTTAAATTTCAATTTTCATTGGCATCGTCAGGAGATTGGATAGAGACCTGGAATATTATGAAAGGAGCCCTAGTAACACATGTTTTAGTTCATGATTGTGCATATGTTTTTGAGGCAGGTTCCTTTGTGGCCAAAACAGATACTCCCACAGTATTACTGACTGAAGTGTCATGATATAATTGGAAGGTAATAGTTGATTTATCCCCAGGAAATCCAGTTGTTCAATATCCACAATGTACTGCTTTTATAGAACCTCTAGTTAAAGGATGGGAAAGTTGGGTACAGCAAACTTTATACAATAATAGATTGTTTTAAACAGAGGACTTGGAAAACTTGATCTATTGATACAATTCTAGGTGCAGTGGGTACTGGTGCCAGAGTGCTTAATTCAATGGATTTAGAAGTAATCCAATATAAAGTATATTGGATACCTAACATAGATATGTTAGGTAAATTGTTGCACCAATTGGATAAGCCAAATAAAGAAAATTTTGAAATCTCCATTGAATAAGTGTCTCTATAGTGGGTGTTCTTAAACTTGTTACTAAAACATTGGGAAAAACTGAAAGTGATCTTGCGGAGGCTATCTTAACCATCCAAGATTGCACCTCCACTGCTCTTATGTGTATACAAGCTAAAATCCAGTATCTAGATGTAGTCAAAGGGATCATAACACAAGGAATAGAAGGGTGAATTCCACTCAAAATACTCAGATTATTATATGACCATACTAAACAGTATCTACACCCTTATAATCAACTTTTAAATTTTGTGTTTAATTCAAATACTCTACAAACTGAAATAAGGGTATCAGTGGTTCAAAATACACATAGACAGGGGGTGTTTCCAAATTATGCCTTGGTAAGTAAGATCAATAGGTCAGTTATTATGCCTCAAACATCCAAACACTGGGCACGAAAAACTCCTAAGGGTTATGAAGCAGTATCCGTCCAAAACTGTGAACAGTAGAATAAAGGAGTTTTATGTGAAGAATATGTTGCAAGCAGGTAATTTTTGTTTTGATTGTAATTTTACAATGTGTAATTATTTGTTGTATAATGGTTCTCCTAATAATTCCTTGCTGATGGATATAGGCCATGGATGTGTTTGTTTAAGTACTATGTGTATTCAATTGTATAGTAAACAATGATATTATCTTAATACTAGTCATTTAGTCAGTAATATTTGTTTATGTAACATTTTATCTATAAAAGGATGTGACATTGATTTTAAACAAAAAAAAATAACAACACAGGGTTTTATTGTTGGCTGTGAAAAAAGAAATCGGATTCAAGACCTGTAAATTTAGGGGTCTTGTTTGAAGCTTTCCAACACATGGTCCAACACTCTGAATTGGTACAAGCTGTAGAAAATTTAAAATAAAAAGCTAAGGACACCTATGTCACCATGCAAACCAATTCTAAATGCATAATTAAAGTTTTAACTAAAGTCAAAAGTATGGCACATCATAGTTGGTGGGAAACCTTGCTAGGATGGTCATCAATAGTAACTGGAGTAGTAAATGTAATGTTGCATCCAGTAATGGTGATTTACATTATTGGTGTGTTGTTTGTAATAACCTTAGTTTTATATTGCAAGATAATGCATGCAATGTATAAACTGAATGTGAAAATTGCAAAGGCTAAAGAGTGGTGACGCATGCTTGAAATGATACCCTAAGAAATTGGGGGTGGGGAATATGTTAGAATATGTTCTAGCATCTATTATATCTATGTTATGTTATGTTTTTACTAAGCTGCCATTTCAAATGTACTTTCCTTTTGTAGAAAAAACAATAAAGTGTGTGTGTGCGCGCGCGCGTGCACGTGTATGTGCACAGACGTGTGTGTGTGTGCGTGTGCGTGCGCATGCGCGCGCATGCACACCGTGGGTATATGATTGATAGTTGGATAACTGCAACAGGTATGAAACAGACTGGTACAAAATATTTAGAGTAAACAGAGATAACCATGAAGATGAAGTGTAGGTGACAATCCAAAAATGTGGAGATGATATGGATAAGCACTGAAAAACAAACTGGAATATAAAAACAATACATAACCAGTAAGAGAGTCCAAAAGATGAGCACAAGTGAAGAATTGAGTGATTAGCAAAGAAGTCTTCCCCATGAAGATAAAAGGGCAGTGAAGGCTGAGCCCGGATGGATGCCTTAACCAGCAACACCAGCCTACCTGTACGTCGAAAGAATCGAAACATGTGCCCCTCTCGAGTAAACATTGCCTTGAAAAAGCCTGCGACTGGCCACCACAGTGTTACCCCAAGTGCTGCAGATAGGTGACTTAGTGTGAATGGTATGAATGGTGTGTACGGTGTGAATGAGTAAGGGTAATTTTTATATAAGATGCTACGTTTGCCACAGTTATGCGTATATTATGCAATAAACCTTGGTTTGCCAAACCCATGCATTAGTCATTTATCTAAAACCTTTTTTATGCACTTAGTCTAACTCTCTAGTTCTGTTTCTTGTGCCTGAAACATCAGGCTGACCCAATGATAAAGTGTACCCTTTCAAGGCTTCCACAGTCTGGTTAGCCACAATATTACTTAGTCCTCGGTTTCCTGGGATACTCCAGGTCTATCATAGGCAGACAGTTCACAAACGTACTCAGGTTCCTCATAGAAAATCCCCTTTTTGCATGGTTGACCCTTATCCAGTTCCCCTTCTTTCTTCCCTCCTCCAGGTTATCCTCCCAGAGTGCCCTCACTCACCGCTAGGATCCTTGTTGGACTCCAAAGGACCCTCCGGCATCAAATCACATGTCAGGTAAGTCTGATTCCCATGCTCTTGCTTGTCATCAGCTTGGTCAGGTCAGGTAAACACTACACCTCTGTGCAGTCAGAAGAAACTCACTCCTGTCAGCTTCCCCTTTCCACAGCTGCCCAAACCTGTCCAACCCGGCATTTAACTCTCCCAGCTTCCTGCAGCCCCTATCAGCTTGACTTCCTGTCTACTGCTTTTCCCTGCCACAGCTGTCACTGATAATTAGAATTCTGGGTGTGTCTACATGTTCATTTTAATGCACCACAGTTACTGCACATTAGGTTTAATACTTGCATCACCAAGTGCTAAATCAACCCACAGTAACTGGCACTACTGCACAGTAGCACTGGCGCATAGGTTTTTACAGACGCTAACTGCACAGTAGCCTAATACTACTGTACAGTTGCATATTAGTATGGGTTTTGCCCAGCATGCTACTGCGTAGTGTTATTAGGCTACTGCCTAGTTAGTGTCTCATGTAGACACACCCACTGAGTGTCACTGTCATCCCCTGTGTCTTACTACTGACTCATTCTGAATCTACGATCCACCAAAACCTCCAAGACCCCTCAGCAGTGGTAACCTCCCAGCCATCTTTGAAAATGTTACTCTGTACAAATCATTTAATTTCATATGAAAATACTGAAAAATAACCCTTCTTACAATCTGTATGTTTCATTTTTTTCTTTTTTTTATGCATCTATGGCATTAACAGCTGATAGAATATGCAGTAGTGTGAATTACATTACAGTAATTTTGAAGCTTTAAAATACTACAGTTCACATCAATCTTGGAGTTCTTATCTACTTACTCCTCTATTTCTGAAATTCTGAAAAATGGTAGAACAGTGTACTCTAGTGAGTTATTACACAGCTGGATGTTGTATCAGCTAATAAGTTTCAAATTGCATTTTGTGTAAAGTACATGAAAATATTTATAGCAGTGTTTTATATAAAGCAACGTGCAATAAACTGAATAGCATATTCAAAAAACTTATGTTCCACTTTAGTAACACACAAATACCTTTAAAGAGCATCTCATTTGGAAGCTAAACTCCTTTTTTTACAGATAGATTACAATGCAAGTTTGAGAACTGACATTGCATTTGTTCACTCATCAGTTCAATAATGATAGAATCTTGAGATGTATTCAGCATTTAAATACAATATTATAACTTTCACTCATGGCAGTTTTATTAATTTTATCTGAATAGCTGGGAGCATATATTTAAAAGCACCTCAGATCTGTTTTCAAGAACATGATATGATCATCTGGAAATTAAATTTAGTTGAACCGTCCAACTTATTTAAGGTACATAATGTCCTCTGGTGACTAAGCTAATGATTAAAGTAATATAAGCTTTCATGTCCATTTTCAAATGTTCAAAGTAATTCTTCTTGTAAGAAACAACCCATCAGTGTTGAAGCTGAAAATTTAACAAGATGTTGAAAACAAATCTGCCTGAAGAATATCAAAACTTGATGCTTCTAAAATGAGACTTAAATGCTTTCTACATAATCGCAAAGGATTATTTTTTTTATTACGAAGTAAACAGGAAAAAATGGAATGTAAGAGGGCAACTGGAAATATTTTAATTAATAAAAAGCAAGTGTAATTATATAATTTGAAACAAAATAAGCTAAAAATATGTATAGAATAGGTTTTACTAATAAATGGATGCCAGCTGTTATCCAGAAGCCCTTACATATTATATGCCATTCTCCCACCCTTTCACTTTTTGTATTTATTGCAAGCTCTCTGAGGCAGGGATTATCTCCTAATGCAAGGCTGGCCAATTAACAGCTTGTGAGCTGCATGCAGCCTATAAAGGCTTAATCTGTGGCATCCAGCCACCACTTCCCCCATTGCTCTGGCTATTGCAGCAGTTGGGCCTTCCCTCCCTTTGCTGGCTTCTCCTTCCCACACCCACCCCAGGGTTGGGCCAGTGTAGCATGATACAGTCCAGTCCCAGGGTGCCAGGGGAGCCAGCAGCCCCAAGCACCCATTCAAGTGTACTGCAGAGGAGTGGGGTGTCCATGAGCCAGGCAACCCAGGAGACCTATGGCTCACACTGGCGTGGCCCTCCTGTGTGCGCCCTCATTGGTGTGGCCTGTGGGATGTACTGCCCCCAACCACTTATGAGTTGGACAGCCATGTCTCAATATGTCCAGCAGCACTCATTCAATGGTTCTTCATTCAGAAGAAGAGGGCAAGCCACTGCCCTCAAAGTTATTGTTTCAGGTTCTCTCAGAGATGCAACAGCTTTTGTTTTTATTTATTTCATGTTTTCATAGATTCATAGATGTTAGGGGCTGGAAGAGACCTCACAAGATCATTGGGTCCAGCTCCCCTGCACTTGGACAGGAAAGACTCTTGGGGTCAGATGACCCCAGCACAGTGTGTGTCAAGTCATAACCTCTACAACCACAAGGGATGGAAACTTTCCTTTAAAAAAAAATCGAAGCCAAGACTCCAGAAACCAAATAGAGGACCTCAATTAAGTGTAAGCAAATTGATCCAACATGACCATTTCGTTCTGAGTACTGCTCAGATTATATGTTCTGGGCATCTCTTGGACAGTCATTGCATGTGTAGCACTAAGATGCCCTTTTAGTGCTGCATAAATCAAGCACACAAATGTAGAAGCTATTTCTACCAAAAAAACCATGGTGAAACTGCCACAGAGTGTTACCTTTTCCCAACAGGAACTTCTTGGGAGTATAACTGTTTCTAGCATTACATGTAATACCAATACAGTTACACATTGCACCACAGGGTGTAGGTTGGTCCTTCAGCATCCCAGAAAGCTTTGCTCCTCACCGTCCTCAGCTCCAGGAAGTATGTCAGTGACTAATACCAAACTCTACTTCCCAGGGAAGCAAAGCTAAGCACATATGTCACCATGATGGCTTGTTGTTCAGTGATGTCTTTGCTCATGAGCAAGACAGAATCCTAGCACAGTCCACACAAAAGTGTATTTCAAGCCATTCCCAGAATACTTCCCAATTTTAGTTGACTCTGGTGATCATTTTGGTGAGTTCCCTAACCAGATCATAATGGCAGCCATGGTCCAGAGTAGTCCTGTGCCATCTTCAAAAAATACAGCAAGAATTCTGCTCCAAAAACCTTGCATTGTATGAAAAAAATACCTTTGCCTATCCCCTCAGTATTTCTGACCTTATCTTCAAGCTCAAGCAAAGGCACTGAGCAAGAATTTATGAGTGATTTGAGTTCACGTGCAGGCATTCACAAGTTGACTGAGACCAGCTGAAGGTGGCTGTAAATGGAAATGGCAACGGCTAGGGTGAAGAGATCTGAGCACCTCTTCTCAAGCCAAGTGCATTTTACAGCCCTTAGAGCATTATTTACCAAAGGCTGTGCTGGGAGGTACACATGTGCTTCACACAATGACACACGGTACTGAAAGGATGAGATCTGGACACAGCACTACCAGGCCTGAAGATCCTAAGGGTTTCAAGAATGTGCAAGCCCATCACACTTAGACAGCAAAACTTCCATAAGGTCAGCAGAATCCTCCTCCTGGTAACAATCTCCCACAGGATGGCAAGGTAGGTGAAGCACAATGCTAGCACTCACTGGATAGCAAGGGACATCTGCACTGCTTTTCCCATAGTGGAACTGCCCATACCAAAGGGATTTGCAACAGACTGCAGGCTGTTGGGGACTGCAAGCTTCCAGGTGGCAACAGTGACATGCTTCTCCGCAGTGAGGGGGGTCCTTTTAACAATTGTCACACGTCACACAAGGGTTGGGGCTAGCTTGATGGCTATCTCATTGAAGGTAGCCTAACACATCCCAAAGTTTTGCTGCCACTGCCCGTTATCTCAGGTCCTCAGGATGGTACATTCCCAGCAGTTGCCCTGAAGTGTTGGTATGTGGTCTGCAAATGGTCCCAAAATACCCCAACCAGCATGGCATCCAGCATGGCATTGTTCGTGTCAGTCATGTAGCTGTTGATATACAGAAACAGGGAGCGGAGATTGAGGATGCACATGGTGAGAGCCGCAGTCACACCTGCATGGACATGAGTGGCAAACTGCACCAACTGGCACAGAAGCTGAACATGCTCACCATAGAAGCAGTAGCAGGCCTTGATTCTCTCCTAGCATGTGCGCAAGACACTCATGTCCTGTTGGCTCTGCTGGATCAGGAGGTGCAATGTGCATGGACAGCAAAGACCAATTCTGACCTGGGAGAGTAACTGACATGCCTTTTGGAATGGAAAATGACTAGGGGCACAATGCCTCTGCACTCATAGGTGAGGGGAAGAGAGAATCTTTGGGTGGGCATGGTAACCAGACAGACAGCCAATCCATGCTGCTCTTGGCTGTCCTTAGAAACCCCTGGAGACAGCAGCCCCCCAAAATTCTTAGCCCTTCAAATGAAGCCTTGACCATACCTTGAGTTGCATATGTAGGGCACTACTATGGATTCAGTCCTTTTTTTTCCCCACTATTTCAGCTAATCAGAGAATAATTTTTTTTTAGAATTATCTCAAATTAGTTTGGACATGCATGTAAATTGCAAGGTAAATACTAGATATTTTAAAACATTTTTATACAGACAGTATTTCCAAAGTTTACACTACAAAACAAGGATCACATTCAGTCTCTTTCTACTGGATTTTTAAATAAACACGAACTTCTATCTATCTGTTTTTCACTCTGATGTATACATAATCCAGGAAAGAAATGCATCAAATTTATTTACTGTACATTAGCTCTAATGCTGATATCAAAGTTCTTGTGTAAAGTGATACGGAATATGTAGCAGTGAGATAAAAACATAAGAAAACATTTTTCCTTAGCCATCTGAGTGCCTTTAAAATTACTTCTACATAAGTGATACTTATTTGACCTTCTGACATAGGCAAGTGCTCTTTAGCATAATTGAAAACAGTGTGTCCACACCAATTCTCTAACTGAATACTTCGTAGTTAGAGTGTAAGCATTCTCACCCAGATCAGGCAAGATATACTCCACTGCAACAGGAATTTAGCTAATGCTTTTCTCCTTTTGTTTGTGAACTGTAACAACTATGCCAAAACTCTGACAGTAATAAAAACAATTTTTCCTTCCATTAAATGAAAACGCAAACTTAAGCTGGATTTGTATTTCCTATACTTTGGTGAGGAGTGCATTTAAAACAGACACAAAATCAAATAAAGATCTAGCATAAATATATGTCCATTGCTGATATCAAAACCTGCTCCTTGTCATCTTTTAAGTTCCTCTTTTATGTTCATCAAAATATTGAATAAAAACTATTTTTTTAATTCATTGGAGCTGGATAGTATCATTTTAATAGCTGCTGTGCCTCATTACTTTTAATATCACTGAAAAAAATAATTGCACCCTTTTGTAAGTATTGTACCACCAATAAAAATGCTACTGAATAGTCAATACCCAATGCACTAACTAGTAAAATCTTATAAACTGTAGGAAAAACATGAAGGTGTAGCACCTAACTGTGGAATATGAAAGGGGAATAAAAGCAAGAAAAGCAGCTGCTATTTTCAAACAACCTATACAGCTAGGGTCCTTCTACACATTCAAATTAAAACTAGACAGAAACCAGCTACAAAGTTGTTATACATTTTCAAGCACTAACTTTATAGTTACTTGGCTTTTTTTTTCAGCTGGATAGGAATTTTTAACGTGTGATAATTATTTTGCACACATGGATGCTCTAAATTCATTGCATGATTAACCAGTTAGTTGTGTAATAATTACTTTGCATGCGTGACCATTCTTATTGGAAAGTGTGGCTGATCTAAATGCATTACACAATTAACCACTTAATTCCATAATATATTTAACATGTAGCAAGGGCGTAGGATAGAGAATTGTGAAGGACATGTGTAGAAAATTTGGAAAACCTTATTCATTTCCTGGCCTATTTTACATACTAGATTTAGAAAGAAATACGTTACAAAAATAAAACTTCAGAATCTGTTGGCTTTTCTGTTACAAACTTTAAGCTTTTCTCCTAAAATGTGATGTATGCAATCATTCTGTGCATGCAGAGACAAACTGACTTCAGTCAGGATCTTCATAGGCATTGGGATTTGTCCATCCACATTGCAGATCAAAGCTTTAATTTGTCATTTTAATTACTCTGGAAGCTGATGTAGCATTTCCAAGTCCAAAATTTGTCTTTTTAAAT
>NW_017729033.1:89525653-89548215 GCF_001723915.1 Gavialis gangeticus | reverse complement strand
AAAACTTCAGAATCTGTTGGCTTTTCTGTTACAAACTTTAAGCTTTTCTCCTAAAATGTGATGTATGCAATCATTCTGTGCATGCAGAGACAAACTGACTTCAGTCAGGATCTTCATAGGCATTGGGATTTGTCCATCCACATTGCAGATCAAAGCTTTAATTTGTCATTTTAATTACTCTGGAAGCTGATGTAGCATTTCCAAGTCCAAAATTTGTCTTTTTAAATATTTTTTCAATTCTTTCTTGGTGAAAGCCTTATTTGTTGTAGGTAAAAATGTTTATATAGGGGAAGCAAAATTTATGAGGTGATATAGTATTCTTTATTGGAGCAACTTATATAGACAGAAAAGATAGGAGGCAAGCTTTTCAGCTTCAAGTGCCCATCATCAGGCCCAAGAAAGAAAGAGTCATAGTCCAAGCCATGTGTAAGCTAAAACAAGGGTGCTCAACTTCTGGCCAAAGCGCCAGATCAGACCTGCAGAGCCATGTCATCTAGTTCGTTGGTCATGGGCTGTCTCGGCCCACGTTGAGCTTCCTCCACCCTCCTTGGAGAGAAAGTGGAGCCCCCTGGGATGCTGAGCATCTGAAAGACCCCCTTGAAAGTCCTACATATAAGCATCTACATGTTACATGTAATGTTAAAAAACATGGCTGTATAAAGCTTTTTCTGTATGGAAAAGAATCATTTTTTTGTGGTGGATCTGCCTTCTCTGTGGCACTATATAGAGCTCAAATGTGTAGGTACTCACTTTTTTTTGCACTATAAGGGTGTATATAGTACCACAAAAGTAATCTGTGTACAAGTATTTAGAAGCACAAATAATTAGCCAACATTTTAAAATATTTTGTCCTCTGTAACTCCTACTGCCTCAAGGAAATGAGTTTAATTATACAGGAATAGGGAGAAACATATTATACATGGGCAGGGAATGCAAGGCTTTAAAAACTAAGGGTACCTTCTTAAAGTCTTTCCTCTTCATTATTTGTACCCTTAAAATATTTGCAGGAACCGTCAATAAAAAGAATATACTGCACTTATTTTATTATTCAGCTGTCTTGATATTTACTCACTGAGCCATTCAGATGTCTAGAGATCCGCACTTAGTCATTGTGTTCAAAGGTATTTTAAAAACATCAATAGAAAATATCATGCAAGTACTATATGTAAACCAGCACAGAATTCTCAAACAGTCGTTGTTCTCCCTGCAACTAATTCATTTAAATGTATCAAAGGCAGTTTGAGTCAATGAAAAGCTCAAATATTCTAATATAATAAAGGTCTGAGTCTGTGTGTCTGTCCATAACACTTTTGGGCAACTGCGCATGCACCACCAAGAGGACTGGTGGCAACTGGCTGTGGGGGTTCCACCTCCTCGGGCAGGGATGGATCTGCCACCACCGCCTCAGGCAGGGAAGTGGGAGCCCTTCTGCTCTGCGAGACAAGGCAGAGGTGGAGGTGAGCGAGCAGTTGGGGAGGGAGCAGCCACCACCGCCTCAGGCAGGGAAAACCCTTGCTGCTTCATGGGAGGAGGCAGAGGCAGGCTGGCAGGGGGGAGGGAGGAGCCTTCATCACCGCCTCCTCAGGTGAAGGGAAGCCCCATTGCTCCACGGGAGGAGGCAGAGGTGGAGGCAGGTGGGCAGCTGATGGGTAGGGAGCCACCAGCTCCTCAGGTGGGGGAAAGCCCTGATGCTCCATGGGAGGAGGAGGTGGGTGTGGAGGAAGGAGCCACCGTGCCAGAGGCTGGAGGAGGCGGTGGCAGTGGTGGAGGGACTGTTTCTATGGCTGACCCCGAACAGTGAGTTGGGGAGTTAAATGTTATAAAATGAAAACATGAGCCAGGTTTCCACTTCTGTTCCAATACATTTGCATCATTCATTAAACACAGAAATTTGTGGTGAAATCCTGACCCCATAAGGTAAATAGTTTTATCATTGATATCAGTGGGTGCATCTATACAAGACATTTACTATGGAGTAGATTAATTAGCTCTGCAGTAAATGTCTCATGGCTACACCTGCTGTCCTAACACTGCAGCAGGGTAAGGCTTGTAAATACAAGTACTATCCAGCTGTGGAGTGTTTTCCTCCACAGCACCACATGTGTAGATGCTTAAGCAGCTGGCTGGGACACAAGGGTACTTCAGTGAGGGGTCTGCCTGCCAGCTAGCTCCATACTGGAACACCCCAATGCCCCATCCAGCTCCTTCACAACACATTGAGCCAAGTCAGAGCAGTCCCAGGCTAGCAGGCTGACCGCATGGGCCCTCTGTGAGCCAGCACTGCTCCAACTCAGCTAAATATGTTATGATCCTGGGTGCACATTCAAATGCAATAAATTCCAGGACCAATAAATTCCAGTACAATAAGCACCGGAGTTTATTCCTGCAATTTGATTGCAGGTATAGACGCTCCCAGTGGGGTTAACATTTCAACTTTGGAGTCTGGCCATAATCAACCAAATAAGAATTCATCCAATGAGAGAGTTCTCAGCTGGTGCAAAGCCAAAAGATTCAATTCCTTCATGAACCTAAGTGTAGGGGATCTGTGGGGAAGAGAAGAAGGAAACGTGGAAGGCTAGGGAAGAGACTGGGCAGAGATCCACTTCACTCTACCAATACTCAGGTGACATATGGTTCCCTCAGAACCATACAGTTTCTGTAAGTTAAAGCATTGATTAGGATGCTCTAATCCATGCCAGGGCCATGGTCAACAAACATCAATTCAGAAAAAAAAAATTCACTAATGCATCCCTTCCTTTCCATCCATCCCCATGTCCCCATTGAGTTACACAGAACTCTGTGCAGAACAGAATTTGGCTCACTACATTGATGCTTTGTAACCATAATCAGTAAAAGTGAGAGAATTATAGGGATGAAGTGAGGCATCCAAGGAACTTTGCAATGCACTGTGCTGCATTAACATAGTATAAATTTAATTACTCCCAAAATATTTCTGAGGGGGGTGGCTGTTAAACCCAGCCTTCATTATCTCCAGTCTTCCTTTGAGATCCTTTGAGATTCCTTTGAGATGCATCTTTATTACCATGCATAATCCAACTGCTTGCCTTGCTTCTGGTGTATATAAGATTTAGGGCTGGCATATCTAAGAGCTGGGAAGATCATGCCAATGAAAGGTGGATCCTTTGATGGAATAGAAATGATAGTCTACCAGGTCATCATTTAATCCATCACTACAAATATAAGGGGCAAGGTTAGAATATAGGCTACAACCCTAGAGCATTTATGTTTCAGACCATAGTTGTGGATTTGAACCTTTGTAGACACTAGCAGCTGGCACCAATTAAGAAAACCTAATCTCAGGGAATAGCCTTGCATACTGCAGTCCTAGAATGAGCAAAGTGCAAAGGAAAGCTTTACATTGCCTATGTACATGGACCTCAACTGTACTACTTGAAGTTTATGCAGAGCACACCTTTTGTTCCACCGCATTTTTATAGTACTGAATCACACTTTTTCTTCTACAGTCTATCCATTACAACTTGCCCAGTCTACCACAACAAAGAAGTCCCTGACATTTTCTTAACATCCTTATGTAACTCTTAAGTATTTTAATTACCTTATTTTACATTTAATTATGCTTTCTGACACCCTGGAACTTCCTTCTTATGTTTGACAAAGAATTTTTATCTCTTCTGATGCTATAATTTCAGCTCTCTCCAGTTTCAGTTTCATTAAAAAAATATGATGTTCTACACAGTATTACAACAGAGGCTTAATCAATGCCAAGTAGAGCAGAATAATTACTTTGCTTGTTTTACATAATATTCCTATTAATACAAATCAATGTATCAGTTGATGGGACCCAAGTACTGCCCTGTTCACATATATTCATTTTATCATCCATTATCTTATTTACATTTGTTATCTTTCTCCGTGGCATTATTTCCTACTTATTATTGACCATTCCTATAATTATGTGTTCGATTATTCCTTCCTATAGGAAGGAACCATGATAAAATTATTTGTGATTAGCCTCATTTAGTCTTATTGTAGCCCTTTTCTTCCAGTTTATCAGATTTATGATGTATTTTTATTTGGCATCTATGAAATTGAAAATAAAGAAGGGAATTATATGGTGGTGGCATTTCCTGCTTCTGTTTCTCCATATCCTATTTATAGTCAATGTTTCAATCTATTTATGGAAGTGGAGAAAGAATGTTGGCCTTTTGTATAGTCTTGCACTCCATTAATATAATCAACAGTCTCAAGCCCAAAATAGTTCTTATAAGAGGCATCTCAACAACTCAAGATTTGAAAAGGAACCAACATTAATAAATTCTGATTATTTCAGCAACTTATATATCTATTTTGTAATATTTATATCTAATTACATTTTTTCAGTTTCTCAAGACAGCATCATATGGAAATATATTAAATGTCTTACTAATGTCAAGATAAGGTATGTCAACCTTTTTCTTATTTAATTACCATGGCCAGTATTAAAATGTTGACATTTTCTACATGTGAGTAATTAACAGTGCCATAGTACTCCTGATGCTGGTTACAGGGAACTCCATGAATACTTCTGTAACATCAACTGCAATCACTAAATGCCAATATTTTAATACTGGCCACTGTAATATGGAATGATCTCCTTTAATTAAAAGGAAACCGATCTTATTATTTCTGTTCTTAAAGGTGGCAAGGAACTTAAAGGCGGCAAGGCTGCATCAGCTCCCATGAACTCAGCCAAGTGCTGCCCCAGTTTCACACACACATCTGTAGTAGCAGTGTTAACCACCGGCACTACGACCTTGTCTTTGGTAGCCTCATCCATCGATATCACCAGTATCCATTTCATGGGATCCTAATGATGAACGGGTTCCAAAACACCTAGGGTGGAGGCATCCCCAGTGGCACTAGGGTGACATTTTGCTGTCAAAAACCAACTGCTCTGAGCTGGCAGTGAGCAGCCCCTGTGAAGTGAAGAGTCCCCACACACACATCTTTCTGGCAGCCTAACTTTTCCTTGATGCCCTAGCACACAACATGTGCATAGCCAATGTCCTCATGTCCTCCCAGCTTGTCATCTGCAATACCAGGCTAACAGTTTAAATAGACTCAAATTGGTTCCTACAATGATGGGGACTGCCCTTTCATCCACTCAGGGCAGATCAGTGCAGTTGTGGTTATTTCTCTCTTAACCCCCACCACATCGGCAGGAAATTCCAGGTGGAGTATGATGTAGCTACTGTAGGGATAGGACTCACGGCTGAGGCTGCAGAGGCCTAAGCCAATTAATGGCTGCAATGGCAAGTGCCCCAGATGTTGTCCATAAATAGATTCAAAGACAAGGGTCACCTGTGACTCAGTCTGAAAGGGCAGTGAACTGGACTCCTTCCACAGTGGCCTTCACCCCCACTCTAGGGCCTGTGAGCCCTGGTGCACCCTGAGGTTCCTGGATAAGCCCCCACATGTAACCTGTGCCAGCATGCTAAGGCTGGGTGATGTGCTAGAGTTTGGGTCCTCAGGGTACCAGTAGCCCTGGGAGCCCCTCAAGAAGACTACTGACTAAGGGGTCCTGTGGAGAGGTGTGTCCCTCACCCTCATCACCCAGGAATCAGCTCTGAACCCAATGAACATAACTAATTTATATACAGAAAAAAAGCAAAGAAATATAATAACAATTGTTAATACTAACAATCTAAAATAAATTCACAAATATGACATCAAGTGGATAATTCCAGCACACTGGGTGGTTCCACTTGTGTTAAACTACCTAAATAACTAAATTCACATTGTTATAATTCTTTAAAACAGTTTCCCCCCTCCCCATAACCCAGCTGATTTCCTTCTGGGTACAATCCACTTCCCATAACAATAAATGGCAACACAGTTATAACTATGAACCACCTAGCTATAACTAGATGGCAGAGGTGAAGCTTCTGCTGCTCTGGGGAAAATGGACTCCTTTAATCCTTTATGGTAATACAGCAAAACGAACTTTGAACAGCTGCTGCAGGCAATAGGCTCCTTTTGTTTCTTTCTGAAAAAACACCTCCTGTAAACACTAGTGATTATGTGTCCCCCTTACACCCCCACACTGGTTTGTGTTCTCTCAGCCCACTCCCTCTTGAGGCTGTCTCTCCCTCCCAGCACATCCACCCACAGGCAGGGGCTTACCTCTGAAGGTCTCACACTGCAGCTCCAGCCTTCCAGCAAACCCATCAGCATTGTTTACCAACCCCTCCCCACACTATCTCTGGCACCTGTATCCCTGGTTGCACAATTCTGAACCCAATGGGGAATGAGTAGGGCTGTGCAAAATTTCACCAGGTGTGTCATTTCAAAGCTGTTTCAACTCCTTTCAAGCTCAAAACAGCAAAATTGAAATGAAACAAAAGGCTTCAAAACAGCTTCAAAATGTAACAAGAGCACTCAAAATGTCTCAAAAGTTTTTAAACATTTTGAGTTTCAAAGCCAGGCTTACTTGGCTTCAGTGCCAGTCCCAGGCAGTAGCAGCAGCCTCCTCTCATCTGGCATGCAGATCCGGGGGCCCACACCTCCAGGAGGGCTGCGGAGCTGTGCCAAACTCCTCCCAGGGGTGCGAGCCCCCGGATCTGCATGCCAGATGAGAGAAGACTGCTACTGCCACCTGGAACCAATGGCAGCAGCAATCTTCCCCAGAAGCTGGGTTGGACCAGCCCCGGGCTGGCAGGCTGACAGCCTGAGCTCCCTGCCAGCCCAGGGTTGCTTTAACCCAGCTTAACGTGCTGCAGTCGGTCCCAGGCACATGTGTAAACACAGTGCCTGGGAGCAATAAACTCCGACACAACTATACTGCAATTTATTCAGTCAAATTAATAGCACATGTAGACGTGCCCAAAGAGTAGTGTTTTTTTAATTGCAATTTCAGTCTATGCAAGTCCTGCTTTAGGTGCCAAATCTGGGCCTAATTGTTTTTTCCTCTGGGGTTTGTTCATACATTATTGTCATATGCTGTAATTTTGCAATTGGTTTGTGATTCAGGTTTGTCTTCTTGCTAAATGTCAGTTATATGTGTGCATATATATTTCACTATGCATGTATATTGCAAATATTATAAAATAAAACCTAGCTGCAGATCTCATATTACTATATCAACAGATCATAGCGCAGATATGCCTTACGTAATACAGGTTTAACATCTAGCCTATTGTAATTTTATCCTCTGGTATCTTTTGCTCTTTATCAGTAGGGGAAAAGAAAGCTATCAAACTGCTGCAAAAATTGGTACCACAATAAATTTGCCCAAGGCTGGCTATATTATAAAATTTCCATTGACTTCAATGACAGCGTGACTGGCCCATTAGTTTTCATATTCTTCCCAGCTAACAGTTTTATTAGAACTTGAAAACAGCCTGATCTGAGAAGCACTATTTCCTGTAACATCCTGAGTGAAGAACAACAGTTGCTCTAATCATGCATTTCTATACTTAGACATATTTAGATTTTTCTAAGTTTGAGCTTATTTCTGAGCTATCTAAGGTTGTGATGCTTCTGTTGGGAATAATAATATCATCTGAATAATGCTTTTATCCTTAAATTTCCAAAAGATAATGAAGCCTTATTTTGTGTTTAAAGGATTTTTGCCTTGGAATTTCTTTTTACTTAATTATTAAAAATGTTTACTAAATAAGAAACCAAAAGTAAATGTCATATTTGGATGATACAGAATATCCATTTTTAATTTTTAAGCCAGTCACCAGGAAATTCTGGCTGTTTTATCTTCTCTGGAGCAACACAAAGCAATCAGAGATTGCTATAGTTCAGGCAGAGGATGAACAGAGTTTAACTGGTATGGACTGAGAGAAAATTTTTTAATGTTAATGACGTGATGGAGGAAATAGCAGCAAAAAATGGATATGGTCAGGAAGTGTAGGTCTGAAGAGAGAACTGAGTTAAAGAGGGCACCCAGATTCCAGACCTCAATGACCAATGCAATAGTGGTACTATTAACAGTGACAAAAGAAGAGAAAAAGCAAGGAAGAGTTCAAGAGTAATTTGTAATGATGTTAATATTAATTTAAATGTCCCAGACATGTAAGAAAATATGTTAAGATCACAGGCCTTAATGTAGGATTGGGTAGTGAAATGTGTGAATTACCACAAAACGATGGCAGCTGAAGCCATCAGAACAGATGAGACTATTTAGATGATGAAGAAGAGGACCTGCACTGTAGACACTGAAGAAATGACTGGAGATAGATAAAAGACTTTTTTTTATTAGATCTGGAGTCAAGAAAACCAAGGGAAAATAATATTTTAAGATCTGATCTAAACATGCTAAACACACCTGAAAGATCAAAAAGCAGAATCTGGCCACTAAGGCTGCTTGCAGCTGTTAAAAAAAAAGAAAACAGAAAAAAACACAATTGACCAGAAACAGCAGTCTGTTTCTTCAACCCAGCTCTGCAGCACCTGTAAAGATCAAGTGCTTCAGCAGGGCTTTTTGGTGTTTTTAACTAATAACTGATTCAATCAGCTATTAGATAAAAACACCAAAAAGGTCCCCTAAAGCACCAGATCTTTACACACCACAGAAATAAGCTGAAGTAACACATTAATTCTTCCGGGTATGCGCAGGGCTCAGAGCGAGAATGTGCCAAGTTTTAAAGAAAAGTGCCATTTATTTGTTGTTTTTTTAACGTCTGCAAGCAGCCAAAGTTTTTATCAAAATGTCATGGAGACTAAGGTGAGTGCACCATCAATGGAGCAGAGAGGGTGAGCTATAGCGATAGCTGAATGGAAAATAAGGACAGAATTGGAAAAGAAAGTAGAGGAGCATGATGCAGCCATTGCTTAGTGTCAGACTGCTCATCTTGCATGAAAAAAACAGATTTTGGACTGATATTTCTGGCTTTCTTTTTTTTTTCTTCCCTTTACTGCATACAGAACCTCAAAATCCTGTGCTGAACTTTAAATTTAAAAGCTCTAACAAATACCCAACAGATTCATCAGGAATCTCTGAAATCTCCAGTTATTTCTGCAGCGCACAGGAAGGGAAAAGTGCTCTAGAGGCATATATAGATACAGGCTGCATCCAGACATGCAGGCACATCCAGTCTGTGGTGCAACAGTCCTCTTTGTGGCACCGCAAACCACACATGGTGAATGATAAATCATGCCCCACACTGAAGATTTGCAGCGCAGGGCCAAAATTTGTCACTCAGATTTCCTGGTAGCGAAAAAAAAAAACCCTGGAAAAAACAACACGTAAAACAAGCATGCACCAGCACACATGGAGGTGGGGCCATCCAGAGCAACACTCTGACTGCTGGCCAGGCCTCCATGTTGCCTAACTTGTGCCCCTGTTGCCCCAGGCCACCAGGTAAGACTGCTGGGGCCAGCACCAGTGCTGGTCCCAGCCTCCAGCTATCCTTAGATGAAGAGCCAGGAAGATCTGTGCAAGGGCAGTTTACCAACTGCAGGACAATGTGTACCACAACCAACCATATGTGGAGGGGTGTGCGGTGCAGTAATTTGTGCCACTACAAGCACACACCCGAGTATGTCTGGACACGGCTATAATGTATTCAGATAACCTACAAAAAAATCAGATTGTGTGTTCCAAAAATCAATTTTTATTACTTTAAATTGACCACAGATAGTTATGTCAAGTCACTGACACACTAAAAGCAGGAAATAGTGATGTGTATAATTTAAAATGCAGATTCAGTTAGTATAGCAAATGTGTATGATATAAACTTCAAGTAAAACCATCAATCCATATACTTGTAATTATATTGATTATATGATTTATATATTTAAAATGTATATCTGATACTTGGATATAAATGCGCCAATCTTCAAAACGGATTTAATTTGTAATATTTTAACTAACATGAAAGGAGGAATTGTTATATATTCTAAATGTTCGTTATCATTTAACACAATGCTCTGATTTAATAGTTTTTCTACAGAGAGTATTCTCTAAACAACTGGACAGAACACTGACATATTTTTTATATTTAAAAAAATAATTTTCTTTTGTTTACAAAAAATGCTCTTAGGTCACTGTTTCTAACTGCTTTAATAGAAGTACCATGAAGTTAACTTCAGTTCCATACAGGAAGTACACCTTTGGCACTGGCACAAGACTTATCTTTTAAGTCCCTATTTCAGTCCTGGACTGATCTGGCTCTAAAGCAAATGAACAGGCACATCAAACAGGACAGTTTGTTGCAGTTTGCAGTGCAGTTCGCAACTCAGTTTGCCACCCCACTCCGTGAAAGGGAGCCTTTCAGGTAAGTTCTTTCTTAAATTAAGAGTAACCAACCTTCATTCTAATATAATAAAGGGCTTAATGTGTCTGTCTGTCCATAACACTTTTGCTCAAGTGCACATGCGCAGCCGAGATAGGGTTACTATACGTCTGGGTTGCCCCAAATGTGATTCTGCTCTTTTTAGACCCTCTGATCACTGTCTGGGCTGGTTTTCTGGAATTTCCCTTTGCTCTGCTGCTGGGAGCAGGGGGAGGGTGATCAGAGGCATCAGGGAGCACACATGGACATGCCTGCAGCTGCAGAGGCACACAGACCCATGCGGTGCTCCCTGCTGGCTTCGATCACCTCCCCTTCTCCCACCCCAAAGCACAGCAAAATTCCAAACATTTGGTCAGGGCAGGGGGAGTGAGGACTGCAGCTGCGACAGGGCAGGGGGGGAGGGGAGGGTTGCCTGTTCTCCATCGGGGAAAGGGGCAGGGGGGCTTAGAGGGCAGCGGGGAACTCTGTGGCCAGGCAGCAGCACAGGCACCGGCGTCTGTACTCAGAGGGGCTGAGTGGCCAGAAACTGGTATCCAGAGAGTGAGGGATGGAGGGGCAGGAGGCCATGGCCAGGCTGCCCACAGGGCACTGTAGCCCTATCCCAGGGCAGGGGTGCCACAAGCCTCCCATCCTCTTCCAAATGCACTTTGAAAAGTTATAAATCAAAACTGAATTATCTTCACAAATAGAAGGCGCACACACAATATTACAGATAACATTAGGAATCCTTAACTATCTTCATGCCATTATATTGGTTTGTTATTTTATAATACATTACAGGCACTTTGTTTTAACAGCCAACAATTCTTAGCATTCTTGATAACATGATTATACTAAAATGCATCATTATTTTAAAGTGTTTTATCACTAACAGATCATTGTGGCACCATTAAGGAAACAATTCCACAAACCTGTTCTCAGAAAATAAATTTCAAGCTATTGATTAACTTCACTCTTGGAGTTCTTAAACTCTTGAAAGTTTAAAGGATACAAAAAGCACACTGATCTTAAGAAAGCATGCAGATGGATTTTGTTTTATTTCTCTGATAAACACTGATCCTTTCCCAAGGTAAAAATCATTTTTAATCTGCTAATTGACTAAAGTATAAACAATGGTATTACAAAAGACATGGGAGCATTTCAAGTAGGGGCTGCAAGTTACCACCTACTCCTGCTAGCTAATCAGATTTTATCACCTAAGTGGGGTAGGGCTGAGGCACTATTTGAGTGAGGATCTCTAAGGCTGCAGACAGACATTGCATTTTCCCCTGGACAAGATGTGCCTGCTTTTGTCCCAGAACAGAAATATCCTGGGATGGGCATGTGCTTATATCACCCTTTTTTTAGGGTTTAGTGAGTGGTTGAATGCACTTCCACTTTTCTGCCATTGGTCCAATGATGCAATCCCAGGATAACCATTGAGACGCTTCTTATGTCATCCCAGGATTAACTGTTAATTCTTCTTATCCTGTGATCCATTTTAGGATTTATCCAAGGACATGTCTGAATGTTTAAAACGTGTCCCAAAATAAAATGGTTTATCTCTGGCCAAATGTGATGTCCATTTGCAACCTAAGAAACAATGAAGTGCTGCAGACAAGGAGGCAAATAGTTCAGTATATAACACTGCCTTTAAAATCAGCACCTAACTACTGATCAAGCCCAGTGCTAGCAAACACTTAGGCCAAGGGCCTAAATACAGCCATTCTTCTACCTTTCATTATAAACATTCTTATAAACATTATAAGTAAGTATTGCAAAGGGATGGGGAGCAGACTCCTACCTTCATGGAACTGGGCACTGGAGAACCTGTAGGGTAAATTCCTTCCCCAAAGGCAGAGCAATGTGCATCCAACGGATTCCCTTCCTGTGCAGAGCAAGGTATGTGGGGCTCCACACTCTAGGCAAAGAGTGTGAGTTTTAATCCCTCTTCTACACAGAACAAGGTATGCTGAGGATTTCCTTTTCCAGCACTGGGCAAAACACAAGAGGCGTAGGGACATACCTCCCCCAATGGGGACATGGGAGAACTCTCTCCCCAACAATGTCCTATGGATTTTCCCTTTCCCCGGTGCTGGGCAATGCAAGGGGGGAGGAGGAGAGGAGGGCAGGATTTCCTCCCCCGTGCCAAACAAGACATGCCAGGGAAATCCATCCCTTTTGGAGCTAGGTGCATGGAGGAGGAATTTCCCCAGCAGGACTGGCTTCTTGGGGAAGTGACTTCTCTCCCCACTGCTTTACCTAGTGTCAGATGAAGGGGATCCTGATCAGCAAGCACTGTTCTGTGCAGGAGAAGTGTTTCACTTGCACACCTTGGTCAGCAGGCCTCTCCTCCATGTCAAGGAGATAATTCCTCCCTCCCCAGTACAATATGCCTAGTACTGGGGGCACCCTGCTTGGAGCCCATGGAGGTATTTCTTCTTGCTTTACTCAGAGAAAGAGGGAACACCTATGACTGAGAGCCCAGGGCTCTGGTTGTAGTTAAGGTTGTTGTTCCAGATGGGTGACCAGTTAAATGGGGGACAAAGCTTTGCATCTTGGGATACTGGAATACCCAGCAAAGACCTACCACCCAATGTGTAATATGCCACAAGTTCAAATTAAACCTTGAAAAACATCAGCTACCAAGATGTTCTACATTTTTCAAGCAACATTTTTGAGGTTGATAGGCCTCTTTTATCTCACAATACTTTTCATATGTAGCATGTCTCAATTTATCACACGATTAATCAATGAATCATGGAATAAATGTAATGTGTGCCAAAGGGCTAAGTGGATTCCTTCTTCTAACTTCCTTAATATCTATGACTAAGCATTATAAGTAAGTGCTGTAGAGCAGCAAGCTGGACTCAGCCAATGTTGAGCACAGACTATGTTTAATGGGGAAGTCTATTTTTAATCAGTCCTGACAGTTTATGAAGTATCACTGGAACATATTCAGAATGATAGTGCTAAAGCAATACTGCATGACATTGGCTCTAACGCATAATAAATCCTGATATATTACGAACCTAACTGTCATGATAGGTTCATTGAAGTCATGGGTTACAGGACAGTGTCCCATGACCTCTTTTAGAGACACAATGCTCATATTTCCCACATTAAATTCAGGCATAAAGTAGGCAGAATAAAATAGCATTCTATGACCAAAGCAAATCTCATGAGAGAAAGAAGTAGGTAGAAGACATATATTGTTCCAAGAAGTAAGACTGGATGCTGTTCCAAGAAGAAGGCTTGCTAAGAAGAGATAGGATCCACCTTGTGAAGAGAAGGAAGAGCGACTTCACTAACCTAGTGAAGAGGACTTTAAACTAGGTTTGCCAGGGGCTGGAGACCAAAGCCTTGAGCTAAGGGGGGAAGTAGGAGACCTGAAGGAAGCACAAGCAGGAGGTGGCAACAGGGGAGGCCATCGCATTCTTCCTGACAAATTCAGACAATAACTAGCTACCTCAGGTGTCTGTCTGCACATGAATGCACAGAGCCTGAGAAACAAGCAGAAAGAATTGGAAGTGCTTGCACAGTCACAGAACTATGATGTGACTGGAATAACAGAGACTTGGACGGCTAGCTCGTATGACTGGAGCACTGTCATGGATGGGTGTGAACTGTTCAGGAATGACAGGCAGGGAAGAGGAGGAGGATAAGTTGTTCTTTACGTTAAAAGGCATGTGATTGCTCAGAGCTCCAGTATGAAACTGGAGATAGCACTGTTGAAAGTATCTGGATTAGGGGAGAGCACCAAGGGTGAGGTCGTGGTGGGGGTCTGCTATAGACCACCCGACCAGGACGATGAGGATTTCTTCAAACAGCTAGCATGGGTTTCCCAATCACAGGGCCTGGTTCCCATGGGGGACTTCAATCACCCTGACATCTCCTGGGAGGGCAATATGGCAGTGCACAGTCTATCCAGGAAGTTTTTGGAGCGTGTTGGGAACAACTTCCTGGGGCAAGTGTTGAAGAGACCAACTAGGGGCCATGCTCTCCTTGACCTGCTGCTCACAAACAGGGAGGAACGGTGTGGAATGCAGTAATGGATGGCAACTTGGGCAGCAGCAATCATGAAAGAAAGGAAGCAGAAGCAGAGTAAGGACCCATTCAATTCGGCAGTGTGTTTTCAGTTAAGATGACCATTCCCTAAGTTCTGTTTCTTTTGGAAGGTGCATGCATTGTGCTTCTCTGGATTTAACATTTTTATGATTACTTCACTGGGACTAGTCATAGTGCCTAAAACAAGGCAACTGTAGCTTTATTAGGTATGGACAAATGTTCCTCAGGGTAGCCTAAGGGTATTATATAAATTCATCCAGGTAGAGACCACAGTGAGATCCACACCTCCACTTAAAAGAAAAGTGCCAGAGGATTATAAAGATGTTCTACAACCCCTGTTTGTAACAGTGGGAGGATTTACCTGATACAGATGCAGCATGGAGGAAGCCAGGGATAGATGCATAGAATAAATACTGGCCTGAAGAAAGTCTGTGCAGTGCTACAAGGCATTGGTCAGGGACAGGGAAGCTGTCCCAATATAGAATGGTCCTTTGGCTATCCCGGTTATGCTGCAGGCTTCTCCAACCCTGACAGCAGCACAGGATATGACAGGTGTGATGGCTTTCTTTTCCCAGTCTCTTAGGTCAGTGCTGCCCTTCACAGAGTGACAGTCCAGAATTTTAACCTTGTCTTTTCAATCTGTAAAACACCCAGACACACTGAGTAAAGGTGCACACATGCAGAGAGTACATATAAGAATTATATATCTACCAGTGGAATCACAATTCCACTAGTCAAAAACTTAAAGGTACACCTAAGGGCTGGATACCAAGCTTGAAAAGACAGCAGATCTGCTCTGGGTCTGTTGTCTGAATGCCTGACTGTTAGGAGAGAAAGGGAGGGCATGTTGTGGAGATGTGGGCCAGCTAATCATCCCTGACCTGTTCCCCCCAGGCAGACCGGGGAGCCTGAAAAGCAAGCTGGGATGCATGCCCTAGGGCCCTCAGGTGGATGCCATCAGCAACACAGTCTGCAGAGTACACAGCCAGCCCCATGAACACCTGTACAGAGTTTTATCAGTGGGCTTTCCAACCACTTAACTGCTTAACTTCTTCTGGTTCATTTGAATGCTGGCAGAAACATACTTCATTCTCTAAATCTTCAAAATTAATTTACTGTAGTTGGGAATTACAAGTAATTTCAAGAAACAAACTCCTTTCAAACTACATTGCTTGAAGAAACTTCATTGAATCCAGATGCATGAAGGTCTATTCCAAAACAAACCAAACAATTCCATGATCACGTTTGGAACACATTTTAAAGCCACTTGGATGATTCATGGAAGCTTTGCATAATACAGAAAAGGAGGGAGAAAAAACAGAAAACTGGAAAGAGTCATAACTGAAAAGGAAAATAATTAAAAGCTTTTAGGAAGTAGAAAAAAAAGATCCCCAGGAAACTAATTAAAAGGAGCTCCTAATTCAACTTTGGAGAAAGAAAACTACCATTTTGAACAAGTACTGAGCAGCATCAAGCCCAGCAAGAAACAGGTATGCATCACCTGCTGTTGAGCTGAATAAATTATTCAAACCTTGGAATTAAGTGTTTAATTATTGGGGAATGGATCTAACAGTTGGGGTTATTTATCACTAATTATTTTGGTGTGCTCAAAACAGTGAATAAATGACATTCAAATAGTCAGTGTGGAATAAAACTTATTTCTGAATGCAAACAAAGATCTTGGCCTGTGTAATCAACATTTGGATAACTTTCTGATGAGCTGCTTTTTCTTCTTCCAGTTTACTCCCACAAAAAATGTATCTCTTGTTGGTTCTTATTCTAGTATCATGAATAAATCATGTAAAATATGATAACATAAAGATAAAGAAAATAGATTTTTAAATATATTAACCTTTTTGGTAAGTTCAATACAAAAGTTTGACGCTGGTATTAATTGTAACTGCACCTAGAGTCTCTTCTCTCCATAGGTACATTTACAACCCAGTTGTTTCATCCACTGTTTCAAGATTTTAATATCATACCAAAGATGAAAAATAATAGCAATCTGAATGCTAAAATAAACTATTCTTGTTGATTGTAATTCCAAACTACAGTAAATTAATTTTGAAGATTTAGAGGATGAAGTATGTTTCCGTCAGAATTCAAATGAACTGGAAGTTAAGCAGTTTAGTTTAAGTGGTTGGAAAACCTACTGATAGAACTCTGTACAGGTGTTGATGGGGCTGGCTCTGTGGTCTGCAAACAGACTGTGTTGCTCATGTCACCCAGCCTCATTCCAGCTTGCTTTTTGTATGGACAATTTTCCTTTCTTTTTGTAGAGATAATGCATTTTAAAGCATGTTGTATAATAATGCTTATTTCTTCCCAAGGTCATACCTATTTTAGCTTTGACACTGCAAAGACCTATATATGTCTAATTTTACACATTATGAATAGAGCTATAGTAGCAGGACTGTGACCTTATAGGTGAACTATGTACAAATCTTCTAAATGTGTCAGAATTATAAAAACAAAACATCTTTTATATAATAGATAAAAAAACTAAAATCTATGGGAATGATCCCCTCTCAGTCTAAAGAAACAGAATCAACAAATCCTACAATAGAATCAGACTAATTTTGTTTTGATTGAAAAATCAGTTGAACTATATGGGTGTTTTTAGATGTGTTCTGGTGGCAGAGGGAGGAGGGGAGAATTCTTTAATTAGAGCAACTGCAAGAACCACTGTAATTGCACCCACAGCATCTCATGTATCAGCGTCCCCATGCTTCAAAATGGTGCTTTAACTAAAGCTCATTGAACATACTTAATTTAAAGTATCTCTACTGCCATTTTGAAGCACAGGGACGCTGATACACGAGATGCAGAGGCTGCTGGAGCATGCTCATTAGCATGGTCCAGCAGACTCAATTAATTGAGTCTGTTCCCTGCATATCTACAGGCATCCTATACTTACTTTCCCAAATATACTATACAAATGGACATTTGATTTCAATAATAAAGGGGTCTTAAACTAAAGAAAGCATACCGAGCCAATTCCTGAAGCCATACTCACTTTTGCAGAGGTAAAATTCTTGTTTTCCCAAAGGTTGCTCTCATTTCTACCAGTGAAAATCCAGAGAAACCCCAGTGCAGATACATCAGCATTACGGCTGTGCGAAGCTTCAGTCACTGATTCGATTCAGAGGAGATTCAGCCTGATTTGGCGGCCAAATCTCCAAATCCAAACTGAATCAGGAGACCCTTTAATCTCTCTGAATTGAATTGGAAGCCTCTGAATCAATTTGGAGAGATTCAGAGTTTTGACAATTCGGCCACAGACACAGCTTTATATGTTTTTTCTATATATCTTGAGGTATCAGGCATGGCTCATGAACACTGAGATGGTGGGGCAGACTGAGCATCCCACAGGAGGGGAGGCCCCTCTATGCGTTCAGTGGTGAACCCAGAAGTGGACCAGAAGTACTTCCGGTCCATTTCCAGGTTTGCCACAGAGCGTGCAGGGGATCCCCCACATCCCTGGCATGGCGACTGGTTCCTCCTGGGCTTGTGGGGGAACCCGGGATCCCCCATGTGCTCGGTGGCCACTTCTAGGTCTGCCACCCCACGCACAGGGGACTCCTGTGGGATGCTTCATCCGCCCCACCCTCTCAGTATTCACAAGCCACGCCTGGTACCTCGAGGTAGAGTAAAAGCTCTTTTATCCGGCATCCCCAGGGAATGGGGGATGCCAGATAGCAAAATATGCTGATTAATTGAGCGGCCTTGGCCACCGCTTCTCCCACTGCATCTGGAACATCCCTCTGCCCCTCCCACGGCATCACCGTCCCTCCCGCCGCATCGCCACCTGTCCCATGGGCCCTGCAGCCCCCGTGGGACAGGAAGGCAGGCCCCATACAACTCCACACAGCCTGTTATGCCCCGAAGCCATGGGGGCTCAGCAGCACAGGCTGCTTTGCCCCCGGCCGTGGGGGCTCAGAGAAACCAGAAGTGTACACTTCCGGTTTCACTTTATCTTACAAGCCGGCATGCCTGTTAGTAGAGCATGCTGGCTTGTAAGATGCCAGATAGTGCAGCTTTTACTGTACACAGAAAAAATATATAAAGCAGTGTCTATGGCCAAATCGCTGATTCTCCAAATGGAATCAAATCTTCAGATTCAGATTCTGTCGAATCAAATCAGGACTGTGATCCAAATCAGTTAATCGAATCACTGTCCTCCAAATCGGGCCAAATCTAAATCCAAATCAAATACAGCCCACTTCGCACACACCTAATCAGTATGCACAAAGAGTAACAAAGAAGATTTACTCCATTGAACAGTTTTACTAAGCAGCGGCTAACTGTTTTAAATAAAGCTGAGTGAGAATAGTAAGATTTGAACAACTGACACACTGGAATAACCTCCAAACTGAGCTGTGCTTTAAAAACTTCACACTACTTCTGAGCATGTTATATTACAAGCCAACAAGCAAATAGAAGAAATAATTAGTTTTCACACTAGAGTGACTTTTATATCAAAGGCATTGCTTGTAGTCATTGAAAAAGTGGACAAAACTACCTCCATGTGATATGTTCAATTAATTTTAAAGAAATTTTCTATTTGTAACCTAAAGTAATTTCCTGTGGGAATGTGCCTAGAAACACAATGATGTTCTGATGATGATTCAGAAGCTTTTTCTATGAAAAGATGAGCCTGATAAGAGTTCAGTGTTCCATGTTATTATCTGTTAAACATCTGAAATGTACTCGGTGCTGTACAATCAACATCTAACAAATTAGAAAATAATTCAGATAGTGACGGGCCTCACGTTGATTTAATTCCTAATGAACATTTTTTTCAAACTCTTTCTTTTCCATATTTTTTTCTCGCTATGTAAAGCTTAACAACAGAAGATAAATGCAAAAGACCAAATTCTATGTTCAGTTATAATAGAGTAAACCTACAGTCAATACACTGAAAGTTTAGGACATTTTTTTTCCCATTTCTTTTTAAATGAGGTTCCCCGATCAAACCATTTACCAAGCTGTGAAGAAAAACTGTGCGTAATAAAAGAAAATTGCTTTATAATGTGATGCATAACATTTGATAATTTTTTCATTAAATAATTTTTTTATATTAGGTTACAAGAATTTTAATGAAATACAGATAAGTGGTCACCTTGACGGGTCTTTTGTTGGGTTTTTTTGGGGGCGGGGGTTGTTTGTTTTTGCTTTAATTTTGTTCAGTGAGACTGTCCTATGGGTTTTTTTAAAAATCTTGGTAAAATCTAGATCACTGGTACTCAACCTTCAGCCTGTGGGCTGAATTTGGCCCATGGAACCATATAATCTGCCCTGTGTACTTTGAGGATTGTATACCTTTAAGGGTTAGGCTGTCACTCAGAATCCCTTCAGGATACCTCTGTTACATACAGCCAGAGATGGGCAGAATTTGACAGAGAGCTGAAAAAGGAGTATCATGGCTCTCTGGGTCCTGTTGGCTGGGTGCTGTCAGCATCCCCCTGCTTCAAAATGGTAGCAGAGGTGCTTTAACTAAAGCGTGTTCGACGAGCTTTAGTTAAAGCAGCCTCTCTGCCATTTTGAAGCATAGGGATGCTGCTACATGAAATGCTAAAGGCACAATTAGAGTCATTCTTGGAGCCTCTCTAATTAAAGATTCCCCCACCGTCAGCGCACATGTAAAAAACACCCTAAACAATCTAAATCTAAACAAAATCAGTCTGATTCTATTGTAGGATTTGTTGATTCTGTTTCTCTTTGTTAAAGTGGCTCCTAATTCAGTGAACTAAACCCACAACATGACACACAGGTTTACAAATTTGGTGGTGGGGGAGCAGTGGTAACATTAATTGCCATCAGTATGGAAACAGCTTTGGAAGCCACGGTAATTAATGCTGCTACTGCTTCACCATCCCCAAATTTCCAGACTAGTGGAGAGGCCCAAAAGCCAGATGACACTGCTTCGCACCCCAGAACATATCTCAGGACCACTCCATCTGCTGACCTCACACTGGATCCAGCCCAAAGACTGGCCCCGTGACGCTCATCTCATTCACAGAGCCAGAAGGTACCACCACTAACCTACATTATAAACCTTGTGGATCTGGGCATTGGCTACAATCTGAGAAGAAACAAACAATCATTTAAAGTCACTGTATAAACAAAGATACCAAATTAAAAACAGCTGTGATGTTTAGTGCAATAGATACAGAGCTGCATATGTTATCTCTTGTGACAAGATATTCATCTTCTGAGCACAAATGCATCAGAAAAACTTATTTGCTGGATCTCCTAAGGGAATGTATAGAAACCTAAGGCTCAAAGTCACCTTCTAAAATGACTCTTTTCTGAATTACCTTTCTTCAAGAAACACTATCATTTCATGTTTAAAATGTTTTATTTCACCAAAAAATTGAACAGTAGTATATAATGTGGATTTAAAGAGCCACTTGCAGCTAAAGTAATAGATTCCCTCTAGCCAAAAAAGTAGAAAATGCCTTGCACCAAAGTAAAATGTGTTTAAGTATATATTTTTAATATGTCATCAGATCAAAACCAATGTAACTCACCAGGCAATACAATTCAGTACTAAAAATAGGTTAACAAAAAAGAATGTTCAGTTGGAAGCAGCCTATTGAGTAATAAGACTTACAGTTTTATCCACTATTGTTTTATATACTCTCTGTATAAGTGATGGTTGCTAACTGAAAAAATAAGAATCATATCCTGTAATGTAATTTAAAGTAAATTTGCAGAGTTCTTGTTTAAATCTGCAAATTAATTTATCATGATTTTTTAGTGCCACACAGCTGACAGCTTTCTCCTGTAGAATCCATAAAGTAGCACAAATATTTAGAACAATTAAGTATCCAGCCATGTTCTGGTGAAAATGCCTCTACAGTAGTAGGATTTTAATTGCAATTTTTAAATCTATAAGAATGCTAGCATTCAAGTGGACCATGTACCCAAGTATTAAAGGCCACCAACATGTTGGGTGGGAATAACTCAGGGTGGGCAAAACACAGCCCACAGACCAGAACCCACCTGCCAGGCACTTTCACCCAGCCCACGGGCACCCATGAATGAACTGTACTCCATCCAGCCCTTTTTACCATGAAGGTGGGAGCGAGGTGCCCACATATACACCCCCCCACCCCCAGTATACGCTATTGTGCCTCGCTCCTACCCTCATAGGCAAAAGGACCTGGCCCAGCCAACAGTAGCATCCAGGCAGAACTGCTGCAGCCACCCCAGGGTGACCTGCTCAGCTTCCCTGGCATCCCACTTACTCTGTACAGCAGGTAGGGAAGCAGTGAGGGCAGGGCAGGGGGAGCTGCAGCTGGGTGGAGGCAGGGAGCGTGGGGCTGGGGCTGACAGCACTGCGGAGTCTGCATCCAGTGTAGGGAGGGTGGGAGCACAGAGCTCAGGTGGGCAGGGTGGGAGGGCTGTGAAGGAGGGTGGGTGGATGTGGGGAACCCCCACACACTCCCCAATATGGCATGCAGCCCCTGCTGCCAGCAGCAGCAGCAGACAGGGGCGCTCAGGGCACTTGTGCCTGGTACAGGCACTGGCAGGTAGTGGTGTGTAGCTCCAGCCAGCGCTCAGCATGGGGACAAGGAGCACAGCCTGCCTGGCCCGCCTCTAGCACAGAGGCTCTGCTCCATGTGCCTGCAGCTTCTGCACTTGCATGCCACTGAGGAAAGCCCTGTGCTGGAGCTGGCTGCCTTCCTCACACCCTGCCATGCAGGTCCTGGGACTCCACCAGAAGTGGAGGGAGCCCCACTCCCTGCTTCCCCGCTGACTCCTGGCCTGCGTGGCAGGGAGCAGTGAAGGCAGCCAGGTCCAGTGCAGGGCTTCCCTCACTGGCATGCAAGTGTGGAAGCTGCAGGTGCACTGTGTGGAGTCTCTGTGATAGATGCAGGCCAGGCAGACTGTGATCCTTGCCCCATATATGCAGTGCCTGCACCAGGCACAAGCATCCCGAGCGCTCCCGCCTGCTGCTGCTGCCAGTAGTGGTGGAGTGTGTTGACGGTCCCCACAGTCTCCCACCCTCCCTCATACCCTCTGCCCTGCCCCCAAACCCCCCAAAATATACACACTCCCAACATACCCTGTGACCCCCACACACACAGTGACACCTACTCACATCCCCACACTCCACCATATACACACACACACCCTACCACACACACATCCCACACCCAACTACATATGCACCCCACCACACACACACCCTACACATACCCATGCACCTCTGGGGAGAGCCCCACTCACTGCTATGCACAC
>NW_017729033.1:89517780-89520653 GCF_001723915.1 Gavialis gangeticus | reverse complement strand
CTACATATGCACCCCACCACACACACACCCTACACACAATATAGAAGAGTAAGACTTTATTTTTAGTTATTATGCTATACAGTATGCAAACACAAATCATGACAAATATTTTTTGTAATAAAATTAAAATATGTTATAGTAGGTGTTTGACTTCTAGCGTATGATTTGGGTTTTTTATAGTCCCAAGATGGCAACCCTCTCCTCCCAAAAGGAGTATTTCCAGGTGGCAAAGGTAAGGGGTTAGGGGGCAGGATTTCCAGTCCCAATATGGCAACCAGGGGGCAGGGCAACTGCCAAGGGGCTGGGCTAGCCTTGCAGCCCTTGCCAGATCACCAAAACGTGTTAAGCAGCCCTCCAGCTGCAATATTTGCCCAACCCTTCGGATAACCACTACAATGTTCCCAGGTCCAACTTATCCATGGATGGTAGGCGTTAATGCCACTGTCTAGTATCCAAATACCCAAATGGATGGAGCCCTAGAAGTTTTTCAGTGACATGAAGGTCAGCAGCAGACTCAGTAGAAGTCCAAAAGTTGAAGTTGTCAATATTTAGGCAGAAATATATGCTTCACATGCATTCTCTGCAAATAATGTACTGTGAGTTACAGGGAGTAAAGGAAACTGCTGTACAGATCAGCATTTTTTGCATCAAAGTAGCTATAAATAGGGTTCCATATCACTTAAAATAAAGCCCTACCCACAGCACAAAGGATACCCTCTACCTTTTAGAGTCCTAATCTTGCAGGAAAGGGAAGAAAACCCATCCCAAACCATAATTATATGAGGTGATAGATTAGAGAATTGGGTAAACGATATGGCAGAAAATGTAGGAAAGGAGAAATCTGACTAGATAGCAAGAAAGCTCTCACCACATCTTTTAGATCCTCATTGTGCCATATCTGCAAGCGTCATATCTGAGTGCAGGTGAAAAAGAATTGTAATAGAAATCATGATCCAGTATAATTTTGAAGGCTGGAAAAGGAAACTCAGCAAATTACTCTCTAGTGAATGGGAATATAACAAAACAATCTGGAGTGAGGAAGGCTTCCCCTTTATTGCTGTATTCTCTAGTTGAAAAAAAAGGCACCCTCAGAACTGGAAGTAAATTTTAAAAAACAATCTCGGAAACCTCATCTAGATGACAGGCACAAAGACAGTAAATATCCTACAATTCTTGGTACAGTGAAGTTTTACTGTAGACTATAGGTAGAATAACTTCCTATTTTTGTCCTTCTTGCTTGAAATTTCTAATCCTATTCAGAATTTTGCAAAAATAAAAATGCAAAACCTGTATTCAACTTAAAATTTTGCTCCAGAATCAGTGCTAATAAAAAAACCCCTGGATTTCCAGATCTTCCCAAAATGCGGCTTACAAATACTGCAGCTATGTCCATGGCCATCTGATGAAAGAAATGCTACATAATTGTTTTTATATAGCTTTCTATTGCATCCCTACTTCCTTAACCAGCTTGTAAACATAGTAACCGCCAAACTATTTGTTGCACATTTTTCTTTCCAGTTTTTAGTTTCCTACACTTCTATTTCTGAGGTGTGGCATCTGCTTGTTTTGTTAATCTAAACGCAAACATAGATATAGGTTCTCTCAGAGATATGTACCTCATTTATCACTTAACTTTTCACTCATGTCACTAAAAAGCCCCAGTGATATATTGTTAAGCTATTTGCTTCAATTCTACACAGCAAGTGACCTACAAAAATACAAGAAGTCAAATAACCTTTAGGATTATGTATGCATGCCCCAAGTAACCAGTGAAAGAAAAGAATGAAGTATATTTGTAATATGTTTTTACCTTCTTCAGTTATGCTGACACACAGATTTGTTATAGCCCAATTGCTTCTGAACAGCATGAGGTACAACCATTCATTCTGCTAAGAACAATATGTCCACCTTTGACTGAACCATACTAGAGACACAAGCTCACTGTATGTCACTGTATGGTTGTACATTTTTTCTATTTTTAAAAATGCATGGTATGTTTTAAAGGTTTTTGCTTGGTGGCTTTAAAAAGTGTGTGGTGTTTATAAAAAGCAACCAGCAAAGTCTCACAAGCATACTTTCAATATGTTATAATAAATATAGAAATTGCCAGTAACTGCTGTGATTGAAAATCTGAAACTACGCAGTATGTGATTCTTCCTAAACTAAACAGAAAAACTGTTAGCACGACCTGTTAGTGAAAAATAGCAGGATAAATCATTATTGCTATTCCACAAACCAAATAATGGCAATATTGAAAAAAATAAGAAAACTTTTTCTATTGTTTATTTTAATCTTTTACATTTAAATTGGGCCTTGGGATTGTGATGGGAGGCAAACTGATACAAAAGTTGCTTTTTTTGTCATTTAAAGTACTTTACCCCTGTAACAAAAGTGTGCATGGCTTTACAGCACTTTAATAATTGGCTTAATTCTTTAAATTAACCCTTGTTAAATGAGGTATTAAATTTGAAGCACCATATTTTACAGCAACCTACAGCGCTTTAAATAACTTCTGTATATTGGTCAAATTTCTGATAAGTGGAGAAGCTCCAGGAGGCTGCAGAACACCCTCTGTCTCCTAACCTGAAAAGTGCAGGGAGGCTCAGAGCCTCCCCACCTAAACACTGAAATTCTGTCATGCTTAAAAGCGCTGCAAATTTATAGTGCTATAAAAAGTGCTCTAAATTACAGCTCTGTAAAAGTGTAAAACGTGCACAGAGCACTTCTGCACACACTGAAAGCTTGCTCTTTTTCCACAAAATAAATATATTACAAACAGTGTCAGTCCTAGCTACTGCCCTACCAGACTGCCTTAAACTGCTTCTGAATCATCGAATCTCTCCTAATCAATTTGGAGGGTTCCAATTTGATTC
>NW_017729033.1:89512444-89512780 GCF_001723915.1 Gavialis gangeticus | reverse complement strand
TGAAGAGCCCATTACTAGTTATAAAATGAATTAATTCTCTACTTCCATGCAATTTTTGGTCTTTCTGGAGACAACCATCAAAAGCATGGTTTAGTGATAACTGTAAAAACAGTTTTGTGATGGGCACACATACCTATTAGAAAATACATGGCCTGAAACAGCCAGTTCATCTCACTGAGATAACCAATTGCTATCAAACAGAAACAACTGTCAAGTTACTGTCACCTATATTTATAAGGAATTCACAGGTCAAAGGCTCTGTGATTTGATTTAAATAAAAATGGATATTTGTTATTTAAATATGCATTTACACACACACATTAATTACAAAAGTTG
>NW_017729033.1:89502384-89507444 GCF_001723915.1 Gavialis gangeticus | reverse complement strand
ATTATTTAAATATGCATTTACACACACACATTAATTACAAAAGTTGTTAGAAGAAATTTAAAATACACCAGGAGGAAGTTTAATAAGAAGACTTACTATGACAACCAAAATGGAATGGCTCACAGCACTGTGATTAACTTGATTGCATGGTATCTTGTGGAATAACGGTTCTGAGTGTTGTTGCTTACTGGATAATCCTGTTTTGTCTGAATTTATTTGTTAATACAAATTTAAGAGAAAAGGTTTCTGTTTGGGCTCACTACTCCTGAACCCTCCAAAGAAACCGCATCCCTTCTGACAATTTATTTAAAAAGCATTTCTATTATCTCTTTAAACAAGGGTTTTTTTCTACCTACTCTCTTTGTTTATATTTGTTAGTCTACATACTACTCAAACTGCCTTAAAAATAAATATAGCTTATGAATTGCAGTAAAGTTTAATCAATGCAGAGGGAAGGCAAAATATTAAATTTCACACAGAAATCTAGAGATCAGAATACAATGGCGAGTAATAGCATGACTTTGATTCATGACATAAACAGCAGAGATGGATTGGCAAAGATATTTATAGTGATTCCAGGATTCATATTATGAAGCAAAATGTTTTTTTTTTCCTTTCAGTTATTCATTGGAAGTTAGGAAATTGGAAAAAACATTCACAAGAAACTTTATCTTGTTGAATAAAAATGTAGTATATCGACTGTTCTTTATTACAAAACAGCCTCAGATGAAAATCAAAACTAAATATGCGTAAACATTTTGGCAAACAAATCCAGCCTCAATCATACGCAGTAAACAAAGCAAACATCTTTATATAAATTACGTTCAGAATCAACAGGCTGAAAAAGTATAGATGTTGAGTAGGCAACTAGTTTGCTCTAAGATCACTACTGCTATTTGAAAAAATGCAGGTATATGAGTTATTTCATCAGTTAAACAGGTACTATTCAAATAGTAAAATCAGTCACTAATCAACCTCTAGTTATTCTCAGTGGGCACATCCACATCTGCAAATTAATGTGAAGCAATAAGCCCTGGCACATATCGTGCCGGAGTTTATTGCTCCCGGGCGCTGTGTTAACACATGTACCCAGGACCATAGCACATTGAGCCAGGTGAGAGCAGCCTTGGCTGGCAGAGGGCACAGGGGGTCAGCCTGCCAGCCCAGGGCTGCTCAACATGCTGCAAAGGGGTTGGCTTGGCACAAGGGTGCTTCAGTGAAGGACTAGTACCCCTCGTGTCCCAGCCAGTCCCGTCAGCATCTACACATGCTGCTCACTAAAAACTCCACCACAGGATAGTACTTGTATTTACAAATACTAACCTGTTACAGAGTTTATTAGTTTCCTGCAGCCTAATCGAGCCACACATGTAGATGCCAAAGCATTTGCTGCAGAGCTAATTAGGCAACTGCACAGTAAATGTCTCATGTAGATGTGCCTACTGTGAATAAATAAGCTTCTTTAAAATGCATATTTAATAGAGGATTATTAATTTATTTCTGTTCTATTTGTGTCATTGTATGCAAGGACAATTCAGTATATATTAAGGGCCCCCAAAATAAGACACCTAACTTCTGTTGAAATTGAATTCCAGGAAAGTTGCATGTCTAACTCCCTTAGGTGGGGATTTTCAAAGGAGTGTAAAGTCACAGGTAAATGATGCAACACTAACATTTCACAAACTTACCTGGAACATCTGTGCCAGCCGTAAGGAAAATTTCTCTAGGTGTTGCACTGAGAAAAGAGGCCTGTTTTCTTTTCGCCAATATGGTTCGGGGGGGCATGTACTGGCTTTTACCATGCAATTTCTCAAATGATTTCTGAACCTCATAGGAACCTGGTGGTGGAACTTCCTGTAGTTTTAAGAAAAGTCAGAAAAATGTCAGAAGGAACTACACAGAATTTACTTTGCATGGTAAACATCGAATTACAACAGCATCAGTTACGGGAAAGCACCAAATGCTGAACACTTTTGTTTACCTTACGTCTGCTACAGACAGATTTCACTAAAACCATAAAACTAATTTTATTCCATCACTGGTTTGGTTTGGTTTGGTTTGATTTACCATTTGTTCTCCCACCTCCTTTTGGACCCTCCTATAATCCACAGAATAACAGTCTCTGGTTAAGAAAGAGACCTTCTTAGTGCTGTGTACACTATCTTACCAGCTACATCGTGCATAAGTATATATTAAGAACTAAGTTCCTAATTTAGGAGGTTAAAATGCTATATCTGTTATCCTTTTAAGATTTAGATAAACTCAGAAAATAAGATTTATGAAAGATAGAACAACATTAGGACTCTTCTTTATGCTCTGGGCATGGCCCCATTTCAGCCAATACCTAATTTTTTTTTCCAATCCTGGTACTGCTTTAATTAATATGACTACAGGCCCAGTTAACTTGTGACATCTCGTGATACTGGATGCTACTGATACAGGAAGTGTCAGCTTTCTATAACCTCAGAATTTCCTTTAACCAATCATATGTGGTCCTATAAGCAGCAATTTAGTGACACAAATCAATGTGCTCCTGCTTCAAGTTAGCCTTTTCTGATGCATATATAATTCATATTCTTTTTGAGAGACACAACTTAGCATTTGCATAGACACACACCTCACTAAAAAAAAGTTTAGTTCTTGCTTAATTCTGACATAACTGGATGGCATTTCCTCTTCTCTAAGCATGCTATCCACCTAAGAACCCATTGGTACGTCATTAAGAGCCAGCCTCTCTCTATTTCTGCAGCACAGAACACAGGTAGGCACCTGCTGACTAGCTAGACAGCTATCCTCACATTATCATTTCTAATTAATCTTTGGAATAACAAGGAATAATAAGTTTCTGGGTAATAATGGGAATAGTGCTAACTCATTTCCTTATTCTGCTGTTTTTAATTTAACTGGTCTTGTTTCATTACACCAGGGAATTTATTATATTTATAGTACAAGACAAACCTGCTTACTGCAGATGAAAGAGCAAGGGAATCAGAAAGAATCATTTAATGCAGTCCCCTCAATAAGTTCAGTATGTGCTTCTGAATTTATGTACAGCACCTCTATATTTTATGGAAGTCACAGGAGGTTACAGTACCACTGAACATGGTCCTGATTAAAATCCCAGCTGGAATATTGTGTGCAAGTATGGACTCTGCAGTTTCACCATATGCCTCTTAAAATGAAGGATACAGCCCACAGCTGTATTGGTCTTTTCTTGATTTTGGGTTTGGTTTTTTTGCGACTCCATCATATTGCTGAATCATGTTGAGTCTGATCTACCAAACCCTCAAACCCCAAATTACCTCATATTTTGCATTTGTACATTTGCTTTTTTCTTCCCTAGATTCAGTATATTATAACATATTTTCAAGAGTCCATCAAGGCTTCAAATTTAAGATGACCCCCTATAATTAGATTCAATACATGGAAAATTTATAAATTGGTTATAATTTCCCATGCATAGAATCCATCCCCTCCAACCACTGCAGCAGATCCCAGCAGTGCTTGGGTGATAGGTGGTAGGGGGTCAAAGGGCCTGACCTCCACCCCTTGCTCCCTTGTCTTGACAACCACTTGTCCCTTCCCTCCCCCCACTGCTGCTGCCCACCCCTAGTGCCTGAATACCCCAGTACCTGCCCTTCCACACTATCTGGTACCACCTGGTTCCTGTCTCCCACCACTTTCCTCCCTTCTCACCTGCTCCCCTGCCTGCCCCACAGCACTGCCCCCTCAACACTGCATTATTTCTGCCCCACCCACACTGCTGCTTATCTTCTGTCACTGCTCTGCCTTCGCCTCCAAGCCCATTCCAGCCTTGAGCATGGAGTACATGGTACTTTGGCCCATACTCAGCCAGGCAGCAGTGGCAGCAGCTCAGGTCTCAGCCCTAGGTCAGAGCTGGAGCCAGAGCCTCCATTGCCTCAGCCACTCCTGCTTGACCAGGCAGGGCTGAAGTGACCATGTGTGGCCAGGATCAGGTCCAGAGTCAGAGCTCCTGCAGCCGCTTATCCCCTCCTCCCCTTGCTTATACTCAAACTCAAGACAAGGGGCTTTCCCCCCTATACTGAATGGGGGGAGGGGGCTTGTCTTTCATTCAACTAAATAAGGTATTTGTCTTTGATGGATTTCATTTCTTTGTTTAGTACCTAGTTCTCCAATCTTTCAAAAGCCTTTTGAATTTTAATCCTGTTCTCCAAAGTGTTCCCTGAATCAACCCTTCCCACTTCTGTAACTTCTGCAAATATGATCAGGAAGCTCTGCATTCCCAGTTCCAAATCATTAATACAAATGTTAAACAAAATCAAAGCCAGCACAGACCAGAGTAGAATCTGCCTTCAAGCCTCCTGCATTCTTACACCAATCTATTTATAGTGACCTTCTGCTTGTAGTAATTCATCCAATTATGTATTCAACTAATAGAAATTCTACCTGTGTACTTATAAAAATGTCATATAAGACTGATCAAAACCTTACTAAAGTCTGTTATGTTCACAGCATTCCTTCATCCCTTTTACTGACCACAAAAGAAAATCAGGTTGGCCAAATCCATGCTAGTTACTAAGTGATCACCATTTCCTCCTTCACATGTTTTCAAATTGCTTTTGTTCTAGTAACTTTACAGATGATGAGGTCAGGTTGATTAATCTGTAATTAATCAGGCCCTTCCTTTTAACATGTTTAAAAATGAGCACTATATTAGCTCATCTCCTGTCCCCGACAGGGCTTTGCAAAGCTTCGGGTGCTGATTCGATTCAGAGGAGATTTGTCCCAATTTGGTGGCCAAATCTCCAAATCGGAATCAAATCAGGGGACCAATTAAAATGTCCAAATCAACTCAAAGCTCTCCAAATTGATTTGGAAAAGGTTCAGAGAGCTTCAGCAATTTTGGCAGTCCTCGCTCGCTCTCACAGGGAGCTGGACCCAGACTCCATGCTGGTAATTAGAGGGTGGGGGAGGGGGAGCTGGAAGGGGGGAAAACCATGGATGGATCCCTGCCAGGCCCTAACCCCTGCCTGCTCCCCCAACCCCCACCCGCTCTCCCAGTTCCCCACCCCCCAGGG
>NW_017729033.1:89500178-89502180 GCF_001723915.1 Gavialis gangeticus | reverse complement strand
CAGCCATGGGGGGGCAGGCTGGAAGAGTGGGCAGGGGTCAGGGGGCTCATGGCAGAGCCCCCAACATGGCACGGGGCAGTGGGGGGCAGCAGGGATCACACCCTTCACACACACCTGGCAGCAGCTAGTGAGTGTGGGTTGTTTTTTTTTTCCAAAGAGCTGAGGCCAGACGGGGCAGCCACTGAGAGTGGGCAGGGGATGGGGCCTTTGTGATTCAGAGATTCAACTGATTTGGCAGCAGCCAAATCTCTGAATCAGATTCGGCCGAATCAATTTGGGGCAGTGATTCAAATCACCAAATCAAATCACTGTCCCCCAAATCAGCCAAATCCAAATCTGAAGCAAATACTAGCCACTTCGCACAGACGTAATCCCCCATGATTTTGTAAACTTTGCTGTCAATGGCTGTGAGATTTCTTCAGCCAGTTCCATCAGCACCCTGGAATGAATTTCATTAGGAACTGCTAACTTAAATTCATTCAAATTTGTCAAAAAACTGTCTGACATGATCTTTATTATGATCCACAGGCCTTTTTCTTCATCTGCATTAATTTTGTTAGCTGTCTAGTCACAGTTTATGATTTTTTTCTCAAGACTGAGGAAAAGTCATCACTGATCTGCTCTGCTTTCTTGGTATCTTCCACTATTGGCTCAATTTTCCTATTGTTGGACCCACAGGTGCATCTACAAATGGACTTTAATACGTAGTAGCCTATTTTACTGTGCGTTAAATCGCTGCATAAGAAATTGTGCTATTACACTAATGCACAGTAAAATAGGCTACTATGCATTAAACGTTACCTAAGAAGTGTGCTTGAACTTCTGCACATCAGGGAAGCTCAATGCACATTTATTTAGTACCTCATACTGGACGTACTAAATTTAATGCACATTAGAAAAAGTGCATTAATACATGTGTAAACGTGCCCAAAGTTTTCTTGTCCTTTCTTTTCTGTTTGATATATTTATAGAACCATTCTTGCTGTTTTAATGTCCCTTGCCAGTTGTATCTCATTTTTCGCCTTTTAGTTTCTAATTTTGTCCTTGTCAGGTGCTGCTATACCTTGGTATGCTTCCTTAGTGACTTGCCCTCCTCTATCCTCTGTATGGTTTCTTCTTTTTTTTTAAGGCAGCTAAGAAGCTCCATATGTAGCTGTACATAGTCTCCTATGCTTCTTTGTTAATCTCATGCCTCCTCTTTCTTAGAATCATAACAAATTCTTTTATATCATGATCACTTCTAACTCAAGCTTCCTATCACCTTCATGTTAATATCTCTTAGCCATATTGCTGTTCCCTAGCCCTTCTTCAGACTTTCCCTCTTCTCTTGATCTTCGTCCCTCATGAATGACTGCCATGGCCAATGGATTTTCTTCACCATCCCCAAAGTGACCTAGTTTAAATATGGTCTCACCAGATGAGTGAGAAAATGTCAAAAAATGCTCTGCCCAAACTTTGTCAGGTGGATCCATCTCTGGTGAGCAGTTCTCTTTCCTGGAACATCAGTCCATTTCTTTCTAAGTCACATATTTCTTCTTTCATATGACAAAAATGTTGTCTATATCTTTATATTTGTGCATTTTGGCATTTTTTTCAATTCAGGAGCTCTTGGCCATCAGAGATGTTACCAGGGATCACCACACAGAAGTGGTTCTTGTCAATCCCTGTGTGGTGGAGCACCTTTGGGGTACTCACCACATGGCAAGGGCTACAGTAGGCTGGGGCTGAGCCCAGCAGGGAAGGAAGACAAGTAATGTTGTAGACAAGACGGGTAATGTGGGACCCCTGCAGGATACACTGGGCAATCTGGTGGTTGCGTCAGAGGAGAAAGCGGACCTCTTTAACCAATTCTTCACCTCCGTTTTCTTGTGCAGGGACCGGGACTTCCCTGCTGTGATAGAAGCCGGACTCGAGGGGATCGCCTTCAGACCTCAGGTTGGGGAGGACCGGGTTAGAGAGCTTCTGGAGGGGCTGGACGCGTTCAAGTCAGCGGGTCCGGATG
>NW_017729033.1:89494643-89499585 GCF_001723915.1 Gavialis gangeticus | reverse complement strand
ACCAACTTCCAAGGGAAGTGGTGCTGGCCCCTACCCTGGGGGTCTTTAAGAAGAGGCTGGATGCCTACCTGGCTGGACTCATTTGAGTCCCGTTTCTCTTTTTGGGGTTTTTTGTTGTTCTCCCGCCCTGGCGGGGGGTCGGGCTAGAAGATCTACTAGGTCCCTTCCGACCCTAAATCTATGAAACTATGAAACTATGAAGTAAACCCCCCAGATCTCATTCTAAGGGGAGAGGTGTGTGGCACAGCACCTCTGGGTGTGCTCACCACTTGAGGGCTCTCACAGGCTCCAAGGGGAGCCTGATTTGGAGGAGCAGCTGGGGAAACCTGCCCCAGGTACCATTTTAAGGGGGAAGGTGTATGACAGGGCACTGCTGGTGCCTGCCACTTTAAGACTAGAGCCAAGCAGCCAGCAGGTGCTTGATTGTGGTGGCCATTTTAGAACTCTGGCTACCCATATAAACAGATCAGTTTCCAGCTGGCAGGGAAGGCAGTAACATGGTCTAGCTGCAAGGCTCCATAATATCCTGGAGGTAAAGGAGGAGCTGTAGGGGATGGCTAGGAGGCTCCTGGTCCTGGGCATGACCTAAAACTGCACCCTGCCAAGAGTGGGTGGCCTGATGGGGCTCTCAGTGGTGCAGGAGCCCCCAGGAAATACAGGCCAGTTATCACCATGGTGAAAGGCAGGTAGGGGGTGCCTTAACCCTAGCCCTCACCTTCGGGTGGGTTAAGTAACACCGGAGGTAGTTGGGGGCCAGGCATGGCTGAGGCCACCTGAGCCCTGTGGGGTACAAAACCCCAAGAGACCCTGAGGAGGGAAAGTGTGGGCCAGGCAAGTCTGAAGCCACCTGAGCCCTGTGGGGTGAGAGACCCCGAAGACGGAGAGTGGAGGCCAGCCCTGTGTGGGGTGCAAGACCCCGAGAGACCCTGTGGAGAGAAAGTGGGGCCAGGCATGGCTACAGCCTCCTGAGCCCACCAAGGAGCGAAGCCCCGTGGTCCTGAGTGAAGGGGGTGGTGTGGAACCCTGAGTGAAGGGATAAGAATGCCCTAGTAAGGGGTGGCCCCAGAAAGGGATGGAGATGAAGAGCCCCAGTGGGGGTGGGGGGAAGGAAAACCAGAGGGCTGAGTGCCCAGTATGTTTATGTACGTAGAGTTGCTCCCGGAAGGGGCTAAAGCAAGCTTAGACCTGGTCAGGTAATTGGCTGGCCACTACCCCAGTGAGGGTCATGGGAGAGGCCCAAAAGACGGTATGTCTGCCACCCAAGGGATGGACTAGCTAAGGGGCTTGCTCCAAGAAGGAGCAAGGCAGGATGAGTTGTTGATGTATGAAAGAGACCCTGCGAGAGAGGGTGCAGTGGGAGAGGCCCTAGTGAGAGTCGTTGATGTACGAATGTGTGTGTGACTGAGGCCTGACGATGAGGCCTAAGCTTGGTCCAGCTGTAGGCCAGGAGTACTACAACATTTGGATGCCATCTGCGAGGCATGGGCTGCGGTGTAGGGCAGGTTTGGAGCTGCAGATAGCACCTCCTCCCACTTTAATTTACAACTATTAACTAATTAAGAACAAGACATGGCAGGCGAGTCAGGTGGGAGGCGAGCCAAGTGGGGAGCCTAGCACTGTGACCAGGCGGGGAACCCCACTTTGCTACGCCCTGTCACATATTTCTTTCTATCATATAACAGTCCCTACATAGACGTGTGCCACTAGACCTCCAAACTCCTTTATTCTCCTGCCTAATGCCTCATCATCTGTTCTGATCTGTTCTAGGTCATTCTGGGCAGTATTATGACTGCATGCTCACTTGGACATGCAGGAAATGGTACCAGGTCCAAAGGATGAATGACCTCTGGTAATCCCTCTCTCATGTCCTGAATCAGGCTCCAGGCATGCATAACACCCCACATGATTCTAAGTCTGGACAGATGGATGACTGTCCCCTGCTAGAAGAAGCCTTTGACCACCACATTCCTGCTTTTCTTTGAGTTAGTGCTCATGGAACCATCAGTTGCCATGACCTTGCAACTTCTGATCTTCATTTCCAATTAAGTTAAACCCAGGGGTATCACTAGGCAGCTCTGTACCTAGGGGAGCCAAAATTCAATGGTGGCTATTTTTGCACCATCCAATAAAGCTGGCATCCAGGGCTACTGTCTTAGTTGCTCAACCTCAAAGGTATGCTACTGGATAAATCAAATAAAGTAGCTAACCAATCCCAAGGTTGGAATTCTGAAAGGGAACACTAAGATATTGGAGAATCAGAGGAAGCCAAAATTAGTACAGGGACCTGACAGTTGAACTGCAGGGTCTCAATTCTGAGAACAGAAAGTAAGAGGACCTGCGCACTGAAATATTGTCCAGAGATACAAAATCAGAGGCCAGTGCCTGGACTCTGCTCAGTCTTAGTAAACTTAAAAACACATAGGCTTAGTGGGCAAGGCCCAAAGCAGCGTCCAAAATAGGTGAGTATACCAGGACAGGAAACTTTCTCACACATAAGGATTGACTCCAACATTGATTGTAGTCTGGGTAGCAAAGTGCTCATTCACATGAATGTACTGCTAGGTCTCATATGTAAGATATTGGTAGATCAATATTCACTGAAACTTGCATCTAGTGGGGAAAATTCAGGCCACAATGGGAATTTTAGTGTAGACTCTGTATCAAGATTTCAGCCCCAGGTATTCATCTGAGTAGGAAGCCTGTAGGGATAAACACCTGCATTATGTTAAAATATCCCATTTTCTTTCAAATAACCCTTGTAATAGGATTCAGATGAAAGTGAAAAAGAGAAAATATCATTCACATGGTAAATTTCCTGTAAACAGAATGCAAAACTTCCTGTAAAGAGAGAATAAGATTGTCTTTCAGTTTCCCCTGACATAACAGCAACTCTTTAGGTATTCCCATAAAATAGTTAAACTTTTATGTAAAAAGAATTAATATTTCTTACTTTAAAATATGCATGCACATAATAAACCTTAAAGCAAAAATATATATAATGCATTGTTATGCTTCAATGTGATAATTCTTATATTATTATTTCAAACGAAACTAATTCTGCAAGATGTAGTACTTGTTTATTTCTATTTGTTCCCATTTGCATCTCTCAAAATGCTTCAGGCACAACACAGAAGTTAAAAAAAATTCAAATGTTAATCTATCACATGTCAAAAGATATTGAAAGGCAAGTGGCAAATTAGATATATTGTATATATTGTAAAATTAAATTTGGTTTTCATCTACAGGGTAATTTTCATGTCTTGCAAATCAGGCAGATTGACTGACAGAATATCTTGTGTTTGGAAGTAATCAACTACGCAACGTGCAATTTTAAGAATTTAATCTGTTTTGCCTCTGGTAATTTCTTTGCTTTGTGAGTACTACAGACCTAGTCAAACCTTTCTTGGCCAATTTTCTCAGATATCACTTTCCATATATAACTATATTTATCACAATGCGACAGAGCAAGCAAAACAATGGGGCACACCCTTAAAGCTTTTTATAATGTACTTTCCTACGCTAATGACTCTTTCTCCTAATCATTTTTATAAACTGGTTGGGGCTCCTCCCCCAAGACATTTGTCTTAAGTTATTCACCAAATTACTCACTGTTGCAGATAACATAGCAAAGAAGAAGTGGGCCATTTGTCCCTCCACCTAAGACAGACCAATGCTCCCTTCAGCTTTCTCCGATTTTCTTCCTTTTCTCAGGGATATAAATTCTTTATATATCCATCCATTGTTCCAACAGGTCTTTCTAGACCACTAATTTACAGGCCTTTTTGCCTTAAAGCAATGATTCTCAATCAGGGTGCCAGGGCACCCTGGGGTGCTGCCAGGTCCTTTTAAGAGTGTCCATAGGTATGAGGAGATAAGTGATATGTGAGGAGATAAGCAGATAAGCACAATATCAGGCCTTTCCTTTCATTGGTCAATCATTTATCCCTACTGCAAGGAGGTAAGCACTGCAATGCATGAATTAGTTTTTGAAATCTGTTGCCACTCAGTTCACAGAAGTTCACCTTAAGTCCAAAAAGGCTGAGAACCACTGCCGTAATGAATAAAGAACCAAGGCTAATGCAAGTTTGTACTTCATCTCAGGGTATGGATAAATGTCAGTTTGTAGCAATTCAAAAGGCCAGAAGGAACTGCTGTCCAGACTTGTAGTGAAAAAGTGAGCTAAATTATCCCAACTTTGACCCTTGATGAAGCAGAGTTAAAGCTGGAGAGGTTTGGCTGCACTTGTATTATGACAGGGTCATGCAGATATAACAATTACAGCACAGCAGCTGTTGTACGCTCCTGAGCAGCAGCTCTCCCTCCTTTTTTGAAGCCAACACATACCCTGAGATGAAGATCCAATTTACATTAGCCTTGGCCCTAACATGCTAGATTCATAGATTCTAGGGTCAGAAGGGACCTCAGTGGGCCATCTAGTCCAACGCCCTGTCCCTGGCAGGCAAGAAAAGGGTCACCAAACCTGGGATCGTGTGATCCCAGCCAGGTGCCTGTCCAGTCTCCTCCTGAAGATCCCCAAGGAGGGGGCGAGAACCACCTCCCTTGGAAGTCCATTCCAGATCCTGGCAACCCTGACCGTGAAGAATTTTTTTCTAATGTCCAGTCTAAACCTACTCTCCAATAGCTTATGACCATTGTTCCTTGTTATTCCAGGGGGTGCTCGGGTAAACAGATTATAGTCTACTTTGTGTTGCTCCCTCCTTATGAATTTGTACACTGCCACAAGGTCCCCTCTCATCCTTCTCTTGGAGAGGCTGAAGAGGTTAAGGTCCCTTAGCCTTTCGTCATAAGGCCTTCCCTGCAGGCCTCCAATCAGAAGAGGGGCTCTTCTTTGGACCCTCTCCAGGTTATCCGCATCCTGCTTGAAATGCAGCATCCAAAACTGGACACAGTACTCCAGCTGCGGCCTGACCAGTGCCACGTA
>NW_017729033.1:89489360-89489643 GCF_001723915.1 Gavialis gangeticus | reverse complement strand
ACCATTGTTCCTTGTTATTCCAGGGGGTGCTCGGGTAAACAGATTATAGTCTACTTTGTGTTGCTCCCTCCTTATGAATTTGTACACTGCCACAAGGTCCCCTCTCATCCTTCTCTTGGAGAGGCTGAAGAGGTTAAGGTCCCTTAGCCTTTCGTCATAAGGCCTTCCCTGCAGGCCTCCAATCAGAAGAGGGGCTCTTCTTTGGACCCTCTCCAGGTTATCCGCATCCTGCTTGAAATGCAGCATCCAAAACTGGACACAGTACTCCAGCTGCGGCCTGACC
>NW_017729033.1:89487970-89489349 GCF_001723915.1 Gavialis gangeticus | reverse complement strand
ACTCCTGCATCTAAACATTTGGTGGCCTTGTTGTAAAAATAGCAAATATGGGTTTTCCTATTCCCCATTTCCTTGGCCTCAGAGACTACATTACCATTCCCAGGAGTCTGTTTTACTGAACGTTGGAATAGGGTAACATTAGTCCCAGGCCAAGAACACATTTCGTTATTTGTAGTGGTGGAAATGTTCCACTGCTAGAAATGTTTCAGGAAGAGGGAGCAGTACAGGCATTTAGCCTGCAACTACCCCCTCTCCCCTGCTCCTCATGCCTTCCCAAAACTTGGGGATCCCAGTCTGCGGAAAGTATGAAGAACAGCAGCTATTCCAGGCTTCCTATTACCAGGCAAAGACCCTCACCCACTCCTCAGACTGCAAACCCCAGTCTGAGGAGCAGGCAAGGAGTAAGGAGTGACTGCTCTTCCACTCAGCTCCTGGTGGCTGGAAGCCAAGCAGAGGGGGTAGTCTAGCAAATCTCCTGCCCATTCATCATACTAGGGACCCTAGAGACAAGTAGCAAGTGTGATTTCAAAAAATGTTCTGTTTGATTTTCCTGTTCCTTTAGGAAGGGGACTGCCCAATACTTGTCTGTCTTCCCTTCTGGGCTTCCCATCTGATCCCTTCATCAAGATAATGCTAAGGATAATCAACTTGCCAAAAACAAAGGCTCTTTCAGGTTCACTTGAGATCGCCCAGTCACCATGACAACCATGAGCTTATCCCTGGCTCTCCACATTTACCTAACATGCCTCTGGATCTCATTTATGAATGGAATTAGTCATGAGAATTTGAAAACAACAGTTTTACCAGGATCAAGCAGTACTAAAATTGAGGTTCAAGTCTAGAATCACCTTTCTTTCCATGAATATGGAAGACTTTTATCAGTCATCTAATCATGGAAATTGCTGGACTCAAGCACATTTCTCCATGGTAGAAGACTATGAAGAAAACACCCTATTCTTTTGTATGCGTGGTCATTAATCACTGTGATGTCTGTCTCCTAAGCATCCTAGTAAACTTTCTTTATCAGTCACAATGCACCATGCAAACTCACCTGCAACAAATCCACCTTATGGCTCTAAGCCCTATTTGTTGAAATACAGTTGGTACTGGTAAAAGGACAGAAAGCTTTATTGATTACTTCATTTGCAAAATTATTTGCAACAGAACTGTTTCAAGTAGGTGAAACCCTTGATAGACCTTGACTGTAGAAAAAAAGGAAGAAGAATAAATTGAATGTCTTCTCAGGAATGTTTCAGCCAGTCATTGCACTGACCATAGAAACATTCTTTAAAGGCCTTTGGCTTAGGGCTGCAAATTGCTCATGCCCCTCAAGGTTTGTAAATGCAAGAGAGTAATTAATTTCAAAAGTAGCTGAAAGG
>NW_017729033.1:89478483-89487960 GCF_001723915.1 Gavialis gangeticus | reverse complement strand
AAAAAAGGAAGAAGAATAAATTGAATGTCTTCTCAGGAATGTTTCAGCCAGTCATTGCACTGACCATAGAAACATTCTTTAAAGGCCTTTGGCTTAGGGCTGCAAATTGCTCATGCCCCTCAAGGTTTGTAAATGCAAGAGAGTAATTAATTTCAAAAGTAGCTGCAAGGTACACCTCTGTTTGAGAGGACGATGTTCTAAAGTCCCTTAAATGAGAGTTCATTAGACCTAAGGCAGTTACCTGCAGAACTTTGCCTCAATGTTGTTTGTATCAGAGCAGTTCCATTCATGGGGCCATAGCCCTACACAAGTATCCATGACTTGACATTTTTACCATGAACTCCCTGATTATAAAGTTCTGGTTATATTAGGAATCCCATATAGGGCGCATCTACATGAGACACTACATTGCCGCAGCCACAAGCAATGGCAATATAGCTCATTGCTACAGAGACAGCATTGGCAGGCACAAAACATGATGCCGACACTACTGCACAGAAGCAATGAACTACTGTGCAGTAAGGTTGCAAACAACCCACGTGCAACCAGGACTACGCAGTAACTGTGCAGTCAGGGGTGCATGTAGATGCGCCCATAGAAACTGGTAATGGAACCTGACAACCCTGCAAAATATCAAGAAAGATTCACTCTTATCTGATGCATTGAACTTGTGAATACAGCACTGAATACCTTTAGCAAGTATTCACACAAAAATGTTGCTTGAGCATGAAGGCAAATATGACTGATAGAGGTGAAAAAGCTGAAAAGAGACACTTTGGCATTGATTATAATATGAATGTGACAAAAGAAAGAAGGCATAAATTACTAAGATACAAAGTCAAGAGGAACCAATTGGAAAATGGAAGTATTGTAGGCTGGGGTAGTGATAAATTACTCTAAGCCACACTTCCTGTTACTTGCATACCTTTTATATTAAGGTAGTGAGAGAAATGAGAGAGCACTGTATAGATTTCACATTACAGTGAGACTATATTCTGCCACTTCACATATTAAGTGCCATCTTATTTTGCAAATAAGCCCACTGATTTCAATAGGGCTATTTCTGTAGTAGGGGGTAGAGCTATGCTCAACAAAGAACATGTAATAGAATATGATCCAATGTTAGCAGCAAATGAAGAGAATTTCTTAAGCCTTTGCCTTATTATTACATACCTTCACTAAAGTTTTTCAGATGAGTTACTGAAAGATACATGCACAGTTAAACTGAGCATTGCCAAAAATACTATAAAATTCCATTATGCTGTAGTGTGAATTTGCAAAAAGCAATTTCTGAGGCTTACAAATCGGTCAGCTGTAAACCAATTTTCAGTGAAACACAAAGGACTTACTATTCAAAGGGGCTAATTCTTGACCAAATTTCAAGTTTCTGCCCCCAGGTCATTGTTGCTGTTACAACTGATCAAAACAAAACCATAACATTTCATTGTAATCAGGTCAGCAACATTTTTCTGCCTTCCATTACTAGAAAAAGCATGACTTACATTTTGAGGCAGCAACAAGGAAAACCCAATAAAGCTAATAAGGCAGGAAAATTTCAAGTAAAAAAAAAAGGTGGGAGGAAAGGTTTAGAAAATGGGTAACTTCACCTAGGATAATTGCATCATGACATGCAGAACCAATGTCATACATGCAGAATCTATTACCTTACCTAAAAGTTATAAAAATACTATTTGTAACAGCACAGCTAGGTAGTACACCAAGGACGTCCAGTTGTACAAGGTGTCAGTCCTATGTCACATAGCCCAGTAGTATAGGCAACATATCATGCAAAATGATGTCTGCTAGGGTGAAAGTGAGATGTGCAAATTGGTTTCAAAATATCACCTGTCATACTGACATATTAGCACTTCTGAGCTAATATACACACAGGGAAATGTCGTAATTCAGGGCCAAATAAGGTATATACCATATTTACCCTAATCCAAGTATTTAAGATTACCCCGCAACAATTAGATTCTATACATGGAAAGTTATAACAAACATATAATTTTACATGCATAGAAACTAATTATTGGAGCATCATCTTAAATTCTTCCCTCCCCCCCACATCCCCCCACACACACACACAGCTCCGCAGTGAGGAAAACAGTTGCAGAGTGGCAGGGGGGCAGGAAGTGAAGAGACAAGCAGTCGGAAGCAGGTAGCTTAACTTCCACATCTTGCTTCCCCCCACCACTTGCCAAGCTCCAGTACCTGAAACCTTCTGTGCCTGCTCCCCTACTACCTATCCCCTCTAATGGGATCCCCCATCCCACTTGCTCCCCTACCTGCTCTCCTGCTACCTGCCCCAACCACTGCTGTCTAGCCCTACTTGCCACTTGCCCCCTTCCCACTGCTATTTCCTCTTTGTTATAACTCCAGCCCCAGCCCTGGATAGGCAACAGGAGCCATGTCAGCTCTGACATTGGCCCTGGCCAGGCAGCCATGGAGCAGCAACTCCAACCTCAGCCCTGGGTCACAGCCAGAGACACAGCCACAGTCACAACAGCTGCCTGCCTCAGGCCAGTGCTCAGATCCAAGGCAAAGCTTTCCCTCCCCAACACCCTATGTTGAATGGGGGAAAAACTCATCTTAGATTTGAGTAAATATAGTACAATTCCAAAGAACTATTTTGAATGGCACGTAAATCCGAGCAGGATAGGTGTCTTAGAAATAACTACCATAGATTAGCTAGCAGAGGAATACAGAATGCACTGTGTAACATCAGTATTCCACACACTGCCCTTCAGAAGATAATGGAGATAATATGGTTATGCTTACCTTACCAATGTAAGTGTTTCTCCCTTAGTGAAAGGCAGAATTTTCTATTGATAATGTTGGATTCTTCTAATCTACTTTTTCCTCAAGGAACTATATCCAATAAATATTATTCATATACCCAGGTTACTAAAGGCAATAACAAAAGAATAGTTGTTGGATTGCCCCCCAATTCAACTCTTGCCTATTTTGTGGGGCCAAATTCAACTATTTGCTATTCAAATTTTTATATTAACACTGGAAAAAGGTTTGCATCTCACAGACCTAAGGGAATCTCCTTGAGCAAAAACAGCTTGGATAGCCCTTCTCTTTCAACAAATACCTCAGCCACTGAGGCAAAAATTTCCTTATGAAAAAAATCATTGGTGAGCACAACTCTGTTTGAGATACCACGATTCTCTTTTTCATCAGACCTACTCAGCATAAAACAGATTTGAAGAGCAAATCGTTCTTAATGTTGAAAACTGAAGAAAGAAAATTGCAACTGTGATAGTCAAATGCTAATATACTGTTCCTTCAGGGTATGAATAAAAGGATTTGGTGCCAGACATTTGGCCCAAGCAACTGACTAGCCAGGGTAGATTTGATTTATATCAAATCAACTGAAATCATGATTTAATAATCACAATTTAAATAGCTGGTGAATAAGCCTTGATTTAATCACCGTTTTCTACAAAAAGTGCATTCTTGTTGTTTGGTATTACCTTAATACATATTACTCACAACTCAGAGATAGATGTAGGTTTCATTTTTAGAAGGTGCACACTATACATTTTAAAGCAGTGATTTATTTTGCTATTTTTCAGATTAATTTTGCAGCTATATCAGAAAACTGAATTATGATTTGGTTATTTTATTTACCAAAGCTAATTGAAGCAGGTACTTGTGAAGTCATTGGGATGTGAAATATCTCCAATTCATTAAATTAAACATGGATATTTGGGGGATATTTTTGCCACACTGTATTTGGAGGACATCAAATGAGCACTGCAAACATATGTTATTAGCATGGGGCTTTCATCATTTTCTTCTAGATTTCTTCTCTTTTTTATGGCCTGGCAAGCCTGCTGCCAGGACAGGTTTTCCTTTGTACCATATCATTCCCTCACTAGATCTCAAATCATCGGAGAGGCTATACTCAAAAACCTATCCCTTTGAATATTCTGTTCAAAGTGCTTCTCTCTCATGTCTACTACCCCTCATTCCTTGCATTTATCTCCAGCCTCCTCCTCCTTACCCAGATCTACTCTACCCCCAACAATCCTCTATTCATTTAACTTCTTGAAACTTTGCACTTTTAGAGAGAGGCTAGGGCTTGACTCTGTGTACACATAACCTGCAGAGACACAATAGAGCTGATGGGTAGGTAACCTGGCTGTTACCTCTCATCTCCATGTTCTGCTGTTAATAACAATGTTAACGTTACCTCTGGAGACACAAATACACAGTATGAGAACTGAAACTAAGCATCACAGGGGGCGTCAACCTGTCACACACTGTTACTGCGGCATACTTTAGTACTTCCTTTCAGAACTGCCCATACTGCACCACGCACACAGCACATGGTTAGTTTTTGCTGCTACTTTGCCATATTGGCGCACTAAAACAGAACCACACCAGTACAGTGAAGTAGCTGCCTATCATGTGTAAACTCATGTGATTGCTACATTGCCGGAACGTGTCATATTACAACACAGAACATTGCTATGGCGACACAGGGTGATGTGTAGACGCGCCCACAGAGATGGTTAATGGGTTCTTCTAGACTGAACATTGAGTCCCATTGGGTAGAGTGGTTTTCTTTAATCTTTACTAATCTGTAAAGGAGCCTCTATAAGATTGGGCCCCTAATACAGTCCATGGCCTGTTGTGACCTATTTATAAAAGTTTTATCAAACTCCAAGAACACCTACCCAGGGTAACAGAAAAGCACAAACAGCTGAAGCAGTTTGTACTCTTCTGCTACAGATATCCACTTATTTTCCATTCATGTTGGCAGGACAAAAAGTATTGATGTCTATTTGCTCTGCATTTGTACTGCCATCAACATTTTTATGGTAGCACAGATGAGACATCAAGTGATGTCTGTTTTCACCCAAAATCTTTCTAGGACTTCAGCAAGACTACTTTGATCTCTGCAGAGAAATATAAATCCCCTCTCCTAGAAGGCCAGCAGCTATGCTGTCAAGTTAAAGGATGTGATACTATCCTGTCACTTTGTTCATAGAAACGACTTTGGCTCAGCATGAAGTGAACTGGCAGTCTCTGGAAAGAGCTACTAGAGTCTCACATCTAAATCTTCCATTAACTTGTTGCAACTACATATATATTTTCTATATGAGAGATAATCTGAAAGTCCTTAGCTCTAGCTTTAAGTTAATGTGGAATTTTGACTTCTGAAACTTCCAAGGTTCATAAACAAAAACGTCAAAATATACTTCCTAACCTATATTAGAGATTTTCATGCCTAACATTACCTGAGAAGGAAGCATGAGGTAAGGATTTCTGTGAGACATAAGTATATTTTCAAGATATTCTTGGTCAGTGTTAGACTTGCAGAGTCTAAGACTTGCCAAAATAGAAACTATTACATTCAGACTGAAGATGCTTGGTTTCTATGTGAGAGAAGGACTTCTTAGGTTGATATCTTCCATTGCACCAACTATGTAGTTGGGATAAAGTTAGACAGCTTTTCAAATGCAAGTTGTTCTTTCACCATAAGTATGGGGAAATACTATTCTTTGTTTTACTGAAATGTAGAAATAATTCTCTTAAGAGTTGAAGAACCTAAAACATTCCTGAGATTTGAAAGTGGAGATTTTATACTCAAGCTAAGCCATAATGAATTTGCTTTTCAATTATGTACTTGTTCAATATCCAGTTCCAGAACAGGCCATGGATGACTGCTTTAAGAATGATACAGTAAGAGGCTTAACATTCTTTTTTCTGGCAATGATGTTGCATCATTTCTATGGTTCCTTCTTTCCCTCTGAACCTGCCTTACTTCTTGCAGTATTTTCTCATGGCAGGGTTCCAGTAATGGATCCAGGAATGATGTAAGTACCATGCTTTGGCTCCCTTTGGCCATGCTGTGCATGTGCAACAATCTCTTAGCTCAGTGCCTGATCAGTGTGGGTGCCTGTAGAGCTCTGTGTGAGCAGTAGTGAGCTCTGAGCCCTCCAGCTGATCTGGGCAAGATCTAGCCAGAGCCACCACTTCTGCATGGCTCCAGGGGATGTGCACTGATGCTGTTCACCCTTCCCTTCCCTCCTCCTTCCCACTGGGTGCATCTGCATGAGACATTTTACTGCAGTTGACTAATTAGCTCCTCAATAAAGCACCACCATCTATACATGTGCCCCTATTAGGCCAGAGTAAGCTAATTAACTCTGCCACAGAATAGTACCACCTGACATAAGTACTATCCTACAGCCAAGTTATTTACTCCACTCGAATGCACATGTAGACAGTGACTGGGGCATGAGGGTGCTACAGTACAGGGGCTGCCTGCCAGCTACCCCATACTGTAGCACTCTCATGCCCCAGCCAACCCCTCCACAGCATGTTAAGGCAGGGGGGAGCAGTTCTGGGCTGCCCTCCCCAGGCACCCTGCCAGACAGAACTATGCTGGAGTTTGTATCACATTAATATCATGTGTAGATGCATGCACTGAAATCAGAGGTAGGAGAAAAGATAGAACAAGCAGTGGCAGAGGTCATACTCTGGGCTACAGAGCTATGCAACAATGGTGGCTCCAGCCAGACCCCATGCCAAGAGCTCACAGGTACAGCACAGCCAAAGGATGGAGGGCAGTGGGGGGAGGGATCTCATTCTGTTCCTGCAGGGCTGTTTGGAAAAGAGTTTTGGAGACCTGTTTGAAATGAGCAGAATATGCCTATTGAGCTCAGTGATCTCAAGAAATGACTTGCCAGCTGAAAAATTAAGACATGTTTGTCCAAAATGGTGCATTAGAAGAGGAAGAACAAGGATTCCAAAATTAGCTTGGAGCCTGTGTGATCATTTCTAAACTGGTTCCTAGAAAAGCTCTAAGAATAACTCAGATCACAGAGATTAATACCGTTTTTTGTCTATTAAGATAGGGACTTATGGAGAGTCACCCCAAAACTCCCCAGAGTACCTTCTGTAACCAGGGAAAGTGAACAGATGCTCCAGGGGCTTGAGGATCTAATAAATAAATAATAAAGGACTTAATAAATAAATCAGAACTTGTGGCAGAGGCGATATCTTCTTTAGATCAACTAGATATTTGCACAAAAAAATCTTTATTTGCAAGCTTTTGGGTGGACACACCCTTCTTCAGGCATAGGAGAATGTAAAGTTTGTAATATTCCTCCTATGCCCGAAGAAGCATGTGTGTACTGAAAGCTTGCAAATAAAGAATTTTTTTTATTTTTTATTTTTTTGCAAATATCTATTTGGTCTAATAGCTCTGCCATGAGTTCTGATTCCTTTTGCCCATAGACCAATATAGCTACAACCTGTATCCCTCATAAATAAATAGCATTATCCATATGTCACAGAGCACACAGGTAACCTGCACCTGAGAGCAGAAACAGCTCGGGAGAGACCCTTAGCAGCAAGGGGGGGAAGCCCAGTTGCTAGTTACCAGGGCAGCCAGAGTCACAGGTGCTGATTGCTAGGACAACAGCTGGGGAGCCAGCTGACACGAAGGGGCAGGGCCTGGCACACACAAACCCCAGGCGTGAGGCCAGGAGGGCAGTTCCCCACTGGCAACCTAGGGGGAAGGAGCTCAGCCAGTGCAGACAGAGGGGAAAAGCACGACCGCACAAGCAGCCACTGACTGCTGCTATGGGTTGGAGCATTCCCCGGTAGGAATTGAATGTTGTTTTGGCCAGACAGTTTAGGTTTTTATGTTATAGCCCAGGGGCTTTGTGTTTTGTGTTCGCTGTTTATCTGGAGGACCGGGTGAGGTTATTAAGGGTTGGAGGAAGCCTCATAGGGCAGTGTTGGAGGAGGCCTCCACAGCAGCGTGGAGAGCCCAGCACCGGAAAGGGCACGGCACTTTGGGTGCACTGATCCCAGCCCCAGGGTGTGGGGCAGCAAGAACCCCATAGTGAGGGGGGGCCAGGAGAAGCCTCGGAGTGAGGGACAGAGAGAAACCCCAGTGACAGAGAGAAAGAGGAAACGGTGAGAAGCCCCAGAGTAAGGGGGCAGCGGGAAGCCCAGAGCGAGGGGGGAGGGCGAGGAGCCCCAGAGCGAGGGGAGATGGCGAGGAGCCCAGAGAGAGACAGTGATAGGAAGCCTCACCAAAAGGGGGCAGCAGGGCGCCAGGAAGGTCCAGGACAAGACAGGGCAGCAGAAGCCCAGGGAAGTCATGAAGAGGGCCAAATTACAGCAAGGTCTAGGTTAAAACCACGTCAGTACCATCAGCGAGGCTTGGGCTGCAGTGTAGGGAAGGAAAAAGGAGCCGCAGATAAGGCCCCCTGGCCACCGGGGTGAATAACATGGGCACCCTCCTGCTAGTTACATCGATTAATTAATCAATTAAGACCAAGGCATGGTAGGAAAGTAAGCAGGCGGTTGGCCCACACCAGGAGGGCAGAGCCACCAATAGAAAGGCTCCAGTAGAGATACTCCTGCCCCACCATATAATCAAAGTTATTCACACAGATAAGAGTTGCAGACTCAGGCCCTTAATTTGTGGTTTAAATATTAATATTTATTATATTTTTTGCACTTGGCATTTTACAGAAATATTAAAACATATTCAATGCTCACATATTCCATAATATGAACATTAAATGCTTAATCATTTGCATGATTCAAACAAATACTTAAAGTAATTGTATTTCATTCCAAATGCAATTTATTTAATCTGGTCATGGAGGAGCCTCAGGACCTTGATGCACTTTCCAGGACATCCAAACCTGGCCAGTACTTTCCAAAAGGCTTCATGGTTGATGGAATCAAAGGCCTCATTAAGGACAATGACTAACGACTTCCTCAGCAAGAGATAGAAGATGGTTCAGGAGGATGCAGGCAAGGTTTTTCCCTGTTGTGGAAAAAAGGGCAAAACCTCAATAGTTTCCACATGCAGTTATTTCCTTTCTTGAAGATAGTTATGATATTGGTATTCCTCAAGCCCCCAGGAATCTCGTTGTTGTTCCAAATTCAAAGCATAAATTCATAGTCTCACTACCAGTTCCTCACCACCAGTCTTGTAGATTTCAGTAGGTATGCCATCTGGTTCAGTAGCTTTGTTCTTGGCTTCCTGATGGCAAGCCAGATTTCTTCTAGCATATGAAGGTTGATGAGGCATCTCCTTAAAGAGGGTTCAGGGATGGACTCAATGGTCGTATCAGCCAAAGTCGACTCACAGTTCAAGAGGGCATCAAAGTGTTCTTTCCACCTAGCATGGATAAATTCATTATCTTTGAGGAGCATTGAGCCATCCTGTGATCACAGGGAAGTAGGACTGTGGGAAGCAGAATCATAGATGGCTTTTGTGGCCTGAAAAAACTATGCAAGTCAATTTTCTCCATTTTTCTGACAGTTCATCCTGATTCTCATTGAGAACCACCTTCCTTGCAGGATTGACACCGAGTGCTGAATGGATGGAGGGCTCTTCAAAATGGGTCATTTTCGTTTAGAAACCAAAGTACCCAAAACAACCATCCTTGACCTTTAATATGCCAATAACTGCACCATCCTTGCACA
>NW_017729033.1:89471428-89473483 GCF_001723915.1 Gavialis gangeticus | reverse complement strand
ACAAAACTGATTCTCTGGGTATGTTGTGATATTTTATTGGGTGCATTACACATTTAGTGAATCATGTTGTACAAATGTTGTTCTGTGTAGCTTTGCATTCTACACATTCACAAGTGTTGCATGAATGTGATTCTTGTTTGTTTTCCACTGGAACGTGCCTCCAACAGTGACTATTACAAAATAAAAAACAACACAAAACAAAAAAAAACGTTCGTCTGTGTTACTCGTCTTAGCCTGTAAGAGTTTCAAAGGGTGGACTGTTTTTCCCAATGTGATTTTCCCAGGACATAACACAATACAACCCCAAATAACCCCATCCTGACTGGAGTGTGTTTCCTTGCACACACTGAGGAAAACCTCCAGGCTGTGCTGGATCTTTTCAGAGAAGACTATACAACTCTGGGCCTCTTTCTCAACAATGAGAAGACTTAGGAGCTCCATCAGCCTGCTCTGAGCCATGAATGTGACACCTCTTCCCAAACAACCACCAAGGGAAAGACTCTGAAGGTATTCAAGTACTTCCTCTACCTCACAGCCAGTTCTCTCAGAGAGTGAACACCGAAGAGGAGATCCAGCTCAGGATCCAGTGCACAAGTGCCTCCTCTAGGAAATTGCTTTGGCATGTCTTTATTCATTACAAGCTCTGGAAAAACACCAAGATCCAGTTCTAGGAAGCAGTTATCCCCATTCTCCTCTATGGATGTGAAACATGGGTGACCTACCATCAACATCTCAAGAGCCTGGATAAGTATCACCAAACAATGCCTCCAGAAAATCGTCCACGTCAAATGGAAAGCACTAGCGTCCTTACTGAAGCCAGTGTTACCAGCACTAACTCACTGACCCTCAAGCACCAACCTCACTAGACTGGACAATGTGTATGAATGCCTGATTCTTAATTCCCAAAAGAAGTGTCCTAATCCCAGTTGAGTAGCAGCCTGAAATCTCATGGTGGCCAAAGGAAATGCTACACAGATACATTGAAGGCATACCTCAGAAAACAGATGCCAACATCAACAGTTGAGAGGAGCTGGCTGCCGACTGACTCCAGTTGTGTTGCTACTTCAACAAAGCAGCAGCCTGTTTTGCAATAAAGCATTTTGCTCTTGAAGCAGAGAAGAGAACGAAGGAAGGAAAAGGAGAGGAATCCCAGCCTGAAACCTTCTCTCCCATCCAGAAAGACCTGCAACTTTTGTGGATGGATCTGTGGTTCAAGTATGGAAGTGTTAAGTTATCTCAAGACCTACCAATGAGCCATGGTAGAGATCATCCTTGAATCAAGGGATTGCCAATGACAAACATATTTAATGTTGATAGTTTGTAATTTAACCCTTCAAAATGAAGTTGTTGTCTGCCAGCTAGCTTCACTAGGGCTGTACAACGAATTGATTTTTTTGGTTCCTCTGCTTGAATGATAGAAATGGTATGACATTTATTAGTACGAATGTAAGATTATATACTTAGGAGCTAATAATGATAGTTTCTGCTATAAACTGGAGAAAAAAGACCTAGAAATATTAATCCAGCCCAAAATGACTATAAGCCACCTAAGTGATGACAAATGCTGTGAACAGGACAAATACAATCCTAGAAGGCATCTGGAGTGGTATTTCCTGTAGAGGTAGGGAAATATTATTGTCCTGGTACAAAGCACAGGTGAAAACTCTTTAAAGCAAAGATTTAACATTTGACAGGGGTCTGATCTGTGTTAGAGATGTGCCTATTGTTGTACCTCTGAAAATGTGCCTGAATCTGGCCAAGTTACAAGTCTTGAAATCTAAGCTTGTACACAGGCATGTAGGACTTAAAAGGACATCTCTCATTAAATGCAGTGCTTTGAACAGTACACTTTTAGTAATCCATATTTGAGAAGGATAAATTCTAACTGAAACAGATGCACAAAATAACTACTAAAACGATCAGAGGGCTGGAGAATGTACAGTACAAGAAGAGACTAAAACACAATTACTTCTTCAGCAAAAAAGGGTTGACAGGAGATAGGACTGATTTCTATAAACATGCTGACTAGTGTAAACATGAGAGAAGGAGAAGAAC
>NW_017729033.1:89454237-89466428 GCF_001723915.1 Gavialis gangeticus | reverse complement strand
TGCCTAGGAAGACAATACCCTTGTTTCAAAGACCTGATAATCCAAGAAAATAACTTACAGAACATCTAGAGGTGAAACTTGAGAATGAATTCTATAAAAAATGGAAAGCTGACCAAATTACTAGGGAAGAGTATGAGAGTGTTACATGGACATGTAGAAACAAAATCAGAAAAGCCGAGACATGATTTAAGATGCAACTAGCAAGAGACATAAAAGGCAACAAAAAAGCATTCCACAATTACGTTAGGCATAAGAGAAAGACCAAGAAAAGTTACTAATACAGAGGGCAATCAAATCATGGATGACACAAAGAAGGCTTAACTTTCATACATTCCCATGGGGTAATTTCCTACCCCAGACGTATATTTTGTGCAGTATCTTAAAGTTAGTTAATTCTAAAAAAAATTCTTTTTAGGACATTTTCACTGGCACCACAGTGCACAATATCCCCAAAGAAAAAACATCTTGCCCTCTGTGGATGAAAAACTGCCCAGAGTAACATGTTACCCCAGGCGTGAATGTGTTTTTCCATATGGGGTAACAACTCACCCCAGGCCCATGTTAACACATTGGGATAACTTGTTACCCCTATGCAATTTCTGTATAAATGAAAGACCTAGACCTGTCTGGCCACTTTGGGCAGATGCATCTGAAAGGTCAGCATTCATTCATATCTCATTCATGTTCACTTCAGGTATCCATGGTAACTAATGGATGGCCATCATCCACTGTGCTTTTGCAGAAGATGTCGTAATCCCTTTTGCTAACCACTTTGATTCCAGGCTGCAAGGTCATCAAAACACCCTGCCCTTTGCCAAAAAAACCCCAAAAAACCCTTTGTCATATCCAAATCCACCTCTGGTCTCTTCTCATGGCAAAATTCCACCTCACCTGCCCCTTTCATAGCATGCAAGCTAGTTTGCCCTGCCTTTCCTGGAAGTGAGGACAAGGAACAAAGGTACAATACAGTATACACTATGGAGCCGCCTTCAACAGTAAAGGCTTGACATCCCCCATGCCCCCTTTACCTGCTCTCAATAAGCCCCTGCAAATGTGGTTTCCAAACAGCATCCACCCACATTTGGCTTAACTGCAAAGGGTGGATGCTGGTTTCTGGCTTCTTTGCCCAGAAGGAGAGGGTGCTACCTGCGCTGCCAAAGGGCAGGGCAGAATTACTTGTGACAGCATAGATGGACAGACTTATCTTTGATTGTTATTTATATGCATTCAGCAGTAATCACTTTTTTCTTTTTTTTCTGCAGTCCAGGATGAGAAGTCAGTGCATATTCAGTGCTGAAACCTATCTTCTACAGGGTCCCGGGGATGACAGCAACACATCCACTGATTAAATCTTATCCCAAGGCAGTGAGGATGCTGACTTTGATCCAAACGTGGGGGACTGTCCAGAGCGAGAAGACCATGTGTCTATGGAAGCTTCATCCAGCTCAGATGAGGAGAAATTGGTGCCACAAGCAGAAGTGATGCCAACACTTCCAGTCGGAAAGGGAAGAGGACCAGCCCAGGGCCGCTGTGGAAGACCAAGGAGAGCTACAGCAGGACATAGAGCAGAACCACTGCTATCACCCCAAGAAAACATTGCAGCTGATCGCACCTTTAGAGGAAAGAATGGCAGAGTGTGGGAAAAAAGTCCACAGCTAATACATCAGAGAACAGCCAAGGCCATAGTCCATGAAAGTGCTGGGCCAACAAGAGAAAGTAATAAAGACACAGTAGTGGAAACATTCCACCTGTTTCTCTCACAAGATATCCTGACTGTTATCATAAGAGAAACAAACAGAGAGGCAGAAAGAAGATTCAGGGAGTGGAATGATACACATCCTAAAAATAGAAAGGAGTGGAAAAAGCTGGATGAAGCAAAGTTGAAAGCCTACACTGGCCTGCTAAGTGGTCTATACCACTGTCGTCACGAGGCACTGGAGGAGTTGTGGGAGCAATGAACTGGGCATCCTTGCTTCCGTGCAAGGATGAGTTTAAACATGAGTTTAAAAAGATTCCATCAAATCAACAACTACCTGAGATTTGACAACAAACTGACACATGAGGAAAGAAGAGCTGTAGACAAGCTTGCTGCCTATTTGGGCACAATTTGTGGAGCAGCTCAGGAAATGGTATAGTCCAGGAATATACCAAACGTTTGATGAGCAGCTCATTGTGTTCAGGGTTTGCTGTTCCTTCAGACAGTATATGCCCAGCAAGACTGCCAAATATGGCTTGAAAATTTGGTGGTGCTGTGATACAGCAACATCATTCCCTCTGTCTGGAGACATCTGCCTGGGCAAGCAACCAGAAGCTCTGTGCCAAGGTAATCTTGGTACCCAGGTCACTGAAAAGCTGGTTCATCCTTGGTACAAGATGGGAAGGAATATTGTGGGTGACAATTTCTTCACAAGTACTGACCTGGCAGAAAGACTACTACAGCAAGACTTTACCTATGTGAGTACGATTCGGAAAAACAAGGCCAATATCCCAAACGAAATGCAAGCAAATCAAAGAAGGGAAACTTTTTCATCCATTTTTGCTTTTGATGGGGAACTCAACCTATTTACCTATTTTCCAAAGAAGTCCAAAGTTGTGCTGTTGCTGTCAAGCATGCACCATGACCTGTCAGCAGGTAGAGAGCAAAGAAAGCTGGACATCATTCATGACTACAATGAAAACAAGGGTGGAGTGGATAACTTTGACCACTTAGTCCATATGACCACTTGCAGATGGAAAATCAACAGGTGGCCAATGACACTATTTGTCAATATGCTGGATGTGGCTGCCACTGCCAGCCTCATCATTTGGCAATGCAAACCAGAAGCAAAGATCACATTTAAGAAAACGGCACTTTTTTTTTTGCAGGAACGTGGAGAACAGTTGATCAATGGACAAATAAAATGAAGAATGATGGATAAATGTAATCTGCCTAAGCCCATCAAGTCTGGTATGACTGCCCTAAATTACAAATTGCTACAACACACCCCAGTAGAACCTTCTGCAACCATGAGTGGATGCTGTGCTTTTTTCTAAGGACAAATGACCGCAAAACCTGGAAACAATGTGAAGACTGTAAGCAATTTGCTTGTGTGCACCACAGTACATCACTGCTGCTTTGTGAGGAATGCAATATTTAGTTAAAACAGTTAGGAAATGTTTTTGGAAGTAACTGTTAGTTTAAAAATGGTTTGAACTGCAGACTTAGCAAATTGTTCATTGAAACTCTAACAAAAGTTTAGATTTTGTTCATAGTTCTAGTTAAATAATACTTTGGGTTCAAATCATCATAGATACTCTTTCAAACAATCTGTATGTTTAATAAATAGTTTTTGGTACATTTATACTGTTGTCACTGGTTCCATTTTGTTCACATGGGTGGGATAACAAGTTACCCCATGAGAACAACAACGGTTACAGTTTAATGAGAACGGATGAGGGTTAAGTATTTAATGCCTTCTTGATGTCAGCCTTCACAAATAAGGTCAGCTATCAGAAAATAAGTACAACTGGCAGTAATAGGAAAAGAAGTAAGCAACCTAGAAGCAGTGAAAAAGGTCAGGATTACTTAGAAAAGGTGGATGTTTGCAAGTCAGCAGAGCCATATGAGATGCACTCATGAGTACTGAAAAAATTGACTGAGGTAACTTCAAGGCTTCTGGCTATTATCTCTGAAAACTTATGGAAGTCATGTGAGGTTCCAGATGAGCAGAAAAAGGAAAACATAGTGCCCATCATTAAGGAAGGGAAGAAGGAGGATCCAGGGAATTAGAGTAGTCAGTCTGATCTCAAAACCTGGAAATTTCATGGAAGATGTCACTGAAGAACCTATTCCAAAGCATCTGGAGAAAAACAAGGTGATCAGGAACAAGACAATTTGGATTTACCAAGAGCAAATCACACCTGACCAACCTGATTTCTTTCTATGTCAAGATGACAGGCTCTGTGGATGTGAGGAGAGCAATGGATGCAATACACCTTAATTTTACCAAGGCTTTTGACACTGTCCCTTGCAACATTCTCATTAGAAAGTTAAAGAAATGTACTCTAGAGACGTAAGTACTGTACAGTAGATTTATAACAACTTGGATCATCATGCTCAATGAGTAGTCATCAATGGTTTGATATCCAGGTGGGAAGAAGTATCAAGTGTGATTCCCCAAAGGTTGGTCCTGGGTCTGGTATTGTTTAACATCTGCATTAATGATCTGGAAAATGATATTGAGAACACACATTGAAAATTTACAGATAACCCCAATTTGGGTGAAGTTGCAGACACTCTGGAAGGTCTTATTAGGATCCAGAATAACCTAGAGAAACTGAAGAAATAATCTAAAATCAATCAAATGAAATTCAGTAAGGCTAAGTACAAAGTCCTGAACTTAAGACAGAACAATTACTGGCCCAAATAAAGAGTACAAAATAACTGTGTAGGCTGCAGTGCTGAAGAAAAGGGCCTAAGAGTTATAGTGTGTTGTAAACTGAGTATGACACAGTGAAGTTCTCTTGTTGAAAAAAAAAAAACAACTCCCTGGGCTTCCATCCTAGGGGCAACTTAAAGTATAAGGCAGAAGAAAAAAAGGTCGGGGAGGTACACTAGCCTCCCCATTCATGCATCCTGTGTGTGCCGCAGGAAACTATCCATAGTTTCATAGTTTCTAGGGTCGGAAGGGACCTGAGCAGATCATCTAGTCCGACCCCCTGCCATGGCAGGAAAGAGTACTAGGGTCAAATGACCCCAGCAAGGTGGCCAGCCTCTTAAAAACCCCCAGGGTGGGAGCCTGAACCACCTCACTTGGAAGCTGGTTCCAGACCCTAGCTGCCCTGACCGTGAAGTAGCACCTCCTGATATCCAACTTAAACCTTCCCTCCGCCAGCTTGTGACCGTTGTTCCTGGTCACTCCTTGCGGCGCTCGGGGGAACAGGGATTCCCCCAGCGCCTGCTGATCCCCCCTAACCAGTTTATAACAGGCCACAAGATCCCCCCTCAGCCTTCTCTTTTGAAGGCTGAACAGGTTCAGGTCCCGCAACCTTTCCTCATAGGACCTACCCTGCTGTCCCTTGATCATACGAGTGGCCCTCCTCTGGACCCTCTCGATGCTGTCCACATCCCTCTTAAAGTGCGGCGCCCAGAACTGGACGCAGTACTCCAGCTGCGGCCTGACCAGTGCCGCATAGAGGGGGAGGATCACCTCCTTGGACCTGCTCGAGATGCATCTGTGGATGCACGACAAGGTGCAGTTGGCCTTCCTAGCCGCCTCCCCACATTGCCGACTCATGTTCATCTTGGAGTCAATAATGACTCCCAGATCCTTTTCCACCTCCGTGCTGACAAGAGGGGAGTTCCCCAGCCTGTATGTGTGGTGCCGATTGTTCCTCCCCAGGTGCATCACCTTACACTTGTCTGTGTTAAACCCCATCCTATTCTCCTCCGCCCATCCTTGTAACCTATCCAGGTCCAACTGTAGCCTGTTGCACCCCTCTATTGTGCCCACATCCCCCCACATTTTAGTGTCATCAGCAAACTTGAACAGGGTGCTTTGCACCCCCTCGTCCAAATCACTGATGAAGATGTTGAACAGGGCGGGCCCAAGGACCGAGCCCTGTGGGACCCCACTTCCCTTGGTGCCCTTCCTGGGTTGGGCTTAGGCCGCTATCCAAGTCCTGGGGCAACCCCTTCTTCAGGACCCCACCCTAAGTACCAGCATTGGAGTGCTCCAGCTGCACTGGGGGGAGCACCCAGCAGTCGCTCAGCTGTGGCACCCCCAGTATTCTCCCTGCAGCTGACTTTTATCCAAGCTGGCTGGTGTTTTTCAGTGAAGTAATTGCCACGCACCAATTCCAGCTCCATAGAAAAGCTGATGAACTGCTCAGGCAGTATGCATAGCTGATGAACTGTACAGGCAGTTTGATCAGCTGTGCTGTTTTCCTGGCCACTGTCCCTGTTGAAGGTAAGTTTTGTCCCATTATGGGACTGTTTCTTCATTGCCATGGTGGGGTTTCCCCACCACAATCTCAACTGTGGCAAGGGGACTTCCACCCCTTTCATCTTGTCCCCCTGGGACAGTCTCATTCAGTCCTCTGCTCCTCTGTGCAAGCTGAGATTTTTTTCAAGGCTTTTAACTTGTCCAAGTTTGGACGGACTTTCCAAAGAACAAAAGGTCTAAAACAAAGGCCAGCTCACTGTCCATTTTTCAATCCTTGGTCCTGAGACCTTTTCAAAGAAAATGTCATCCATGCATTTTCTTTTAATATTACAAAATCAATATATGTTTCCCCAGTCTCATTATCAGACATGGATAATAATATGAGTATTGGCTGAGGATTAAAAAAAAAGAAGTCAGCCTGAGGCAGACATTCTACATGGAAAATTTCAAATCAAACAGTTAAAGTTTTGCAAAGCTATAAGCAGCTACAAAACAAGGGCTTATCATCAGAACAGTAATAATATTACTGCATCTTAATAGGTCAGTCATTCAAAAATTTTATGTCCCTCCCCAGACTAAGATTCAGTAGTAATAGATTAAGTAAATCCTGGATTCTATAATGTTAGTAGGATTTATGCCATTGAATTCAGCAGGACTAGAATGTTACCAATTAAATGAATTTTCTGGCACAAGAAAGTTTCAAATGAGATGCAAATCCACAATCACAACTGTATCAGCAACTTCACATCAGGAATACTACATCAGCAATTTACAAAATGAGGCAAAGAGTTAGCAGAATTCTAATTCTGATGATGCAAAATAATTCCACGAGGAAAACTGTCCCAATTTAATATTTTAAGTCTTTCAGATCTTTAGATAAAATGAATTATACAAATGCAAAGTGTATTATTTTGCTCCAGCATGAGAACTGACACATCTGTAATAATTTTTGACATGGGCAAAGAACATTCCCTACTCATCTATGTCTGCATAATAAATATAGCTTATCTAGCAAGGTTTTGACTGACTAGTTCACATATAAAATGAAACAACCTTTGTCTCTATGCCCCTAACTCAATGTGTGCCATTCTGTAAACATACCACATGCCAGGAGGTTAAGAAAAAAAATCAAAGTACATAATAGTTAAAAGGCCTTTTTTCCCTTTTCTTTGTTACCCTTTTATTTCATGTTCATATGTTCCTGTTTTATTCTTTTTTATGCTAAATATGCAATAGTGCTGAAACTATTGCATATTTATATAGTGCTGAAACTACAGGCTATCATATCTGTTAATATATCTGGGTATCAAGCCCCTCACATTTGTAAATCCGGAAAAGAAACCATCGGGAAACATCTCCAATATTTTGATGGTACTTAAGTGACCGAATATATTAAGGCAGCTGCACATTTCTAGATTCACTACTATTTCTTGGTATGCAATTTCATATATGTATATTAGATATATATATGAAATGCATATAAATATATTAAAGGACAGAAATTTTTTAGTGCATGACTTCAAAAATCTAATCAAAGTCCTTGTAGTTTTCAAATCATTTTCAAATATCCAACTGCAAATGGACTGACATGTAATTGTAATTCAATTTTCTTCAGAATATAATGTAATTTTACTAATATCTATATTAGACATGAAAAAATGAGATGCCTTATAAAGGACTATCATTCATTAACATTATTGAGGAACTGTCATACTAAAAAGTTATTTCTAACTTTTTTCATGTATTTTATTGGATTAAACTAAATTGTCTTTTGAATTATTTATTGCATAATTTTTAAACATCTCTATCATAGTCATTGTGAATCTACAGCTTAATATATCAAAAGCAAATATAAAAAATCTAGATACAGCATTCTGGTCTTGTACATGGAAAGTAAAAATATGGGGAATTCCATCAACTGTTCAGATTCCATCAAACATAGGTTGCTTGCTTTCAAAACTATAGCTATGCCTTCTAATATTTTAAAGGGTATATACCTTCCTATCTGGCAAGAAAGTGTCACATGATAAAAAGCTCAATTGTACCCTGACTCACAGAAATATCATTTGTGTAACTGAAAGCAAAATTAGCACTTTCAGGTGTAGTTGTAATACATTAACACTTACTTGAGCTTCAATTACAAATGAAAACTATCAATACTTTACTTTTTGTAACAAAATAAACTTCAACAAATTCAATCTATAATCTGGAGATTTATAGGAATGTGTGAATGTATATAGTTTCTCCATGTAATTCTCTAGAAAAAATAAATCAAGATGTGCCCTATTTTAACTTACAACTGTGAAAATATACACACTATATTATAGTTGGATTCTTGACAGTAAGCTCTATCTACAGTTTTCAGTACTATCCTGCAGCAGCATTGTTTAGTGAGCAGCAACACGTGTAGACAGTGGTCTGGCTGGCTGGGACATGAGTGTGCATCACTTTGTGGCTGCCTGCCCGCCAGCCCCACACTGGAGTACAATTGTGCCCCAGCCAGCCCCTCTGCAGCAGGTTGACATGGGTCAGAGCAGCCCTGGGCTGGAGGCTGACCCTCGGGCTCCCTGCCAGCCGGAGCTGCTCTGACACAGCTCAGTGTGCTGCAGGTGAAGATGCACATCAAGATGCAGCACCCTGAAGCAATAAACTCCAATACAGTAAGTGCCAGAGTTTATTGCTTCATATTAATTGTGCATGTAGACGCGCTCTCTAACATTTAGAGAAGTCTCCCTGGTTCAGAAATTATGACAAACTCTGTCAGGAATCACTATTAGAGGCCTTTAATATAGAGCCTGTACTATTGTAACTAGTTCCAGTGACTCTAATGAGATTAGCCAAATCAGTCCTCAAAACCATAAAGGTTTCACAATTGAGTCAGAAAGGAAAATGTTGACACGTATCTAAGAATGAGAACCTGACAGAAAACAGTATAAGGCTCGAATCAATAATTACTCTAATGATGCACAATCTTTCAGTGAATCACTGTAACTTTCCCAAAGATACTTGTACTTTAGCAAAGTAGGTGACCAAAGTAGGAAAACTTTGCATTATTTATGACTCACACAGAAGATGCTGATTATGTACAGAGAGAAGACTTTTGAGTAAGAAGGATTTATTTTTGCACATTCTATTTGCTTTTGGACATAGCTTTACAATTTAAGAATAACAATAAAAAGCAGAAACACTGATATAATGACTAAAACCAAAGATGAAAAATAACTCTCTATTAGCTTGCTTTGATACCAAAAAACTGATATCACAGTCTGTGGTTCTAAACTAAGCTACGCTTGTCTTGCAATTGGAAAATATAACAATTGTTTGTTTGTTTTTTTACACACAACAAATTCAGTTTCTATCTTTCAATTCTATTACTGGGCATAGAAAAATTACTTCTATTTAGAATTCTTCAAATCAATAATATAAATAATATGGACATTTACTGCTGTGATACCTACACTCCATTATTATTTCTGCATTCTCAGCACTCATCCAGTGTAAATGTTGTTAGTACCAATTAATAAGTTAATATGTTATCATGTAATAATGTTCCAGGGCACCATAAAACACGCACACAATTTGCACACTCTCCATAACAATACAATCTACTCTTGCCAATGCAAAAAACAGTTGATCAAATTATATAGACACACAAACACACACACACATCCAAGTAAATAAACAACTGTGTGTGTGCGCGTTGTTCAAGTGAACAAACAACTTTTAATTTGAAATATAACCAATATTTCATCCCTGTTAGAGAATGCTCATTTTCCTATTTAGGAGATTCTTCAAAGATTACTACTCAGTGGATATTTTGCAGCAGCAACTAGGCAACCTTATTTTGTAATTTAGATAGGCAATACAGTAAAGATGATAGAAAAATAAAACTATCACATTCAATGAAATAGACCTTATTTGAACTGCTACCAGTTCCCTACAGAAAGGTTTAAGTCACTGCAGACCTTCAAAGGAAGAAATGAAGAAATGAACAAGTGTTTAATAAATAGACTGGACCAACCATTTCCGAAGGTGTAGGCAGCAGCTCAAATTTTAGACATCCCTTTTTAAAGTAATACGTGGTAGGGCTGTGCAAAGCTTTGGTTACTGATTCGATTCAGTGCAGATTCAGCAGCTGAATCTCTGAATCCAAATCGAATCAGGAGACCCTTTTATCTCTCCAAATCAAATCAGAACCCTCCGGATCAATTCAGAGAAATTCAGAAAGATGTGATGATTCGGACATAGACACAGCTTTAAATGTTTTTTCTACATACCTCAAGGTACCAGTTGGCTCATGAATGCTGCAATGGTGCAGTGGATGGAGTGCGAGGGAGGGGAGGTATTGCCGCAGCATGCTCAGCAGAAGACCCAGAACTGGACCAAAAGCACTTCTGCTCCACTTCCAGATCCACTGGGGAGTGCGCAGCCCCCCCCATCTCAGCGACTGGTGCCGCCAGGGTCTGGGGGGGCACCTGGGGTCCCCCTGTGGCTGATCGCCACGCTGGGTGGGCACAGGGGGGCCCCCGCAAGCTTGGGGGCAGACCCACTTCTGTTCCACTTCCGGGTTCACTGCCAAGTGCACCTGGGCCCCCCACCCCTCCACACTCCTGTGGGAAGCTCCATCCGCCCCAGCATCACAGCGCTCATGAGCCACGTCTGGTACCTCAAGGTATGTAGAAAAAAATTTAAAGCTGTGTCTAGGGCTGAATCGCTGATTCTCCGAATCAGCATCAAAACTTCAGATTCGGATATGGCTGAACTGAATCGGGATAGTGATCCAAATCAACTAATTGAATCACTGTCCCCAACTCAGGCCAAATCTGAATCAAATACAGCCCACTTCACACACCCCTAATATGTGGAATACCACATCTTTTGCATCTAAAGCATAGACTCACATGCACATATCTTTGTTTTTAACTTTCACTTCAAAAACCCAGTTGACAGAAAATGGACATACTGAAAACAAACAGAAAGGAAAATATTTTGTTTGTATAATTTTTCAGGGTTCTTATCATATCTCATATTTTGTAAATGTTATAAAGCTAAATAAATCAATAAATTATGTAATACTAATATATTTACTCAGATAAAAAACTAAGCTTTTTCCCCCAATCAGCATGGAGAAAAAGGCTCCTCAATTTATATTCACATATGAGGAAACCTCATTAAATACATGGTCTATCATTAAACTGCTGCCAAAGCAACAGTAACGGAAAACAATTATGAAGTTGCTATTAAATGCTACCAATACTGAGTCTGACTATAAAACACATAACCCATATTGAGCTAGGGTTTTTTTGTTTTGCCCTTGAAAAAAACCAGCCAGCTGTCCCCTCCACAGGGAACTGGCACTGGGCCTGGAGATACTGCAATACCAAGCTGATAAAGGAGGACCAGAGACAACCCTGATCCACTTGGTGCCAAAAAGGCTTGACCTTAACCAAGATGCTGATGGAACTCTATCACAAAGATAAGTTAGTGCACCTTATCTGAATAAGGCATGTGGTGATGCCCACTGAATTCAGTCCATCATAGCACTGACTCTTTTACAAGCCATGGCAAGCCACTACACTGCATACATTTTTACTTTTCCTTAACTCCCACAGCTGAGCTATGCCCTTCCTTCCCATTTCCAATTATTCCTGTTTCTTCACCAGCTTCAAACTGTTCACCCATAATTCCTCTCTCAGCATGTCACATACGATTATTGTGACCCTGCCCTCCAGTAGTTGGAGCCAGAGCAGGCTGCCCTGCACCTCATCTCCATATCAATTTTTGGAGGATCCCAGAACTCATGGGAGTATGTAGATGAAACGAGAGGCATGCATGCTCAACACTTTAAAGCAGGTTAAATGCTTTTGCACTGCTTTAATGGTGTTGTTTTCACGCATCGGTGGCATATTGCACATTAAATCCAGCTGCTGTACTATGTTACACCTTAAATGATTTTGGGATGCAGCAAATTAAAACACCTCCAAGGAGTTTTAGTTTCCTGGCCTACAGCCATAGAGTGAAGCACTGAGCTTTGTGCAGCTCAGGGACTGTGGAGGCAGCCCATGCAGGCAGCCTGGCAGCAGCCTGGGAAGGCAGGCTCCACCAAAGAAAAAAAGAAATCAGGCGAGCCTGATTTTTTTTTTTTCCCCCTGAAGCCTGCCTGCCTGCATGGGCTGCATGGGGACCTGGTCCTTCCCTCTGAGGATGCGCTGCCCCCCAGGACCACCCAAGCTAGGTGCCTGCAGGCAGGGGCTACCTAAGTGGGGA
>NW_017729033.1:89447301-89449237 GCF_001723915.1 Gavialis gangeticus | reverse complement strand
GTGCCTGCAGGCAGGGGCTACCTAAGGGGGGAGCCCGCCACTGCCATGGAGGGAAGCACCAGCCCCCCCGCTGCCCAGGGACCGCTCTGCCCACCAGCAGCTCACCCTCCCCTTCCCATCACTGGAGAGGCAGGTAAGACAGGTTTACATGACATGGGGGTTTACTTCACCTTAAATTGAAGCAGTGTTTTTAAAAACCCACCACTTCAATTTAGGGCCCCGGTTTCATCTACACATGCCCCATGACATAAGCAGCCAGTTCAAGTCATGAGTGGGGGCTAATTAGCACATAGCTCCTTTGTAAGAGGTGTCCAGAGTACACACACATATTGAGTAGTGCTGAGCTGTGGGGTCACCATGGCTTGAAATGCTGTTGACTCTGCTGAGGCTAAATCCAATGAACTCTTTGGTAAATCATAAGCGTTTCGGCTTTGGACTAATATCATGCATGGTTTGTATAAAAGTGCTGCTTAAATGTGTGTTTATGGAGTACCTTTGCTAAAACTTGCAGCTGTTTCAAAAAAGGTTAAATGTGTCATTTCTGTATGAGTTAAGTCTACGGGTAGCTGTAGTAAATTTATGCAAATTACTACATGTATATTTATTTCCAGGTTAGCACTTTCAGTTTTGCCCCTCACTTCAATGTGCCATGGGAGAGTACGCTGAGATAGTAAGGAGGGGTGGGAGGAAAGGACTACAACAGGAAGAAGCTACGGGAGGCCAAGGGCAAGGGAGCAAGGGAGCTACCTGACCCCCAAATGTATTTTCCCTCTTGTCGCAGTGGGAGGGGGACAAATTCAAGGCAGCCCTCCAATACTTAGATTCTATACCTGAAAAGTATAACAAATTTATAAATTTTCCATATATAGAATCTAATTATTGGGGAATCATTTTATATTTAGGGTCACCATATAGTTGAGTAAGTATGGTATATCTTATACAAAGGATCAATATTTAACAATCTCTTAATAATTCATTATTTTGGTCTCTGCATATATTTTTGCAATTTGTAGGAGGGACTATTTTAGGTAGGGGAACAGTCAAAGTGAGAGTCAAAGACTTTAATATTCATGTCCAGACTTCTAATGGTCTGGTGATTGCTTTTTAATTTTTGTGAATAAAGGCTATTTTGTTTTGGAGCGTGCTTCACCTTTTCTACCAATATTGAACAATCCCAGGAGTCATCCTCAATGCACTCTGAAATACTACATGGAGGGAATAATCATTGTTTTGATTTCCCTAAAGTCATTTCCTATCCCAGTATTAAAAAATAAAGCTTGGAAGGTGGTGATGAAAAATATATCTAAAGAGGACATTTAAGAATATTTTCTTCCACTCATGATTTATGAAGTAGAAACATGAAGACAGGAAGGCCAAAACTAAATATACCAAAGGACCCGATCTTTTTTTCCCCCCCTCAAATAAATAATGAGCACCTTCCTGTATTATTTGCTATTTTATAGCCCCACAGAAGCAGCTTTAAATGCAGTTTCAGCTGAGAAAGCACTTTCAATCAAAATTTGTATATCCAGGTGCATAAAACCTCCTAGGAAAAAAAAAAAAATCACACTTTGGGATTTTGAGATTCAAATTTCCAACTGAAAAATGATTTTTAGCTAATCTACCTATTTTCCTAGTTGTCCAAATATGAAAAATGATTTATTTCATATTTCATAATGTTTTACTTATAGCCAGGAAAGGCAATTTTATTCTTGAGTAGTTCCATTTCTCCTTCAAGTGAACCAAAGTGTAGAATTGGGCAACTGCTCACTTGTTTACAGGGTTTTCTCATATGGGGAGTATGTCTCAGGATTATATTCCTTGTTTCCTGTTAAACAATCTGGTTTGTTTTAATCAAACAGGGACACCTGCAGTCAAGGGCTAATTTGGGGGAGTAGGGCACAGTAGTACAGTCATGCCCCTCTTCCATTGTGTA
>NW_017729033.1:89435835-89442301 GCF_001723915.1 Gavialis gangeticus | reverse complement strand
TGAAAAATGATTTATTTCATATTTCATAATGTTTTACTTATAGCCAGGAAAGGCAATTTTATTCTTGAGTAGTTCCATTTCTCCTTCAAGTGAACCAAAGTGTAGAATTGGGCAACTGCTCACTTGTTTACAGGGTTTTCTCATATGGGGAGTATGTCTCAGGATTATATTCCTTGTTTCCTGTTAAACAATCTGGTTTGTTTTAATCAAACAGGGACACCTGCAGTCAAGGGCTAATTTGGGGGAGTAGGGCACAGTAGTACAGTCATGCCCCTCTTCCATTGTGTGGAAGAGTGAGCTCCCTGAAAAGCCAGAAGCTCCACTTCCCTGAAGAATCCATACAGCAGAAACTGAGCTCAGACCATGAGGAAAATGGGGCCACGGCACAGCTGGAGACCCCATGCCAGCAGGGAAGACCAAGTGGGCTGGGCAGGGAGTAGGGTCAGGAAGGGGGACTGCCCACCATTGCCCTCATCCCTGTATTACCTGGTGGGGGGGAAGTCTCAGGACTGTTCCTGCCCACTCCATCCAGGGACTATGGGAAATGGCTTCAGGGGGTTCCAGGCTCAGATGGTATCCCCTTTCTGTGCCCGCTCCCTGCACAGAACCCCCTGCCAGCCAAGGAGCAGGTTTGCAGTGCCACACCTGCCTTTTCAAAGGTCTAAAGGCACCTAAGAGTGAAATTTATCAGCCAAGATCATAACCTAAATGGAATTTGGCTGATGAAAGCTTAACTATGGAACAGGGCTGGGGAGTTGGAAGGCAGGATTTTTCTACTTCATGGGGAAAGGGAGGTTCAACTTTTAGGTCACTAAAATATGTAAAATACCACATAACTGATTTTTTTATATTTCATGAACATCAGCCAGCAAATCAAGATTTAACCATCGTATTTACTTGAATCCAAGATTTAACATGGCGGAAAAGCCCATCATCTTGCAACTGAGTACAATGCAGCAGTGGAGCAAGAGCTCCCACCACCTACCATTCTGCAACTTGCTCCCCACTGGCTACCCCTGTGCTACCTCTGCCCCTTTGCCCCACCCCACAGATTCTGCCTCCTGGCACTTCTCCCCCAGCTTTGACTCCAGCAGGGTTCTAGCCCTGCTCCAGCCTTAGGCACAGAGCACTTGATTGTTCTATGCACAGCCCAGCCTGGTAGCAGCAGCAGCAGCAGCTCTGGCCCAGGCTCTGGTTCTGACACCTGGCCAGAGCTGCCACTTCCGCAACAGTTGATAAGTGGCCAGGTTGGGGCCAGAGTAACCACATGCTCCATGCCCCAGGCTGGAGTGGGTTGGAGCAATGCCAGAGGGTAAATTCTGGCAAGTGCCATTACCTGCCCCTCTACCACTTGTCTCCTGACTGCCTCCCTCACCACCTGCTCCCACCATTACCTTCCCCACTGTAACAGTGTGGAGGATAGATATAAGATGACACTCAAATTATTAGATCCCACACATGAAAAATTTTAACAAATTTATAAACTTTCTGTTTATAGAATATAATTACTGAAGGGGTCATCCTAAATTCAAGGTTATCTTGGATTTGATAACTTTGGATTTGAGTAAATATTTGTTTTTGAGTATTCCAAGATGTCAAAAAGGAAGTGATAAGTATGTCATAGTTCCTTATATTCTTATTAAAAACATTTTTTAATAACACAAGGATGTCCTGTTTATGGACCAAGAGCACTGGCTCAAACAACTTTTATGACGTTGAATAATTAAATATATATAACAATAGATGCAAGTTCATAATCACAAATATGACACCAAGTATTTGTCGAATTATTACCAAACATTTAAAGATATAATGTAAATTATTTCCTATGCAAGCCATATGTGAATGTCTTAGGAACTTATCTAAATTCCACTAAAACAATTAATGGCAAGGCTCCCAGGAAATTCAAAGCATTCTAAAACAAAAAAATATACTGGAAACTCCTGGAGTCAGGTATTTGTCTGGAGACTCAGATCCTCTTAAACTCTCTCTCTATTAAAGGGTCTTCCATAATTAAACAAAATGGATTTAAAAGTCATTGTTATAAAGTAGAACACACAGTTATCCTTTGTAATTTGTAAAATTGAAAATTAGCTCTTTGAGTTTCACAGTAGTGAGTATTTGAACTGGAAAATGATCCCCATGTTCCAGAGAGTAACAAAGCTGATCAGTTTGTCTTGGAGGTTTTACCTATCAGCCAAGAACTCAACATGTAATTTTACAATACAGTGGGTGCATCTACATGTGGCCATATGGCACCTTTGTTACTGCTCCATCATTTAGTGCTTCCTTTTGGAAGTACTAAAAGACAGCACAGTAACAGCCCATACTGCACCATGTCAGCCACATATGGTTATTCTTGGCCACCACATTGCTGTAGCAACACACTATAATGAGGAAGTGTGTTGCTATGAGGACATAGCAACAGTGTTATGGTTTTTGCCAACAAACACTACAGTGCCACAGCACATCACGATGGTGCCATAGCATCTTGTATAGACACACCCAGTGATATTTATGTCCTCCTATCTACTTCTATCCCTTGTATACATTATTTTTGTAACATTATATATCTCCTTATAGCACAACAAAAACAACCATCCACATCTTTATACTTTTTGTTTCCGTAATGGGGGGGCGCGTCCCAGGCACCCAAAGAGATAGATGCCCCGCCCCCTTTAAGGCAGTCTGCCCTTCTCTCATCTGCCATGCCTTTGATGTAAAATGAATAAATGTAATGTGGGAGGTGGCCTATTTGTGGCCCTGGTGTACTGGGCCAATCACACAGCTCCGAACTGCCCCGACACTATGTCCCAGGCCTCGCAGGTGGCATTCAAAACCACAACTCCCTAAGCCCATTACTAAACCACAATCAGCCTTTGGCCCAGACAGGCCCCACCTGGTGGGCCTTAACCCCTTGGCCCCTCAGTGGACCACTGCCCTGGTCCCTTACTGGGCCACACTCACTCCAACACCTCACTGGACCATCATTCTCTAACCCCTCACTGGGCCACACTTCAAGATCTGTAGGCCTCAGGTCCCTCCCAGTGCACCCTGACCCTTCTCTGGGCCTTTCAGCCTTCAGGCCTCAAGTCCCTCCCTGTGGACCTTGGCCCCAAGACTTTCCCCTGCGCGGGGTGATCCACAAACAAATGAAGTCTGAGGCTTTCCGGCACCCCAACCTTGCCTTTACTGGAGTGGCACAGGTGTGGCATTTCCTGGAGACTGCCCCACCACAGGCAGCCTCACTACACTATCCACCTGCAGCAGGATACAGTTTCAAGTCTTACCCAGGACCAAAAGGAACCTCTTCCATCCCCCTAGTTCCTACCCTAACTTCTAAGTGTTCCAGGAACTGTAGTCCTCAGGCTCAGTGATGTTACTCCTTTAGCTCCTCAGATGTAACTGCCAGCCCTGCTCCCAGAGTCAGGGCTTATACTCTGTCTGCCCAGCCCTCCTCCAATCAGGTGGCTCTGTGCAGTTAGGTGACTACCTAATTCAACCTGAGCCTCCACAGCCTGCCTGATGGTCTTAAAGTGGTAGGCACAATTATTGCACTGCCACAGTATCATCACAAAAATGGCAGATTCACTACACACACAAAAAAAATTGTTTCAAATGAGAACTTTGTAGTGCTATATTTTGTACATTTACATCTCTCAGACCTCCAGCATCCCACAGTGCTCCACTTTCTCTCCTAGCTCCTAGGTGCAGCTGTGCTATAGCTGCAGCAGGTCACTCAGGGCATTTATACACATACGTTTTCACACTGCATTGTGCCAGAGATCCAGCACATCAGAGCAGACTCAATTATTGGAGCCTGCTACATACGTGAACTGATGTGCACTGTGCGGGATTGCTTGTACTTGTATAAGTGGCTAAATGCATGCCAGCATGAAGAAAATGGCAGCACTGCACTTTTGAACTAAAACACTTTCTATGTGCTATAGTTCAAAAGTGGACTGCCATTTTCTGCACGCTAATGCGCATTTCACTGCTTATACAACTTGTATGTGTTGCAGCACCAAGCGCTTTTCAAAGCACCCAGCACTGCGGGTCATACATGTGTAAAAATGTCCTCAGATATACTGTGAAGACCTTTAGTGTGATACACTTTTAATACAATGTGAAATAATCCTGAAAAATGACTTGCACTTACACATAGAATATTCCTGTTTTAATCTACTGATGGCTGTACAATTAAAAATATACCTCACACTGAAAAATAGGTACACAGTAAATATTTCCTTTCCTGTCAAATTGAAATGCAAACAAAAATTATTGATAAGAGCTATTTTTCAAATCCTTTGTGATGCAAGAAGTAAAAGCTGTCTGGTGACAACCTTTTCACAGCGCACACCAACAGTCTCTGAAGATTCAAACAATATGTTCAGAGTTACTTGTATTATGGGACTTTAATGACATCTGTCTGACTTGATTTATGTTGCCACTAGTCTGGAGTGAAGCAGAAAGTTCCTTTTGATGACAACCAGCACTGTCTAAATCAGATAAAGAAATCAGCACAGCACAGCCATCAATATAAGCAATTAACTTCAAAATCAATTGCTTATTAATGGATAACATAGAATTTATTGCACCCAAAGGAGTTATTACTGAGGTCCAGTTCTCTCAGTTTATAACAAAACACCTGCTAAATAAAAAGAACAATAAGTAAAACAACACATATATCTGAATTAAACAAAACAGTTACATGCATAGCCAGAATACATGGAGCTTTTCTTTAAATTAGCTTTATTTACAGTATATGTTACAATATAATTATGGTCCAAAGTTAGAAATTACCTCAAGTATGTAAAAAAAAAACCCTAGTAAAAATGAAATATTAATACTAAGAAAACAAGAATTGACATAGTCAATAAATGCAGAAATAGGAAGGAAAACTCCCTAATGCTGTAACAAAGAGAAGGACTTCCTTTGAATTTAACGTACACTGGAGCAGATCCAGAGACAGCTTCAGTTTTCAAGATTTTTGTATTTATATAATTATATATGGGTGTGTCTGCATGTGTGCCCAACTGTTACTGCACAGTCCTGGCAGCACACAGGTTGTTTCCAACCCTACTGCGCAGTAGCAATGAGTTATTGCACAGTAGCATTGGCGTCATGGTTCATGAATATTTGAAGCATAATCAAATTCAGAGACAAGTGTAAACTAAATGAGAAAATACAGGCCACTTCCCCCAAAACATTAAGGCCTTAGGCACCTATCAAATAATTCAACTTTCTTCAGCTTCTAGAAGCTCCAGTTCTATGGCTTTAAAAATAAGCAGAATGCTATTCCCTCTTTCCTTACCCTTAAAAAAAGTTATATCCCTAACACCATCTTAAAACAGGAATTTGCTCAAAATTGCCTTTCTTGGGTGAAGTTCTGGTACCAACTAAACCATTGAGAAGTCTGTAAAAGACATCACTGTGGCCAGTGATTTTCTTCAGACTTATTCAGAGGTCTTATCTATTACAGCTGTGTGAAACAGCACCATTTCATTTCGACTTCCATTTTGCCACTTTGTCATTTCATTTCATTTTCAAGCACTGTTCCATTTTGTTTCATCAAACTTATTTAGCTGTTTCGACACGTTTCGACATTTTGCCCATAGGGTATAATGGGGAACCATGAAAATGCCTATAACTTTGTCATTTCTTGCTTGATTCTGATGAAAACTGCAGGGACAGTAGGCCCTTTTGAGGGCATGAAGCTCTGCCAAGTTTCTAGGGGACAGGTGCAGGAGTTCCTGGGAAACTGCATCTCAAGGTGCTGATAAGCAAAACTCAGGAGCCAAATCAGGCCCATGAACATCCCCTACTTCTGGCCCAGAACCCAAAGGGAAAAGGTCTGTTATCCCAGGAGCTTGGCTAGCACCAGGGAAGCAATCACAGGATAGGACTCCTTCCTGTTGTGCCCTAGTTTTTGCCCAGGCACTTGTCCACACTTCGCAAAAGTCCCTGTCTCATTTAAGCTGCGGGTTGGATGACTCAACTCTGGATCCAGCCCACAGACACTGTTTGCAATCCCTTTACGTGCACAAGATCCATTTAGGAAAGAGAAAGCTGAGCAAGAAATAACTAAAGAGATGGCGGAGATGGAACTAGGACTAGCTTCCCGGATCAAAGACAACAAGAAGTCCTTTTTTAAATACATAGGGGGCAAAAAGAAGGTACCGGATAACATGGGGCCCCTGCAAGATACGCTAGGAAATTTGGTCGTCACACCAGACAACAAACCTAACCTATTTAATGACTTCTTTGCCTCCATTTTCCTGAGCAGGGACTCGATCAGCACCCCCCCCAACACTGGGTCCCCCTCAGGCCCCAGGGGAGGAGCACTTAGGCCAAGGGTCAGTGAGGATCTACTCAGGGAACTTCTGAAGGGACTGGATGTATTTAAACCAGCTGGTCCGGATGATCTCCACCCCCGAGTGCTGAGGGAATTAGCTGACGTCATTGC
>NW_017729033.1:89425397-89435473 GCF_001723915.1 Gavialis gangeticus | reverse complement strand
AAGAGAAGGCTGAGGGGGGATCTAGTGGCCTGTTACAAACTAGTCAGAGGGGACCAGCAGGCATTGGGGAAGTCCCTGTTCCCCCGAGCACTACCAGGAGTGACTAGAAATAACGGTCAGAAGCTGGCAGAGGGTAAATTCAGATTAGATATCAGGAGGTGCTACTTCACAGTCAGGGTGGCTAGGATCTGGAACCAACTTCCTAGAGAAGTGGTGCTGGCTCCTACTTTGGGGGTCTTAAGACAAGGCTAGACAATCACCTTGCTGGGGTCGTTTGACCCCAGTACTCTTTCCTGCCATGGCAGGGGGTCGGACTTGATGATCTGCTCAGGTCTCTTCCGACCCTACTAACTATAAAACTATGAAACTATATACCAGTATGTAACTTTATTTTTTAGAACAGAGTTAATTGATTTATTGCAGTGTGTGTGAGAAGAAAAAGGCCTTATACATATTACAAGGATTAATGAAGATGTTAATTTTAATTCCTGAGACAACAGCCAAATTCAAATCCTTTAAAATATAAAGAGAAAGAAGGATGGTGACAAGAGAAGTACTACTATGGCTCACACTATCTTGCTTAGAAGAAATATCTATTTCAGAGCAAGTCAACCTTTTCAGCAGATGTACCACAAATTAGCCCTGCACCCTGCACCCTGCATAAGTGCCACTCCAATCACTTTCCCCTGCCTGATCTTCTACCCTGCTTTCTGCTTCCTACCCTGTGCTTCCTGCCTCATCTGCTGCTCTGCTCTCTGTTCCTTGCTCTATCTGCAGCTGTACTGCCACACACAAAGGTTGCCCATGCCACTTGTGGTATATATGCTGTAGGTTAGATACCCCATTCTATTCTAGAAAAATTCATCCCCATATTTGAGCAACAATAAGCTAAAATAATGTACACAGAGTACAAGCATCTTTACCACTATAGTGGCTTGGTGCTAAAAAATCCTGGACTCAGTTCACACTAGTGTTTACAAAAACAGTAGCATTGGTGCAACTGCACTGATGCCAAAAAATCTATTAAATTACTTAGAGCAGTGCAACAAGGTGTACAGCTCATAGATTTTTATTATTAATGGGGATTATTAATATTATTACTATTATTATTACTATTATTATCAAGGATTTTTATTATTAACAGCGGGGAGGGAAATTCTGCTAGACCCCCTATAATTATTTTCTGTTTCTTCTTTTAAACCTCTGGCTTAGTTTGATAAATTATTCCCCTAGCCCCAGTTACTGTGTTTGGCTTTAAAACTTTCTGGTTTATTCCTTTCTTCAGAATTGGTGCATCTACATGTGCATTTAAGGCAAAGCAATAAACTTCTGAGCTGTCTGAGCCAGAGTAAACTGATTCTGGGCACAGCATCTACATGGGCACCCAGGACAGCAGCAATTTGAGCCACGGGGGAGAAGGCTGCCAGCCAGTACACAGTGGGTAGCCCTGGGCTCCAGGTGACAGCACAGTATGGCAGAAGGATTTGCTGGAGCATGAGGTGCAGAACCTGCAGAGCTGTGTAGCTAAGGGGCAGCCAGGAGTCTGGCTTCTGCCTAGTCACTACCTACACATGCATTTCAGTTCAGTTAATTCCCCCGCCATAAGATAGTACTGTTCCTGACAGTACTCTCTCACAGTGGAGATGATTAGTTTACTGCACCCTAAGAACAACGATCATGTAGACAGTGACTACTCCGCAGTAAAGGACATGTGTAGTTGCACCCATTGTTTCTCAGCATGTTTCCTACATCAAAAAGCTTCCATGAGTAGAAATCTTATGAGAAAGTAGTTGTCAGCTTGCTTCTAGTCTATGAAGGATGCAGGAATTAAGGATAATTTCATCTAGGAAAAAAGTTCCTGTTTTGTCAGGCATCAGTAGACAGCAAAGTTAAAGAAAGGTTAACTTCTCAAATGCAGAGCTATTTCACAACTCAGTTTTGAACTCAAGGAGGCTTCAGTGAAATTTAACTAAAAATTTGTAGCATATTCATACAATACACTAGATATTTATCTAGTCCCAATTTACAGTTTCTCACCTTATTTTTTAGAAGCATTTGCACATCCTGTATCACAGTACCCATATACTCAGGAGCTCATTTCACTGAATCATGGCTGCCAGATTGAATTTATTACCCAGAACAATCAAGTCCTTTTAAAAACAATGTCAGTTGAAGATATACCTGTTTAAATCTGTTTTTAATATACCTGTTTCAATCTCATTTAAGATAGTCTAAATCTAAAGACTTTAAATGCTTTAAAAGCTATTACAATTTTCTCCCAAGAAAAAGGCAAGACTTGGCAAGTACTGCAGGACACCAATATATCTTACAAGTGTACTCTATGATCGAGAAAATGTCTGAAAAATCATTCTACATGCTCCCATTTCCTATAGGTCTTTGTCTGCAAACAACCATGGAAGAAACAGTAAGAGTTTTAGAGGTGTGCGAACAAGTTATCTGGAGACTTGCATGGTGTTGACAATATTAGGCAACATGGTAAATAAATATTATTTCATGACTGGTGTGGGATACAACATCTATGTTTGGATATAAGAATAACTGTTTACCCACCTGAGCAATCTGTAAGCCCCACCTGATTGCTATAAAATGCTATATGGAATCCAAAAAAACCCCCCACTTTTCTGTGATTGAGAGATAAAAGAGGGTGCCTCTGGATAAACAAAACTAAGATTTTTTTTGGTTTGGAGGGAGGACTAAGTTTGGAATGGAAATATGGTGACTTTACGTTTCTTCAGCAGACTCCAAAGAGCAACTAATATTTTGTTTTTTATCCAGACAGCAGAAAGATAAAGAAGCAGTTATGACAACACTTAAATAGGTCTAGTTACTAAAAACCTGGGTTGGTGACTTTAAGACTCCCTAGCTGTGTCCAGACAAATGAACAGCTTGTGACGTATCAAAGCAGGTACATGTTGCAGCATCTCAAACAAAAAAATGTTCCCCACGTTGCATATTTGCAACATGGACTCTAAGTCTGATAGCAGGAAATCCTGATATCCAAAACAAAACAAAAAAAGCCAGAAAAAAGCTGTGCAAGATGCACTCCTGGAGCATGCCCCGAAGCAACCAGAGGCTGGGGCCTCCAAAGAGATGTTCTAGCACCCGGCCAGATCGTCTCTATGCCTGTTGCATGCTCCTGCTGCTCCAGCATGCTGCCTCAGTGTGCTGGAGCAAATAGAAGTGGGACAAGTCTGGCAGCAGTGATGCAGACCCAGGCTCTGTTCCATATAAGTGGAGATGTGGGGGTGGGAACTGTGTGTCAGTGGGGAGACTGTGGCAGGGGACAGGACTATGTGGGACTAGAGGGGAACTATGGGTGTGGGACGTCTGTGTGAAAGGGATGGATCCCCCATCTACCCCTCTGCATGGCGCACAGCCTCCACCCCCACAGCAGCAGCACTGGGCCATTGGGACGCTCATGGTCTTCTGCTGGCAGAAACCCCCAGCAGTACACAGAGCTGCCTATGATCCAAGGGCTCCATGTGGTGCACAGCACCAGCCCAGCCCACTGGCATGAGACTTCAAACAGAATCAGGCCAGCTCTTGCCAACCAGAGCTCCTGATAATGCAGGCAGGAGCCTCACACCATCAAGCTAGGCCAACTTCTGCCTTCATGTGCCTGTAATGCCAAGGCAGGAGCTGGCCCTGCCCGATGGTGCACGGCTCCTGCTTGTGGTGCTGGGAGCCCCAGATGGCACTAGAGCCAGCTCGGTGTACAAGCTTGGGGCTGCAGGTCCAAGGGAAAAGATGATGTTGCAGGTGGCAGCAGGTCACAGACAGGCAGCTGCCCCAATTGCCAGAATGCTGCAGTGGGTAGAGGGTGCAGAGGCCACTCTAGGGAAGGGCTGCTTCAACAGTCCAGCTAGCACAAGGGGCTAGTGTCCCCAGATACCAACTGGCTGTGCCTCAAAAGCTCCTGAGGGCAAGTAGCCCTGAGGTGTTTGCCAGGGCAGGTTTTTTATACGGCTGGGGTCAGCACCTGTGCTGCCCCCCACAGTTGCCCCTGGCTGAATATCTGGGAGGAACTGGGCAGGGTCAGTTTGCCCCAAGTGGCACAATTTACCCCATACCAAAGTGCATGCTCAGGCACATGTGCTGAGGCACAAATCTTCAGCACAAATTTGTGCTATTTGAGCTCCTGCAAGCACATGTGCCTGCATGTGTGGAGGCACCCCCTAAGTCTGTTCCACAGCCTCTAGGCAGCACCCTTTCCCCTGCCCTAGAATAGAGGGTATAGGGAAAAAGAAATACAGAGCGCTTCACGGTGATCATTTTTAGGGGAGGAGGTAGAAGATCCTGGGCACAGGGGGCAAGCTATTCTTTCACTCCTATTTCATAACTACAGAGAGTTCTGATGCTTGCTGAATGCTGGCTATTTACAATTCTTATCTATTAAGTCAATTAACAGATAACCAGCAGACCCCTTCAGGGTCTCACCACAAGAGGCAAGAAACAATGTCATGAACAGGCTACAATTTCTAGGTGCTCTGCCTCTGAATTCCTAGCCTTGTTTCTCTATGCTGCTTTGTTTACAGGTGAGGGAAATAGTACAATAAACTGCAATATCCTTGGATATCTCTTAATAACCCCAGTGTTTCCATTGATTAAATCTTGGTTCTTTACAATTCATTCTTGACCTTGCAGACTGATAACATTTTTTATATATTAACTATAAACTATAACATACATCATTTCAGAATGTATATGCATTCTGCAACATATGGTGTATGTGAGCCTAAATAAGTATATTTTCCTAGCCAAAAAGAAACCACCACTCTGTAGCTAAAGATTTTAAAGAGCAAAAACAAGAGTTGCTTCTAAAGCTAGAAAAGACTGGGATTATTGTGGAGGCGTCACTGTTCTGGGATCCAGTGAGAGCACCTCTCCTGCTCAATCAGCAAGGATACTGATAAATTAATTCAAGGAAATGGAGAGCATCTCCAACAAGGCCATGAAAAAGCCACTATCAATTTTTCCTGCTTTGCTATACTAGGCTCTAGGAGAGCATTAGAAACCACGAAGTGTAAAAATAATTAAAATATAAAAAGTACCTGACAGTCAAACCCTGTATATAACTCCCTCAGAGTCACTTAGCTCTTCAAGCACCATAATGCACACATTTGATTACTGATCCTAAAATACAATCAAGAAACTCAAAAAGGGAAAATGAAGTATAACGGTTTTTTAACTAATTCATCTTATATTTTGGATGAAAACATTCTCTAGGCTTAAAATATCAGTGTGTCTCATTCACATCCATGGAGATCAATGAATAATGGCATGGATACAGACGTATGTTATTCTTATGCTCATCAAGTAGGATTTCAGAAGGGTCCCTTTGGATTAATAAATTTTCACAGTAGGCTGAAAATCAAATCATTACTTCCTGCTCAGAATGCCTCTAAGTAACTCTATACTGACACTCATAATGAATACAGAATAAGGCCACAAAATTGTTGCTAGTAATTCCTTGTTCCTAGGCACTATAACAGTGAACACAAAAACAGAGGCACTCTGAGAAGGAAGAACTGTCTATGTCCGTGTGTGCCTCACATGAGGGATGCAGACAGTTAAAACTAGTTTATTAGATGCTATTTTAATCTCTCTCACCATGGAACATAAGACGATGGTAAAAGAATCCAATAGTGGCTGCCACAACATCATGCTGATTTTCATTAAATTTGTTGAAAGGGAACTCAGCATGGAATTATTAAACTACTTTCAATGGCAAATGACTAAAATGGCTCATTTATTTATAGCCATCATTCTCAGTCATTATTTTTTTTTTATAGTGACACCTGCTAGTGCTACCATAGTTAAGGTTCTGTCAGCCTTTTCTCTATAAATATCTTTCCAGGTCTTTCAAGTTCTGCTCTCTCAGCATTTAAACTCTTCTCTTGGCTGAAATGGGTAATGATGGCACTCGGAAATTGTTTTAAGAAAATAAAAATAAAATAAATATAGTTACTGATGTTTGATCATACATGCTTTCCACATCCAAAGATGATTTCGGCCCTTACTGTTATCAGTTTCTTTTTCTGCATTTCAATAACCCAGATATAAACCTACTTTTTAAAATGCAAATGTAAAGGCTAGAAGACTACATGATAAACTACATTTTTCAGAGCTTTTTAAACATCTTTATAAATAGAGACGTTATAAATATGAAAGTGTCTGTTTTCACTGAAATCATTCTGACATTAAATTTTAAGTAACAGCCATGTTATCATAGAAATTTCAGCACACATGCATCTGAGTGGGAGAGAAGCTGCCTATGATAACAACCCTATCTAAAGAAGGAACACTACTAAGTGCCACTTTGACAACTTAGTGTGTCTGAAAGCTCTGAATGACTAAACAGTGATACCTAGCAAAAGGAGCAAAAATCTGTATACACTCTTAAAGCTCTGCTCTCACAGCAACTGCACTGTGAATATAGATGTATCTGAATGCATGCATGTGACTTTAGCTGCAGCCAGGGATAATCCAGAGGGGGTACAGTGGAGTGACCACACACCTCTTTCTGACCACACAACAGGAGCAGCAGCCAGGAACTTTTTTAAGTCCCCAAAGAAGGCAAGGATTCCTCCCCCCACACTCTTTCCCGCCACACTCAGAGGCACATTCCCTTCCCTGTCCCCTCCTATTCCCCCTTCCTGCTGCTGTCCCAAGGGCAACTCCAGGAAAGGGAACACACCTCTGAGCTAGGGTTACCATATTTCCAGTTCCAAATGTAACTCAGGTGGTACTCAGAGATGTGCCCTCTCTCCAAATGGGATGTTAGTGGGTGCAGGTGCACTATGGGAGGCATAGCTGCTTGGCTGGGCACAGCTCCACTCCTCTCCCTACAGAGCAGAGCCATAATACAGGTTGAGGCTTAACTATATACAATTTAATAAGAGATAAGAAAGTTAAAATAGGACATATATACAGAGGATATAGGAATTATAGGCAGGATATGTAAAAAACTATGCAAATACTCTACACAGGTATGGGAGCAGGTAACCAGAAAAAGGAGTCTCATCAAATGTTATGCAGTCTTACACTCTCAGTGCACAGAGATAACAAAGCTTGAGGTGCAGAGTTTACAAAGCTTAAAGCACAGGGCCCAGGGAGAATGAAGAAAAATAATAAGCTATATTTAAAACAATGGCAATGTCCCAGGAAAAGGGTGGCCCCAGATGAGAGAAGGGAGTGGGGCACGATGCCCCAGCTGCCCCTCTAACCAATTTAAAATAACGCAGCTGTTCGCCATGAGGGGGAAAGCCCTCCTCCCCTGTGGAAATTCCTTTCCCGGGCAACTCATGACTCCTCCAAGGCCTAGTGAAGCTGGCCTCATCTCCCAGGGCAAGGCGTATCCTCCCTCGGCAGGAGGCCCTCAGCTGCTTCGAAGCCCTCCCTGCCTTTGGTCTGCTCCTGGCCCTGTGCACCATCCCATGCACCATAAACCTCTCTCAGCCCTCCATGTACCAACCTGTACACCACATGCCCAGCCTCGTGCCAGGTGGGACACCTGCTGCTCTGAGGCCTTGGTCCACTTCCAGACCCTCCATGCACCAATCCATGTACCACAAGCCCTACCTTGTGCAGGGGTTGGAGACCCAAGCTGCTACCTGCAGCTCTGGGGCCTAGGTTCATTCCTGCACTGTGTGACCTGCCTCATGCAGGGGTTGGAGACCTGAGCTGCCACCTGCAGCTCCAGGGCCTCAGCCTGCTCCCAGACCCTCTGTGCACAGATCCATGCACTGTGTGCCCTGCCTTGTACAGGGGGTTGAGACCCAAGCTGCTGCCTCCAGCTCCAGGGCATCAGTTCTGCTCCCAGACCCTCCGTGCACTGGCTGTGCACCGACACCATGCTCCCTCACAGTGGGACTAGGGGACCCGGCTGCATGCCACTCCCCACGTGGCAAATCTCTTCAGGCTCTTCTGGGGCAACTGCTCTGTCCTGCTGGCCAGCTCTGCCAGCTCTTCTTAGCCCTTTTCTCCATTCCTCGTCGCAGCCACCCATTTGCCAGGCATGGTGTCTTTTTATCCCCTTTGGAGGCTCTACCCCCAAATTGAAACCAGACCAATCAGAGAGAGGTGGGCATAGTCCCCTCTCTAGTCCGTCCTTTCCACCTCGCCCGTGGGTAGGGGCGGGGCAAGCCTGTCTCCATGCCTTTCCTGATTGGTGAGAAACACCCCACCAATTATGCTGAGCCTTTCCAAGCCAGCGAGCCGGGCTGCTGCCAGCAAACCTGCCACGCAAAGAAGAGGACAACTGTCAGGGGAACACCTCACTCCCAACCCATAGCCCCCCCATCACTGTTGCTGCCTCTCACTTCTGATCCGCAGACCCCTGGCCTTGCCAGTGTCCCTCACTCCCTACCCACAGTCCCCTGCCCCCCCGAGCCATGCTGGTGCCCCTCACTCCTGACCCACAATGCCATGGTGCTGCCAGTACCCCAGTCCTGGCCCACAGCCCCCTGCCCCTCCAGTGTCCCTCACTCCCAACCCACAGCCCCCCTGCTCTCCCCAGCCCTGCCGGAGGAGGCCTCCAGCTGTCCCTGTCCAAACCAGGCTGGAACGTGGTGGCTGTAGCAGCTCCGGCTTGTGTGGGCAATGGCATAGCAAGTCTGGTCCTGTCGCGGGCTAGAGGGAGGTGATAGGGATGCCTGTAGCACCACCTGCCCTAGGCTGGAGCTCCTGCACTGCGTCACGTGGCCTAGCTATGCCTGCCCCTGGGCAGTGTCTCCGGGTGCCCGGACCCGGCAAGCATAGGCACTGGCCCCTGGTTCCACTAGCCCAGCTATGCCGCTCCCCACTGCCCCCACTGGTGGAGAGGCAGGTTCTCCTCCCTGTCCCTGTGCCCTGCTGCAGCCCTCGTGCCTAGACACCATTCCCCAGCACCAGCAGGCACCCACCCCCTCACACACCCATACCCTCCACCCCCACCCAGTCCCCAAGCCCTGGCCCTCCAACCCTCAGCCCCATACACTTACCTGCATCAAGCTGCTGAGGCTACTCCCACCACTCTGCCTGGCTGTATTGCCAGCCATACATGTGCACTCACATGCACTTACACATGGTTCCCTCAGCCTCCAGCCGCCTTCCGTCTGCTTCCGCCAGCAGAACAGAGCAAAATCCTGGATATTTGTTCAGATTTCAAAAAAACACTCAGAGATCTGAGTACCCAAAAAGAGGACATGTCTGGGAAAACCCAAACATATGTAACCCTACTCTGAGCAGAAGGGGAAGGGGGGAATGCTTACCTGCTTGGGGACACATGGGAAGGAATAGGGTTGCAGCTACCCATGTAGTGCCAGGTGAAGCTTTCATGCCCCCCCAACCCTGCAAAATCCTAGATCTGCTTCTAAATACAACTAATATATTAAAATGACCCAAGACTCATACACTGCTACTTTATATAATAATCACAGGCAAAATTTACCTTCAGAGACATACACACAACTCCCATTTATTCCAGTAGGAGTTGCACTCATGTGTCCAAGATCAGAATCTGGCTTTATATCAGCTTCATGATAGACTATTCATTTATTTATTTTTCCTACTTGTACAAAACTCTGCATCAAAGGGAATATGTCTAAAATGTCAAGCACCATTAATATACATTTAAAATACTTAAAATATAAGAGGTTATACAAAATAAGAATCAACCAAAGTGGCTGCACTTCTTATCCTACCATCAGACACACCAATTGATCACTGAACATATGAATAATACATCTTAAAACTATCTCCACACTTTTCCATCAGACAAATCCCACCCTCAAGTATCTAAGCCTTTCACTTATGCTTGTACAAACAAAAGGATTTTGCAGCACATCCAGAACATCAACAAATCTGAACTATATCAGACCTGGAAGACAAAAGAATTTCAAAGGCAAATCGTTATTACAGAAAACAAATCTGCCAGAAATTTCACATTTGAAACCTCAAAGGGCTCTAAAGCACACAACTGTGACAACATGGCACAGACAGAGGTAGTCTTGAGGGTAAGCAGGTGCATATCCTTATATGGAACTTGAAAACATTGCCGTCTAAAAACCGATCCC
>NW_017729033.1:89388132-89420397 GCF_001723915.1 Gavialis gangeticus | reverse complement strand
TGGCACAGACAGAGGTAGTCTTGAGGGTAAGCAGGTGCATATCCTTATATGGAACTTGAAAACATTGCCGTCTAAAAACCCATCCCATTCTTAAGCAAACATAAATGAACATTGTCTCAGAATCCATCTTTATGCAAACTTTTACTGACATATATGCTTTGTATTTGTATCTTTTAATTAACAAATATACATTTAATATTTGTTAAAATCACTAATAGATCTAAGGCCAGGAAAAACCATGCTGATCTTCTAGTTTAACCTACTCACACAATAGAGCCTCAGCCACTAATCTCCACTTGTTCAGTTGTGCACATGCAGTAAGTAGTTTACATATTCCTACACTCCTATCCAGAGTGATAGGCAGCAGGGGTCAAGGTCAGGCAAAGGCATGAGGACAGCAAGGGGTGGAGGCAGGTACAGGCACAGGGGAATCAGGATGCATAAGGGAGCAGGAAGTGGGTACAGAGACTGGGGAAGTAGGAACAGGAAAAGGTAAGTGGCAGGAAGTAGGGAGGGCAGGCACCACTGGGTGGCAAGTGGGGACAGGCAGGGAAGGCAAGGGGCAGGAGAATAAGAGGAATGGGTCTGGCCTCTCACCTGTCACTGCTGCTTTCACAGAATCATAGAAAACGAGGTTTGGAAGGGACCTCAAGAGGTCATCTAGTCTAACCTCCTGCTGAGATATACTGGTGAGGCTAAACCAGGGTCATCCCCAAAGGCTGCACTCATGCAAGGTAGAGACCAAGATGTTGAGACCCAGAGCAATTTCACTAACATATTTCCAGATATGAAGCATGCAAGTGAGATCAGGTGAGTAAGGTGTGCTCAGGAATGTCCTAAGCAAAACACATAGCTACTCTGATGGACCCATATGCCAAGTATTACTACAGCACAAATAAATAATGCGCAAAGCATTCTACGTTTAAGTTAAAATCTTTGCAAGTTACCACAGTAAAAAATGGAAAGCAATAGGCATTTATCAAAGAAAATTCATCTATAACAACAATTTCAGTGGTACATTTTAGAAGACCAATTACTAAGAAGTGTTGAATGTAAAAAGAGTCAAGAATTGGGCCTCCATATGTACTTCATTACTGTGAGCAATGTCTATCACAAGGAATGCTAATGAATCAATAATTTTCCTCCAGATGCTAAATGTAAAATATGTGGGAGTGTCCAAATAAGCGTGGTCATGTGGAATGTGGCACTGCAAACACATCTGCAGTGTCACATACCACATAGTCCAGTGTTCTCCATGGTGCAACAGTGCACTGGCTGAGCATATGCTGTGCCAGGGGGCATTTCCGCAGGTTCTTTTGACCCCTGGATATCCAGGGGTCAAAAAAAACACAAAAAAAAAAAATAGAGCAATGCATGCTCAGCCAGCACACGCTGCTGAAAAGTGGAGCCGGGCCACCTACAGCCATACTCCACTGCCAGCCAGGCTCTGCACAGCAGAATCGCCATGGCTGTAGCCCTGGGAGGCCACTAGAAACCCAGATAAGGCTGCTGAGGCCAGCACAGTGTTGACCTCAGCCTCCCCTACTCCAGCTGGGGCAATTTGCCACATGCCAAAGCACACATGGCATGGATGTTCCCCAGGGACAAGTAGTGCCAGTGCAAGGTGTGCCACCACTACTTGTCCCCGGGGAACCAAATGTCCACACACATCTGGACACACGCTGTGGGTGCAACTTAGGAAAGTCAGGCTGTTGTTACAGACAATTGTGCCAAAGAGCATGCATTGGTATAGTTCTACTGAAACCAATAAAACAAAATTAATTTGCATCAGGGTGAGGATGTGGCACACTGCGTTTCACAAACTCCTTCAACAGAATATACTAGATGTAAGACCCTATTCAATAATATCCATTGTACACAAAAGACTACCTGGATACATTTCTCTGAATCAAATTCAGTATGACGTTCCAGAAAAATTGGCATGCAAGTGCATTCTTCCCATTCAGATGTTTCTTCCTATATCCTGCTGATTCTGTTGCCCACAGGGATATTGTTTCTTCCACATTTTTTCTGTAGCTCTATTTTAAGGTCAGAAAACAACTTATGTGTCACACTGCCAGACCTTAGATGTCAAGAAGAGTGAATTCCAATTCAACCCCCAAGTAAGTGCCATTCTGAAGTGCAGTAATCCATAAATTTGAAGCTGGAACTCAAGGAAGTAAGGCTTACCATAAAATAGTAATCTGTAACATACTACCGTACTACTATAGACAGAAGTACACACAAGAGCATCACACACATTTTTAATGTGCACAAAACAAAAAAGCACCCATTTCAGTAGGAAAGCAAAAAACACATGCACATAACACAAATGAGTATCATAAATTGTTGACATAATTTTAATGGAATTTATGGAAGCACAGATGCCTCCACAGATCAAGTCAGAAGTTACATATTTGCTATCCACAGCAGCTTTAGCCCCAAGTGTTAAAATACTATTAGTGCTACTGTTAAAGTTTTTGAACAGAAGGTAGATTTCTTTGGTATCCTTTCTCTTCAGTGAAGAAACCAATAATTGGCACCCAAGAGGAACTCAGCTCCAATCAGGAAGGATTCAATAGTTTTACATGCTTAATCAAAGGGAATAATTTGCTTTAAAAAATAGGTTTGCTTAATTTGACAGCTTTTCATTGAAATGTTGTTAAAAAACACTAAAATTTGTGTTAAATTACAATAAAAATGATATGAACAGTTTTACCAAGACACCTCCATCATATTATTCTTTGATAATTCTGTATTAATATATTTTAAATCTTAACTGTTGTCAAATGGCAGTAAATATTAAAGAATAAATGCCATACACCTATTCTGATGGATTGCAGACCTTTGGACACCTTTAAATAAGATAGACAAACAGATAAACATTGAGATTACCATTACACTTGTACTTCAAAAGTGTAATGTAGATGCTACAATATATGATATATGTAAGACTTCCTCTCTTCCTTCAAAAAACAATTTTACTAAGTTCAAGTTCCTTAAGTGAAAATTAATTTCACTATACTCTGCTGATGTATGACACGCTACCTGCATTCTATTTACTATTGGACTCTTTTCTATATGCCAAGGCTGTCCAACTGGAAGCCCATGGGCCACATCCAGCCCACAAGGGGTTATGTGTATCCCGTGGTCTCCTGCCCAGCCACCACTCCCACTATTGTTCCTGCTTCTGTGGCAGCAGCCAGAGTCTTTCACGCAAAGTATCACAGCTGGAGGCAGCCCAGTAAGCCAGCTGCTTGTGCAGCAGGACAGAGGCTTGACTACCTGCGTGTAGGACTCTGCAGGGTGGCAGAGGCAGGCTCTAGCACAGTGGTGGTGGAAGAGGGCTTGTGCAATGGGAGTGGGGGGTGGGAGAGCCTTTGCCCACCCAGTGGCAGCAGCAAGTGAGCTTGAACTTCTCCATTGGGGGCAAGGGCTTCTGCTGCTTATGCAGTAGGGGACCCAGGAAACTACACAGTGTGGAGCCCCCACAGCACGCATGTAGCAAGCTCCAGGTCAGGGTGTAGCCGAGCTGCAGGTGGTAAGGAAGTGATTGCAAGCCTGACTAGGAGGACTGAACCAGCTGATGAGGAGGGGGGAGGGGGAGAGAGAGAGAGAGAAAGAGATGGATGGGAGGTTAGAAGTGGCATCATTGAGCCAGGATACTCTCTCAGGAACTGGGAAAGAGAGCAGGGTGTGAGTTAACCCTTTATTGTTTATGTATTTGTTTGACTGCTGTTTGACGGTTTATGTTGTGTTTTAGGGGACAAAATTGCCATGGAGAATCAAGACTGTGATATATGAACTGACAACCTGCTACAATGCAGCGCCCACAATGTGCAGCCCAGGGCTCTCTGCCAGTGTGCTGTGCAACCCCCCTTTGCTTTGAAGTTGGCAGCTCTGTGACATGTTCCCAAAATATGCCGGAATCATCTTAAGTTGTACCCTTGGCAACGTTTCACTACTGCAGGTTAAATGTAAGGATGAGATCACTGAAATGCATCCTGGCACTCTTACAAGTATCACTAACTACTGTCTGAAACTATCCACTGTTTCAAAAGCAGAAATGGTTGCAATTTGGGGATCTAAAACTGCATAATTGTTACTAATGCATTTCAAATGTTCACAATCATTTAATACATAGACACAGAATTATTTTGTCACAGATCGTGTACAAAATGCATGTATCAGGTCCTCTATGTAGTTCCATACTTACTTCATACCCAGAGGAAAGAAATTAAAATATAAAAATGATATACTGGTGATGCTTACACAACAATAGTATGTAATTCTTTCTTCTGTCTCATCCCATAGCCCCAATTCCTAGAAAACATAAATGTGCGTTGCCTTGTGTTTCTCTCATTCTTTATTTTTTCTCATTTCTAATCTCTGGGTGTGCCTACACAAGACGCTTTACTGTGTAGTAGAGCAGATTACTGCATAATAAGCGTCACCGTGTACATATGCAGACCCTTAGTGTGCAGTAATTTGTTCTATTCAGCAGTTAATTTGCTACCTGCAAATGCAAGTTGCAAATTAACTGCCAGGTAATTACTACACAATAAGGCATGTATAGGCGGCTGACCAGGAGCAAATTTGCTCCCAATCAGCCAGGCAGCAGGGGGCGGGAAATTGTTCCCTGCCCCCAGGAGCTGCTGGCTGCTGGGGCAGGCTCTGCCACCAGAGCCCAGGTGAGGACAAAGTCCACTTGCCCTGGCAGCAGGGAGCTCCCAGCCTCTGCTCCGTGACCTCAGTTGAGATCGCGGAGCCAGGAGTTCCCTGCTGCTGGGGCAGGGGGACATTGTCTCTACCTAGGCTCAAGTGGCAGAGCCCACCCTCGCAGCATGCAGCATGGCACGGGGGCTGGGAGCAATCTCCCAGCCTCCACGCCATGACCATGGAGCTGTGGCTGGGACCTCATCACACAAGATTTTCCCACCTGGCCTGGAGCTGGCTGGGACCTGCCCCAGACCAGGACAGTTCCCAGCGAGTCCCGGGCTACAGGGGAAAGTCTGCACACACAGCCTGGAGCTAGCTGGGGACTTCCCATTTCAGTCAGTCCCCAGCCAGCTCCAGGCTGCACAGCTTTTTCCCAGTCCCATGCTCTGATCAGACAATCAATGCACAGGGCTTGAAAAGAGCTGTGGGAAAGGGGCAGTTCCCAGCCTGCTGCCCCAATCCACTGGTGGAACAGCAGAGACCACCCCAGCTGCAGGCAGCTCCTGGGGCCAGGGAGCAATCTCCCTGTCTCTGCCAGGAGATGGCTGTCTCCTGGCCCCATGCTCCCTGTCAGCCCGTGGGCTAGCACCCAGGGGGAGCCCTCTCCCCAGGCTGCTGCAGCAGGGCAGAGCAGGGTAGGAGAAAATTAGCTCCCAAATGCGAGCACATGTAGACACCTGCCCAGGGTGGGTTTACGCCAAAAAAACCCATCCAGAAGCATTTGCACATATAGAAGTACCCTCCATCTCATATTGATCTTTCTGTCTTAAAGTGTCTAACTAATTTTAATCCCCCAAATTCTCATAACACAGGGTGCATCTACACGAGACACTTAAATCTCCTGCTCTACGGCTGGGCCACCTCTATGACAGCCCCAGCCTCAGGTCCTTAAAAGTCTGCAGACAGTTTGAGCCCAGAGACAGACCCAGGACCACACTGTCCTAGTGGACCAGCTGGTGACAGCATTGAAAGACTGGCTGGCAGATGCAGGGGCCTGGTGGGAGGAGGATGTGGCCCATGAGGATGTGCAAGACCAGAAAGACTGGGAATTCTAGGTGCAGCACCTGATCCTGGAGTACAAACAGGTGGAGGCCCTGAGGGAGCAGACTGCAGTCCCGGACAGGGCAGTGCAGGCCACAGATAAGGACCACAGGGTGCTGAACACTATCCTGGACCTGGAGATTGCCTTCATGCCATCTACTGCCCAGTCCCCAACCCCAGCCCCACCTGGCCCCTGGGAGCCACCTGCAGCAGGCCACCACAAGCCTTGGAGGAGCCCCTCCCCCGGCCCCTGTCCCAAGTCCAAGCCACCCAGCCCCACGACCTGGGCCCAGGCCTGCCACTCACCCTGGCTCCAAGCAGGCACAGAGCCAGAGCTGCCTGCAGCGGGGCCAGGATCACACACCAGCCCTGCTGACCCTGGATACCAGCTGTCAGAGGGGGAACCGCCCACATTAGGGGACCACCAGCCACCATTGCCCCTGGGTGAGCTCCCTGCCCGCCGGGCTCCCCATAGTGTGCACACCCATGGGGGAGCAGCCAGAAACCGGGGTGCTGGCTGCCTGCCACAAGGCTCTGCCCCCTAGGTGCCCCCACCCTGTGGCCTCCCCATTCCAGGACAGCACATAAAACACATTGTAAATAGTTTGCACAGGGAAGGTGTTTTATTGTTGGTGGATGGTGATGGGGCTCTGTTTGTAAGAGGGAGGGGGGGGCTCTGTTTGTTGCGAGGTTCTGTTTGTTGGAGAGGGAGGTGGGGGGGTCTGTTTGATGTGAAGGGAATAAAAACTTTTCTTCTGAGACGTGTGCAGTGAGTGTGGTGCTGGGAGTGGGTGGTGGGGTGGGGGAGTCAGTGGGCCTACAGCAGGGAGTGCAGGAGTAGGTGGTTGACCAGTGCCTCTCGCACCCAGTGCCCTGGGCCACAGGACCAGGTGTGTGGCTTATCCATGGTCTTTGGGCGGGGAGGGGGGGCACCACTGTCACTGCAGGTGGTGCTTCCACTGCCAGGCATCCTCTGTCCATTGCACCTCCTCCACCCAGGCCTCATGGAAGAGCTCCCCTGGGCTTCACAGATGTTATGCAGCACATAGGCTGTGATGATGACCCAGGGGAGATTTCCCTCTGCAAACTCAAGGTGGTCAGTGAGGGTGTGCCAGCATTCCTTGAGGTGGCCGAAGGTGCACTACACCAGGGCGCCAGTCTGGCCCAAGCACTGGTTGAAGTGGGCTTGGCAGGGTATATCTGGCTGATGTAGGGCCACATAAGCCAGGGCAGAAGTGGGTAGGCGAGGTTCCCGATGAGGGGGGCAGGATCACCATAATGCCCAGCTGCAGGTTCAGCACCACCAGCATGAAGTGCCAGGTCTAGCATGGCAGAGTTCCAGAAGACAACGTTGTAGGCAGTGCCCACGAAGCTGTCATTTACATTCATGAAAATGATGCGGTGGTCCACAGCGGCCTGGAGCATGATGGAGTAAAACCCACCCCTATCTGTAGTAGGGGTGGTCACCATAGGGTGGGCAGGTGATGTGGAAGTGGGTTCCATCCAGGGCCCAGATGCACTGGGGGAATCCCCCGGCACAGAACCCACCACCATCAGGAGGTCATGCACCCAGAGTACAGTGGGCCCCAGCATGTTCTGAAGGGCACCACACACCTCCAGGATGGCCTCTCCAGTGGTAGCCTTGCCCATGCCAAAGAGATGGCCCATACAGCAGAGGCTGGTGGGTGTGGCCAGCTTGAGCAAGGCGAGCATCAGCTGACTGTCCGCAGGGAGGAGCAGCCACATAGTGATGTCCTGCTGCTCTAGGTGTGGCTGAAGGTACCCTCAGGAGGTCCCAGAAGGTGCCCCAGGTGATCCAAAATGCCTCCAACCACAGCTCATCAACCCAGCTATGCTGGACTATATGCAGCCACCACTCCTGGCTGGCCCAGCAGGCCCAGAGGCGGCAGGGCTGGAGGCCCAGGAGGGTGAGGGCAGCCCCAGCAGTGGTGTACAGCAGTTTGTCATTGGCATCCCTGCTGGGGTCTGGCCAGCTGAATGGGGTCCAGGTGGCAGGTACATGGCATCAATGGCCCTGGGATGGCACAGTGGGGCTAGGCAGACAGCTGATGTGAGTGGGGGAGCCAGCTGCGGCCAGATGGCCATGGACCAGCTGGTGGTTGGTGAAGCGAGCCAACAGGGCCAGCCTTTGTGGCTAACAGGAGCCTGGGGTGCTGGTCATTGCTGCCAGGGGCAGGGGCTGGAGCACCATGGTATAGGGAGACAGAGGTAATGAGGAGAGAGCTGCCATGTGCTCCCCCTGCACTGGGCATACTGCTCCAGGCCAGGGAAGTGTCAGGTCAGGGAGCAGAGAGACTGGCTTTTCAAGAGGGCTGCCAGCTGCTGGCAATGGCAGCCAGAGCCTGGAGCTCCCCCTAATGGTGGCAGAGGCCCATTGCAGGGCCACAGGATGTGGCATCAGTTTGGTGCTAAGAGCAGCAAATCTTCTGCCATGTCTCTGCATGTGTAGACACCTATCCAGGAGCACTTACTTGCAAGTAGTTTGCTAGCAAGTGAACTGATCCCAGATCAAAAACACATGTAGGTACACCCACACTGAATTACAGCAAGGCACCTTGCATTTTTTTCATGTACTAGCAACTAACAGCATTTTTTAAAAGTCATCCTTAAACCCATAGCAGAATTTTAAAAAGTTGGTAATAGTATTCTTAATTTTCATAAAATTTATCTGACTCAAGCAAAAAAATTATAAGGATAGGAAAACAGAGGATTCTCTGGAGTCCTCTGTTGTCAACTTCTGCAGTCGTCATGATTTGAAGATTTTAGCATGTCAAAACAGGTGCTCAACACTGCAGAATCTGGGACTGTAGCAATTTATGTTGTAATGCAGGTCACTGAAAGGCTAAACACAGAATAAGAACAAATCTACATACATTAAGTACCATATTTCAGTCCGTCTGGACAGTTAAATTAACATCCCTACTTATTTCAGCTCATTACCCAATCTTCTCAATTTATTTAATATTAATATTATGTACTATCTACTAGAGCAGGCGTCTTTTTTTGTTTGACTTTCGTAAGTATAATAGTGAATCTGTGTCATGAATGACCTTTATAAAATGATAAGCTGCTACCTAAGAAAGAATATAAGCTCTTATTCCCACACATGGAGTTCAAGACTTTTTGCCCATTAAAAATATCTTTAACATTTTATGAATCAGAGCTATCATGAGCTTTGCATTTAAATGCGTGTAAATGGCAATTAATAGCGGCCAACTGCTGAGTTTAAATTGATTACCATGTCTCATTTTGTGATAGTCTCAAATTTATCTGCATAAGAACATAAGTTCAGTAAAAAATAAATTGACTTTCTAAACAGCAAGATGTGAGGAACTTAAGCAGCTGGATGCTAGAGGCACATGCCAAATTCTCAATGCTATAAATGTTGCAGCAGATTTTTGCATAAAGATTGGCATGTGTTTAAGCACAGAAACAGATTATTATTTTTCATTTTCTGTTCACATTCTGACATTCAGATGAAAGGTGCATTTTTAAAGAGATAAGGAGCAAGTCAAGACTAGCTGCCAACAGAAAAGAGCTTCAGCCATCCACTTTAAATCTGCGAGTATAGAAAAAGATGATTTTGGAGAATACCACAAAAGATACTTTCTAGGTCATGATTTTATATCAGATACCCAACTTCCAATATTCCTTGTTTTTAATATTTCTTTGTATTTAGAAAGAAGGCTCAGATATCAGGTGGGTATTTCCTTCCTTTCACCTTATCCAAAGAACTACAAAGGATTCCAATTTAGCAGGCAAAATTTTCACCTTTTATATTTTCTTCATGATCTATTAAAGAATCTATTACAATCCTATTAAGAGGACAAAAATCTTATCTCATATTTCATAACAATGAAAGAGACCTATATATTATAAAGCAACTGCTTGTGGCAACAGGGAATGTAAGTCTGCCACTGTACTGAGCTAGGTGTAGAGCACATATCTGGGAGGAGGCTCCTTCCCTCAAGTTCTCAAGTACTCAGACACTAATCATTCAGTTTGTTATGAAGGAAGAGTTTGCACTCAGAGCAGAAGCATATGCTGTCTCATAAAGGCAATCAAATGTATGTTAAATTATAATGTTGATATCACTGCAAGTATCACCTGTATTTGTATTTAATTTCTAGACAGAAATGGAATCAAATCACCTAAAATACAGTTAGGCTTTAATGATTTGGCTGCCTACCCTTTGAAGCATTATATAGGATTAAATATTTCATTTTCTTTTCCTAGGTTTTTGAGGTATACAGCTTGGGGGGAGGGGAAGGAAGAGGGAATTCTTCCTCATATGATTATATCACTTTCTAAAATAGGACTCACATAATCAAGTCCACAACTGCTACTAACTGTAACAAATTTTAACTTGCCATAAGTATGATAAAAAATACGTAAGTGTGTGTGGGGGGGATTTGTAAGTGGAGGGCGTATGCACTTGCATGCACATACCTTAATATAAATCCAGTTAAGGATTACCATTGCATATGCCTAAATTATTTCTGAAAAGCTCAAGGCATTTGGATTTTTAAAAATACTTTAAACTGCAATATTGTACACATGTGCTTTTATAAAGGTGAAAAAGATGTGTATTATGACTGCAACAAAAAGATGAAGCTCAGAAGAGTTCTGGTACTCTGCAGTGGTACTAACAACTATTGCTTTTGAGATACTAAAGCACAGACTTCTAACTGATCAGTTGCACATGAAATGCAATTGTGACTCTTCAAAACTCTCCAGCCTGATGTGAATTTTTTTATTTTGAGTTATTTTTACATTATTTGGAAATTTCTTTTGGCTTTTTATTGTTTTAAAGTATAAAATGTTACTGCTTCTTTACTGTGATTTGCCATCTCATTAGAGCAGAAAGCAACAGCTCTATCAATAAAAAGTCAATTTGCAAAACATACTATAAAAGAATGTCCAAAGAGTAGCAAATCATAATTAAAACTCCTGTCGTTGGCAAAAAAAATCATCATTTTGTGAAGATTAGGATGACATTTTATGATGGAAGATGGATTACTGAGCAAGAAACTAATGAGAACAAATAAGGAGAACTGTAAGTAACTAATGTTACCGTTTTTAAAAATGGTATGTACATAGAATTCACCACCTTAGAGAATATTAAGAATACCTCAAAATAAAGAGTGAATCTAATAAAAGATATCACCTCTACCATGAGTTCTGATTCAAAATAAAGAGAACAGCCCAACCAATGGCTTGACTAAGAGGAGGCAATAGGTGCAACTGCCCCAGGCACCAACTTGAGGGGCTAGGGGGTGAAGGCAAAAAAAAAAAGCAGCAGCTGCTGCTGGCAGTCACACATTCACGACTGTGAACAGAAGTCACCACTTTCACTTTGCCCCCGGTGCCCTGCCACATCCCTACTTTGGCGAGCCCCAGCCCCTTAGAGAGGGACTAATGTCTTCAAAGAATTACAAGAGGAATTCAATAGGACTCAAAACATATGTCTTTAATGATAGCAAAAATTTTCACAAATTCTCCAATCCAGCTCAGACAGTTACCAGATGAAATTAAACTAAGGCATGGCAAAGCTTGAGCTCCATTCTGTCTAAAAATTTCTGCAATACTTAGAGACCAAAACAGAATTTTCCCAGAGGAACTAAATCTCTAGAACTAGAAGCTCTGCTTGGCACAAGGGAAAAGCGGCCCCTCACTGCTGTCAGCCCCTTCTTGCTGCAGCTGCCTGGAGCCCACACCCAAGCTGCCCTGCGGCTCCTCCCCGCCACCATCACTGCCACCTCCAGGCTACCCAGCAGAGCAGCTGTAGCAGTGCAGAGAAGCCAAAAGACAGCCCAGGCATGGGCTACAGGCAGCTGCAGCAAGAAGGGCCTGGCAGTAGCGAGGGGGGGGGGTGCACTTTTCCCCCTGCATTGAGTAGCAGCTTCTGCCCAGCCACTGCTGCTGCTGCTCAGCATGGGCAGGTGAGTCTGGTGCAGGTGCAGGATGGGCCAGGGTCAGGGCTGTTCGCAAGGGTTTCAGCTGGTCTGCTCCAACCACTGTGAGTCTAGGGAAGGCTGGGATCAGGGCTGAGGCTGTGTGGTGTGGGTGGTAGCAGGGGAGGAACCACAGAGTGCACAGGCTCCAGGCTGTTGGGTGGAGGGGTGCCGACTATTGTTAAACTGTGCGATCAAAATTGCAATTAATTGTAACTATTTCTTTTAATCTAGCAGTTAATTGTGATTCATTTTTGTAATCATTAGTCAGCTGTAATGGGGGGAGGGGTGAAGTTTTATTTTGGAGGGGGTTTTTTTGTTTTTAATTAAAAATATCTAGAACATTTTCTGATCCATCCTCTCATGCCAGTGTTTATGAGTGTCACCAATCCTTACTGGCCCCAAATCCAGCTTGCCTCATCCCTGCCCAAACACTGTGTACAGTACTGAAACTAGTTTCAGGCCAGCTTCCGTGGCTGTGGAAGTGAAGGTAAGATTGATTATACCTAAAGTTTAAATAGCTGAGGGTATGGATAAATATAATTCTTAGCCTCTTCAAAGTGTGGGGGGGAGTTACTACTTGTGAGTCCACACGGGTCGTTAGGCTGTAATTGTTATACTTGCATGATAGTGTTGCAGTTAGCTAAATCATCTTAGGTTTGATTTTGAATTCAGATATTCTTGCATTTGCTACAGAATCATGTACATATAACGGTTCGTTGTAAAAATTTATATTGGTACCTTTTGATAGCAGTACAACTGTGGCATTTGTCTATACCCTAAGACTTTTCTATTTAGACTTCCTACATTGGGTTATAAATGATATATGACCCTTATCAGGAAATCTGTTTAACTACTTAGTTCTACAGTACTGACTAGCCATTAAACATCTCTTGAAGGCTGTTGTGATATTACCATGTACAGACATGGGCCTTTGCATCCCATTGACATTCACTGGCCTTCCTCTTCCCCAAGGCCTGCACCAGTCAGCCCAATTGGGTTGATCTTCCTCGCTGTTATCTTTCCTGCCACAACTTTGATGACTTAATTAATGGGGGAAGGGGTGATGAATCCCCAACCCAGAGTTGACCATCACTTGCCCCGGTGCCAGACCGGGTGTACACAACAGAAAAAAAAATTTCTTTGCAAAGGAAATCAAATTAAATACAACTTGCTGTCCACCCAGTGGTACTTTCCCTACTGCAGGGAACTCTCACTCTTTCCCCTTATCTCTCTCTTTCCCCTTATCCTTAGTTCACTAGCGCTTGATCACCAGAGCCATGATCAAACACTTTTTTGTTTTTTGGGTTTTTTTCCTCTTCAGTAATTCATGGCACACTGGCTTAATTGACCGCCAACAGCAGTCAATTAGGATGGAAGCATCATCTTCTTTTCTGTTTTCTTTTCTTTTTTTTTTTTTTTAAATGTGTGTGTGCTCCTCCAAGCTCTCAAGACCCTACAGGTCTTTTGCCCCATTCCCAGGGACTTCAGTTCTGGGCAGCAGATGGACATTCACCCTATCTGCCTGCCCCCGTCTCTCTCCTCTACTGTTTCTCCTTGTCCTGTCTCCCAGAACCAGAAATAGCCCTGGGCTGCTTAATTAAACCAATCCATCTGACCCGGCAAGGTAATACAGCAGCACAGTGGGAAACCAGGAGCTCCCGTTGAAGCATGGCCACACTGCCGTGGCTGGGTAAACTCCTCTGGCCAGGAGTCTGCTCCAGGTATGTATTCTTGATCTTTTCACAAAGACCATATGTCATGTGAGTGAATTGTCAAGCAAATTTCAAACTTCGGAGAGTTATTCTATCTGCTCCCATTTCTCAGTAAATCACTATGACACAGGAGGTTTTATGTTACTAAATTCTTAACCTTTATACAGCAGGTATGAAAGAATACCATCAAGCTAACATTTATGGCAAGCCATCTGCACAGCAGGTTACACTGCTGCCTGGACTATAAGGACAGCAAGAGGCTTCCAAGATATTATTGATGCAACATATCAGTTCAAATTAGGCAAAAAGTGCACCAGTAGACTAGAGTTGAAGGAATTCTTGCTTAAGCTAAGAATTTCTTTTCCTCCTTGAGCCATAATTATTCCCCTACAAGTCTTAAAAATTAACAACTAAAATTCTTATTTAGCATCTAATTTTGGAAAGCAGCATTATTTTGAAATATAGCTAAAAATTAAACAGGATTGTTAAAGTGGATTAATATTTCATAAGGGAGAATTAATCTCAGAACTAAGATCTGTTTCACCCCATGTGTCCTTTTGCTCTAAATGTTATATATACACAATAACTGAGCTTTTTGTATAAAAGTATACCACGCATACAACTACAATTTGTGACACAATGTCCTCCTGGACACACAGAATGTCTCCCAAGATGATACACTTCCTGGACAGTCCAGTGAAGCCAGAAGGCACTTCTGGTGGTGGAGTAAGAGTAAACCAGACACTGTTATCTCTTACTGTCAATCAGTGTTACCTATTACTGTCAATCAAGTTTCTGTATGCAATAAAGAGTTGTTCATATCACAAGCCTCCAGATACTGCACGGTAGAAGAAGTGGAAGGCACAGCATGCTGGGATACTCAGTAAAGAGGTAACAGAAATGGCTGCTCCAAGTCTGTGGACTGCAAGTAATGCCTGCCACCACAGCCCTAGAGAAGCCAGTCTGATAAAGAATCAAGCAGCAATTTAAGCTGTATATGAAAGCCAAGGGAGCTGATGAATTAGAGGAAGAACAAAAGATTGCTTTGCTCCTAATAGCTGCAGCCAATGATGCACTGGACATGCATAACCACACAGAGGGGAAAGCAAGAAGGGGGAAAGAAGAAATCCATGCAGAAATAATAAAAATGTTTGAAGATCACTGTATTCCTAGAAAAAAAAAATTAGTTAGGAGTTGTGCAAGCTGTGTAGTTAGGTATGAACCTAACCCCTCAAAGACACAGTGGCTAATGGAAAACCTGGATCCCTGGTCATCAGACATATTGGCCAGATCCAGATGTGCAGGCACATGCAGTTTGTAGCACCACAGACCTCTTTGTGGCACCAAAAAACACACGTGTTGCATATTAAACCTGCTAATTTGCAGCTCCATTCCAAAATTTGTTACTGGGATTTCCCAGTAGCAAAAAAAAGAAAAAACCCCTGAAGAAAAAAGTGGCACAAAGCATTCCAAAGTGGCATGCACCGGGACAAACATGGAGACAGAGGAAGAGGCAGCCAGGGCTGACTGTTTCCCCATCTCTGTGTGCTGCAAAGCCCCCATGCTGAGCCACCCTGTGCCTCAAGACTGGGGAGCAAGCAGCCCTGGGAGACTTTCAGTGTGTCGGAGCAAACTCCATGAATGTGTATAGGAGCACATTAAGTCTATATTTGCCCTCCATGGCATTCCAAGAACTGTAATTACTGACAATAATATACTGCAGCTCAAAAACAGGGAATTTTGAAACTTTTCTTAAGTGTCTGACTTGTCATGAGACATGGGGCCCAAAACACCCTCAAGGCAATGGATTGGCAGAATGTGAAGTATGCATTGTGAAAAATCTGCCTGAACCAAAGCAGGAAAAAGAAAATCCCTACTTGTCACTACTCAGCTACAGAACTTTACCACTAAAATGTGGAAAATCACTTTTGGAACTCCGCTACATGTGTATTAAAACTTGACTACTGACAAGGGCAAAAAATGAAGGGTAACAAAGGGTTCTGTGATAGTGTGGAAAAGACTGGGAACATACAATCAGATGCAGAATTACAATAAATGGGCAAGACCACTTCCACACTTTAAAAACAATGATTCAATGTGAATTTGGCAAGATGGACATTGCTCAGTTACAACTAAAGTATTCAAGGAGAATTCACCAATACTTGATGAGATGAAGCCCAAATTTTAAAAAGCAATCACAGATATCTCCTCAAAATACCTAAAAATGAGGATGTTATAAGTGAAATTGGAACAGACACCAATTGAAGCTGATTTACAAGTTGACCCAGAATGTGACCAGGAGTCTGAACATTTAAATGCAGAGAACATAGACAAAAAGGGGCTGCAATACAGTAGATCTGAAAAACTGCTGAAATGGCCAAAAAGATTAAGCGAAACATGATAGCTTGAGTTTGTAACAGTTACTATCTTAATGTTATTAATTTAGTTAGGATTTTATAAAAAGGCAAAGTGGAGCTTATTATTTAAAAAAAATACTGGGGTCTACATTTCTACTGGGCCTCTACAACAACAATAAAAAACCTTGCAGTTACACTAGCATGTCCTGTGCTCTCATAAGCTCTGCAAAGTTGGATCTCAATGAGCTCTGGAGAGTGGTTGTTGGATGCCACAGATTTTCATGCTATCACAACAAAACCACTCTGACCAATGTTATTACAGCCCCAGCACTCAGCATGCTGTATTTGGGTCCTACAGGCTGGACCTGCATGCTTTTAAGCTTGTCTTGGTCTTGTGAGATTTTTGAACACTGGCACACTACTTGCACAGACACTGTTACCTTTTAATGGAAACTGGATCTTGCAAATCAGCCACTCTGGCTCCTCACAACCACTGATGAAGCTCTGTCTCCTGAAGATACTCCACAAGCTTAAATACAAGTTTTCTCACTTTGAGGTATAGTTTAGCACTTAAGAGACATCTCAGAGTTGAAAAGCATATATTCTAAAATTCCTACGCTTTCTTTTAGAAAGCATAAGATATATACAGATATAAATAAAACAAAAAACCTAACACATGAGGTCCCTACCAAAATGAAGTGTTGTCCTGGCTTAAGTCAGAGTTCTTTAGGGTGTTCAGGATTCTCCCCCATCTCCTCCTGCACAGCCTTCCTTTTGATACTGGTCCCTTTCTCTAAAATGGTTGGTAAAATAGTTCTTTAAAAAAATAAAGTTGTAGTCCCCTCTTCCTGTGACTCCCTTGTTAGGTATTAACCTGAGGTGCTAAGTTCCCATAGCACTATTGATATTTGGCTTAGTTACTGTCCTATCTGGATAAATTGGTATTCTTGGTCTGTCTGCTTTGCTTGCCCAGGGGAACTTCTCTTTTAATAGTTGGCTATCAATTGTAATGATTTTCTGTTGTTAGCTCTGAACTTTCTCCTGACACTTTGTGGTTATTCCAACACAATATGGAGGCTACAGAACAGTTTCATGATCAAAATTATCTAAGACAAGAAACTGGAATTAAAGAAACACTCATCCATGACAAATTTAATCAACTAAACAACAGTTTCTACAGAACCAAGGCTGTGGGTAGACAAACCATTTGTACCAATTTAAAAGGCAAGAGATTTACTATGCCTCCAGCTGATACATGAAAGGTCACATATATCTGCTCTATCTTTCAGTAAGTGGAAGTTAAACTGCACTAATTTAGAAGTTGTTTCATTTAGGGGTAAATAGCCCCAGTTTAGCTTCCATATACTAGAAGACAGAGAAGGCACATAAAACAGTTGCAGAGTGGCCAAAACACACCCATGAGCACTAAGTGCCCCTTCCCACTTTAAATCAGTATAGTTTCATATGACCATACCCTAAGGTGAAGGTCATTCTCAATGCAAGTAAAACAGAAACATTTTTAGAAATTCACTGACAAACTGACCTCTCTCTCCAAAGCATATTTCTTTCCCTTTCCTCTTTTCCAGTCATCACAGTAGAGCACAGTATTATGGGATCCTGTTATGTTTATAGGCTAGGTACACACGTTATATTTAATGCGCTTTAAGCATTTAGAAAGCCCTTTACAGCCGTAACAGAACAAACATTCGTGGCATAGAAAGCACTTAAAAATGGTGGATTCGACTCTAAGTTAACCGTGGCTGGTTGTACTAACACATAGTTTCTCAACCCAAGGTACGCGAGACATAGGCATGGGGTATGCGAGCACCAAAACCCCCCATAGCAAGGAGTGTAGCTGCTACCCCCCACCGCTGCCGGGTTCGTGTCCAGCCACTCACACCCCCACCCACCCCCAAAGCCAGCCACAGGCTGCTGCAGGAGGGGGAGGGCAGGCACAAGGTACCCACACACTCCCCGCCGACCCAGTCACAGGCCTGTAAGTTTCTTTCTTTATCCTGCTTGGTGGGGTGGGGCAGACCGAGACCCCCACAGTGCAGGAGGGAGTGCAGTAGAGGCAGGGTGCTGTCCCACTCCCTCCTGCACTGTGGCGATTGCCCCATGACCTGGCCCACCCAGAGCCCCATTCACTGCACACAGGAGGGAGCAGGCTACCACTGCAGGCTGGGGCTGGCGGTGGCACTGGGCTCTTCCCAGCACTCGGGGTGGGCTGCAGTGATGAGAGAGGGGCTGCTGCCACCCCAATATTCACCGTAGCCCTCCCCAACCTGCCCCCCCAGCACTGCTGCCAAACGCCGGGAAAAGCCCAGTGCCTCTGCCGGCCCTCGCCTGTAGCCAACCTGGGCTCTAGGCAGCTGCAGCAGGCAGGATACAAACAGCTACACCGGGCTCCGCAGCCCCGGCATCTACTCCATACCAACGGCTACACACACACACCTCAGAACAGAGTGCGGGGGAGGGTTCTGCTACCTCAGACCCTATCTCTGGTATCTGCTCTGACGTGCATGTGCAGTCACTGGTATGGAGTGGATGCCGGGGCTGCGCAGCCTGATGCAGCTGTTTGAAGCCTGCCCGCTGCCTTCTGCACCTGCCCAGAGCCCAGGCTGGCTACAGGCGGGGGCCAGCAGTGGCACTGAGCTTTTCCAGGCTGTGCTGCCTCAGGGCCCCCCCCACCATCTGCTCCAAGGTGCACAATACCAGAGCCCAGAAAAGCTCTTTGTAGCCTCCTGGCTGCAGCCAACCCAGGCTCTGGGTAACTGCTGCCAGCCACAGAGCCCAGGCTGCTTGCAACAGGGCTTGCAGCCTCCCAGCCACCTGCTGGGAACAGCCCATGGCTGGCAGCAGCTGCCTTCTTATCCATCTCTCTCTCTCTCTCTCTCTCACCCCTTCCTCCTCTCAAACCTATGGCAAAAAATTTGTCACGCCATGCATTGCGCAGCACTTTAAATTCCCCAGTAGAAATTTGGTGTTCAGCCCTCCTAGCTTTGGCCAACATCACCTCTAGCCCAGGTACATACTTGAGTTGTGCACCCCTGGTATAAAAGGTGGCAACCCTACCCACACCAGATCAGACATCTGTCATATCTCAGCCTTATATACATAGTCCTTCTTCCAACATATGGCACATATTAGTCTATAAATATAAAATCCCCTGAAAAATTGAGTGTTGGGTTGAGAAACACTGTACTAACCTAAACCGCTTTCTGTTACAGCACTTTATAAATGTGTGCGCCAAATCCCATCGAGGGTTAACTTAAAAGTGAAATTGCTGCCATCCCAGGAAGAGTTGCACAGAGCTGCTCTAGCCTTGGGGAGAGCTAGTTTGCTCTGATTGAGTGCTGGGCTGGCTCCACCCCCTCCACTATCACTGACCCAAGTCAGTGACTACCTCTGATCCCAGCCCCATGCACAGCCTGGCCAGGGTGGGGAAGGGGGGTCTCTGTCCCTGCAACTGCCCCAGCCCCATGGTATTCCACAGTCCAACCAAGCAGGGGCACTGTGTGGGAAGAAGTCCAGGGTCTCTCTACTGGCAGCTACTGGCAGCATAGCACCTCTTCCCAGCCCTGCCCCCCTCCCCTGCCAGCTGGCAACTGTCAGTAGTGGCTGGGGGTGGGGAAGGAAGCCCCCATGGCCATTAAAGCCCTCCCACAGCTTCCTGGATCAGGGGTCCGGATGGAGCCAGGCCAGGTCTGCATGACCTGGGGGCTTCCTCCCCACGCAAGCCAACTCTAGGAGGGTGCAGGACCCAGGGCATATCAGCCTGTGCAGGGCACCCTTAACACTGCACAGGGCCATGGTACCCCCGCAAAGAGAGGGTCTCTGTGCTTCTTCCACAGCACCAGGCAGGCCCCAGAGCAGGGGCCATGGCCACTCTGCCCGGCTCTGCAGGGCCCCCCAAAGTGCAGAGCCTGGGGCAGTTGCTCCGATTCACCATAACCTAGAGATGGCTTTGCCCTCAGGTATAGTTCCCAGTTCAGCAAAAAGCCAGAGTAGCCCCACACTTCTGGCTGAAATTGCCAGACCACTCAGGCACAGGGTAGGTGAATGGACCCCCTCCCCCACCATGACAGCCTCCCCACAGCTTGCTGGCTTGTGGGGGAGGAACTGGGCCAGGTCCATGTGGCAGAGGGTTTCCATTCCCCCATCCCCACACCCAAGTGACATGGCAGCTGCAGCCAGAAGCTCCAGAGCAAAGTTGTTCCAGCTTTTTGCCATGCCAGGAATGGCAACCAGGCAGAAAAGGAGTCCCCCAGCTGTAAGGGCCCTCCTACACCTTGCTGGTTTGGGGATAAGCCAGGGTCCATGTGGCATGGGGCCTCCCTCCCCCACTCCAGCCCAAGTTCCCAGTAGCAAAATGCAGAGCTGGGCAGCTATGCTGAATCTCCTGGCTGCCACTGTCAAGAGGCTGGGGTGAAGGGAAAGGGAGCCCCACCCCCACCACAAGGAGCCCTCCACAGCTTGCTAACTGGGATTTTTGTGGGGCCAGGCTGGGTCTGCACAGTGTGGGAGCTCCCTCCCCCTGACCTCAGTTCCTTGCATGGGTAAATGTCAAACCAGGCTGCCCCTCCTGCAGCTGCTTCCTGCCACTGTCGAGAGGCTTGGGAGGTGGGGAAAGGTGCCCCTCCCAATGCAGAAACCTGGCATGGCCTTCCCAAAAACCCCAACTACAAGCTATGGAGGGCCCTCATGACAGTGGGGCTCCCTTTACCGCACCCAAGCCTCTTGACAGTGGCAGTCAGAAGCTGCAGGAGGGGCAGCCCTAGAGAGGAAGCCCCTCCACCATGTGAACCTGGTCCTGCCCCCCTGAAGACCCCAGCTAACAAGCTGTAAAGGGGGGACTCACAGCAGGGGGCTCCATTTCCCTCCCCATCTCCACCCCCAGCCATTGCTGACAGTTGCCAGTTGATGGGGGGGCAGAGTTGGGAGGGAACCTTTCCAACAGCCTCCTGAGAGGTATGTGAAAGCATCCCTTGCTGCTTGCCTTGACCAGTGCAGGTAGTCACCGAGGTCCCCCACTGAACAGTGCAAGTCTGTTCAGTTGGAATGCTAATTTACAGCACTTTAAGTAAAGTGCAATATTTAGAGCCAGGGGCTTTTTGAAAGTCTGTACTTGGCCATAAATATTGCTGGACATTCAGACAACTGAGGGTAAAAGAGTAATGTTGCTTCTCCATTAAAAAAACCAAGAGATTGTGCACATTCTTCTCAGAAGGATAAAAATGACCCATAAATGAAAAGTTCCAGCTAGTACAAAATGAAGCAGCTTATTTTGTAATCATTAAAGACAAAAACTTGTAATCCCAGCACTCCAAACACAACATTTGCTCTGTTTTAGTCCAGATTCAATTTAAAATTATAGGTCCTGATTTTTCTCTTTAAGCAATTAAGAACTAGCTATTCCTCAGACACTCTACTCACTTGCCTCTGAGCAACCGTTATTCCTCAACCTGACTATTAATGCTAAGAAGACTGTTTCCAAGCAGTGTGAGCCACATGCAGGTTATTCAGGGTTGAGGCACACAGTGGCTGTATCTACACAAGACACTGACTGCACAGTTGTTACTGCACAGTCATTTAGTACTCGTATACACAAGTACTGAATGACTGCAAGGTACCCAGAGTTACTGCACAGTAGCATCGCTAAACAGCTTTTAGGTGACACTGACTGTGCAATAGCTCATTGCTACTACTACTGTACAGTAGCTCGTTACTACTGTGTAGTAGTGTTGCATCACGCTTCATACCACACAACACTACTACACAATAGTAACGAGCTACTGCGCACATCTCATACTGCACACATCTCAACCAGTAAGAAAAGAAATACAAATAATAAGGAAGGATTTATTTTTGTATAATGGATTTTGTGCAAAAGCACATGTGTAGAATGATTTTATATTTTATAATACATCCCATATTTTTTCCTCTGTTCTTTTATAATCATGAATTGGTTTCTTTTGGTGGGGGCGGCGCTTAACTACATTCTGTCATCAAAACCTTTATATTAGAAAATTAAAAACTACATAACTGTTTTATATAAGAAATGGGAATCTAAATGGTCAAGGTAACAATAAATAATGCGTTTGTTGCTAATAGAAGACCAGTAGTTGAAAATCTGTTGCCAACTGTGGCAGGTTTTCTATTTCTAATAATATAACCTACATTTTTAAGAAGTGAAATCATGCACTGCCTATTAAAAATATCAATTTCTGATTGAACACAAAGAGCTGAATCTTCTGTAATGCATTTTATCAAAGAAATGCAAATTTACAATCTGTAAATTAAAACTTTTGGTTTGCAAACTATAATTATGCAGCAAAATATGATTTCAAGGAAACCTTAGCTCTTGAACTAAACAAGCACTATGGTATGCAGCACTTCTAAATGCAATGCCAAAGTGGTTCTATTAACAATTCAGCATGAAAGCAATAATTGTGACAATGTACTAAAAATGATTTAGGCTTTAAATAGAGGACACTTAACTACTTACTCAACATGCTTGCAGAGAGCTGCACTGGAGTGATCTAGTTACTAAATCATTCAAACACTATGGATTTTTTCTTTGCTTTCCTTTATTTTAATGCTTTTATTTTTTACTGCTACTTACAAAGTGAACTCAAGATTCAGTTGTTAGACACTTGCTTGAAGAAAAGCTAATTCTTTAACAGTTTAGATAATATGGATAAATAACAAGTAACAGAATTGAAAAACCTTAAAACTTGCCTTCTTCCTCCCTCACACAGGCATTCACACATACAGAATGACTAAGGAATTCCTATATTAGATTAGTGCTAAAATTTGCAAAAGCACCTAGGTAATATAGGTGCCTAAATCCCATTTTCCAGTCCTGTAAGTGCTTTAGATCCTAATTCCTATTAACAGGCAAAGCTTAAATACCCAATAGCAAAAATGTCATTAATCCTTTCCTTCTGCCTTTATCTTCTTTCATTTTTAGCAAAACCTTTCTCTTTTTCTAGGCTTGCAGTGTGGTATCTTTTTTGACACTTTTTGTCCCCCTCTCCCACTTAGGCAGTCTCTCAATGTGTTCTACTGCTGATTGCTTTCACCTTCACTGTCATTGTCTATGCCGTTGTCATCTTTTGCCTTCCTTACTGTAAATGTCTCATCTTTGACTTTCCTTACATTCAATGCTTCCTCCATGTCAACCTCAATGTATACAAAATACCGTTGTTAAAATCATCTTTTCCCACGTCACTCATTGATTGGCTTCCTGTCTAATACTATATCAAATCTAAATCTTGACACTTGACACCCTAAATCATGCTTCTCCTGTCTTCATTGCCTTCCTTTCCTCAAGTTCCTCAATCTTTCCTTTTTGTCCTAAATTGCCATTGTCTTTTTTCTTCCCACCTCTCAAGTTGCATTCTATCATACTGCCTAATATGCTTGGAACATTTTCCTATTTCCTAAGGACCAAGTTTTCTCCTACTTCAAAACCCATTTCTCTCTACATCTATATGGCCCCTCGTAGATGTTAATATAATGGTGCAACTGGGGTCAGGAATTTTATGCCCATCTGAAAAACTGTATGTCTTACCATGTTAGATGTACATGGCAGGCTGCACAGTTTTTGTGATGGGACATAAAATTCATCAGATTCCAGTCACACTACTGGAGGGGCCAACTAGATCCCAGGGATCCCACAGGGGTTAGCTCTTTCCTAGATCCTGGGGCTGCCCAGTGTCCAGCATGAACAATCAGATGATTGTCGGCATTAGGCCTAGAGCAGCCCCCACAGGTACAGCCAGACTAGAGGCTGGGCCCGGCCTGATCCCTGGCAATACCTGGGGATTGGGTTCGGGCCAGCACCCAGTCTGGTTGGACATGCAGGGCTGCTCTGGGCCCAATGTCAACAACTATCTGATTGCCAGAATCGCACCTCGGGTAGCCCCAGATCTGGGACACGTGCCACATGTTCAATTTAAGACACAATACAAACCAGTTCTGACAGTGCTGTGACTAGCTATATTTCTAAGTGACTGAGAATAACTATCAGTCCTACAAGGTCTCTGTTGAGTATGGTGCATACTGTAAAGTGAGGATAATACTTATGCTCTTTTGATATTCATATGGCACATCTACATGTGCACCAGACTGTACAGTTGTTACTGCACAGTCCCGGCGCTGCACTGGTTTTTCCCCATACTACTGCACAATGACCTATGGCAACGTAGCTTGTTATGTAAACATGGCCATTGAATCATAGAATAATAAGACAATTAGGGTTGGAAGGGACCTCAGGATGTCATCTTGTCCATTAATTTATATAAAATGTTTATTTATTGGCCTCAAACAATTCTTCTTTTGCTTTGGAGTGAGAGTTCATGACATCTGAACATATATAGGTAAAAATAACATTCTAATACAAAAAGATCGTAGAAGCTAGTTTGCAGTCTGGGTAAAAATATTAAACTACATGGGACTCAAAACAGGACAAGCAGTTTTACTGGGGCTGGCCAAGAAAAAAAAATCCTGCTTCACAAAAATTGAAACATTTGCTTTAATTCTGGATTAGAATGAAAATTACACTTTTCTTTTTCTCATTAAAAATAGATTATTTTTTGTCTGCCAGAACTGCCAATAGCTAATGGGTAGCATAATCACCTGAGATATGGGAAGTTCTGAGATAAAGGAGATCCATGTTTAAAGTGGGATTTGTGTGTCTGTTTTTCTCAAATTCCCTCACCAGAGATTTCAGAATGAACCTAGGAAATTTTCCTGATGAAATGTTCTTCCAACTTGTTAGATTTTTATGAAAATACTTTTATTTAAAAAAATACTGAAAACATAAAAAAAATCCCAACTCTTGCTTATATATTCATGCTTCACCATACTACCTTGACATGAAAACAATATAATACTAGAGATTCAATTCTGAAGCAGTAAATCTCCAAAATAAAAATCATGATACCTCCTCCTAATAGGCATTTAGCCATTCATGATGGCTGTTTAAGCATTATGATACTATCAATTAGGTATCCACCTAGTAGTTTCATCTAATCTGTATTTTCTTATATTACTAATAACAATGTCATGGGAGACAGTGTGAAAAGCCTTCTACAGTGAGCAAGTATTATATCACATTTTTTAGAACCTTTTAAAATACTTTTTCAAAGTTTTAGATGAGGTACATAAAACATTAAACATGCACAATGCTTCTTTAACATTTAAGCTACATAAAATAGATTATTGCTAGTAAGATCTGAATTAACTACAAATTAAAATGTTGTCTTTTTTAAATTATTGAAAGTTTGAAAATCTCATAAACTAGTCATAAAAATGTACTCTGTTTTAGAACCAATTTTGTAAGAAAAACTCATGTGGGATGTTAAAAAAGAAATAAATGGTCCAGTCTGTCATCTTCCCTCACAGACAAACATACTTGTTATGTCTTCATCAACCCAAATACTAACTCCAAAAAACTAAAATCATCATCTGCCACAGAGCACTTTTAGGTGCTATATAAATAATATTATTAATCCACTTTATTGAAAAATGTTTGGTACAAGCAATAAAACCTAATTTGTGGATAAACTTGTGGATAAAAATAGTATTAGTAATTACTGAATAACTTATTGCCATATTCTATCTGTTTTAAAAATTCATGAAATCCTACATGATAATATAATATAAACTTTGTCACGGTACATATATTCTAGAGGCAGAGAAATCAAAAGTTAGGTACCAGTCAGCAGTCTCTCCCTTTCTAAACATAATGTACTGAGAGTGTTTAGCAGCTATAAAAGATTATATTTAATTAAGTCTTCTTCACCAGTACAGTACACTATTAATGTTTTAATAGAGTCAGCTAGCAGTTTTCATTATTATAACATAAAAGTAGATTAAGCCTGATAACTTCAACTTTTCTTATAGTTCACATTTAATAGATGTTTTCTTCATTTTATTTTCTTGGTAGACTTTACTTTGGTTGTTTTCAGTATGTTATAAACATTTTAGTGAAAACCATGTTTTGTAAACAACTCTATATAAGCAGTAGAACTGAAACCTTACCTTTACGTATGTAGCCACATCCAGATGAGCACGGCTAGCCGTGTAGTATGTGGCACTGCGGACATGTCTGCAATGCCACATACCACACATTCAGCTGTTCTTTGCACTACAAGGTAGCGGGGGGGGGGGGCAGGGGGGCGGGTTTGACCCTGGGAAATCCCAGGTTCAGAAAAACCTGTGCAAAAATAAAAGTGGAGCAACATACGCAGGAACCATGTGCTGCCCAAACCAGAGCCTGACTGGCCGATGCCACACTCCAGCTGCTGGCCAGGCTCCAAATGAAAGGATCTCCACTGCTGCAGCCCCAGGAAGCCACCAGGACCCAAGTAAGGCTGGTGGGCTGGCCCAAGCCTACCCAACCCCACCTGGGGTAATCTGCTGCAGGTGCTACTGTGTCTCGTCCCCAGGGAAACAAACATCCACACTCATGTAGACATAGCCTGTGTGTAAGTAGATAACGGATAAATTGCGTACACACACAAACACACACTGTATCACCAAATTCCTTCCAATTTTGAGCTAGATTATAAACATTTAATCTGTCCTGAACAGTGGGACAGTTTTTGAAAATAAAATGTGGTTTAAATTTCAAAGCCAATAATGATTCCAGATTTAAAAATAACATTTTAAGGAGCATTTAGACACACCAGGTACATAAAAAAAATTCTACATTGTGTTATTTTTATCATATTTTGATTGATTAGCTCCATTGATTATTCCTGGCAAAAATAATTCTAAATGTTTATTTGTATGCATAGTAGTATGGACAGTGTGAAGTATTCTGAAGAACTAGCAAACTAACTTTTCTAAAAATATATCCATCTATGGACATAATCTATGATTCATCTTAATTTGTCAATGCCTAGTAATAAAATTTACATTGTAAGCAAATCATTATATCCATCTGTTTTAACACAGGTACTTTTATGCATATCTGATATTACTAGGTGCAGTACTATACTTGTTTATATAGGCCTGCTGTCTCTGGCAAAGCCAACCCAGTCATTCATTTAATAGGACCAGAAGTTTAAATTTTGACCATCTGGTCATCATTATATACTCAAGTAAATACTAATGAACCAGCTGTGGAGGATTATAGGTGAAAAAGAAAGAACAAATGGCATTTTAGAAATCACTTCTAAATCTTTCCATTTTAAAACACAGCACTACTTGAGGGGAATGAGAAGGAGAGAGCACCTTAGAGCTATCTTTTCTTCCAGGTTGGCTGATCTCATATGGCAGGCTTTAAATTAGCTTTGCTGGGGGATGGGGCCACAGAAGGACATGAGGACACCTCCTAGCCAAGACAGGTGACATGCACAAGGAGTACCCAGGTAAGTGACAGAGGTCCGGATAGTCCTAAGAATCGGAGGGGGGGTGCATGCACCAATACAAGGCCTTAAATGCCTCTAACTAAGGCTCATCGCATGGGGAATAAGCAGGAAGAACTCACCCTCTGGATAGCTAGTACAAACCCAGACATAGTAGGGCTCACAGAAACCTCGTGAGATTCATCTCATGACTGGGCGGTAAACATTAGGGGCTAAAGACTATACAGGCAGGATAGAATGGGGAGGAAAGGCCAGGGTGTGGCACTCTATGTCAAAGAACAATACACATCCTCAACTAACAGGATGGGGTCAGAGGAGGGGCAGGCTGAAGTGCTCTGGGTCAGAATACAGGGGGGTGATGGGGAAAGGCACTTAATGGTGGAGGTCTACTACAGACCACCTGTGGTAAAGTGGGGCTCCCCGCCTAGCCACAGTGCTAAGTTCGCCACTTGCCTTTGGGCACGCCTCCTACCTAACTACCTGCCATGCCTTGTTCTTATTAATTAGGATGTTAATTAAATGGGACGCTGCCCATTTTATGCCCCGATGCCAGGGGGGCGCTATCTGCAGCTTTGTACCTCCCCTACACCGCAGCCCATGCCTCGCAGATGCATCCAGATGTTATAGTGCTCCCGGCCTACAGCCAGACCAAGCTTAGGCCACGCCATCAGGCCTCAGTCACACACACATTCATACCACCCGCCTCTCCCACTCCACCCTCTCTCACAGGGTCTCTTTCATACATACTGACTCATCCTGCCTTGCTCCCTCTTGGAGTGGGCCCCTTAGGCCATAGGCTTAGCTAGTCCATCCCTTGGGTGGCAGATGTACTGTCTTTTGGGCCTCTCCTGTGACCCTCAGCGGGGTAGTGGCCAGCCAATTACCCAACCATGTCTAAGCTTACTCTAGCCCCTTCCAGGGGTAACTCTATGTGTATATAAATGTACTGGGCCCTCAGCCCTCTGGTTCTTTTCCCCCTTCACTGGGGGTCCTCATCTCCACCCCGACACTGGGGCTCCACACTGCCCCCCTCACTGAGGCTACTCATCTCTGCCCCCCTCACTCAGGGCTCCACACTGCCCCCTCACTTGGGGCTCCAGATCTCCACCCCCTCACTGGGGTCCTCATTTCCATCCCCCTTCACTCAGGGCTCCCCACCATCCCCTTCACTGGAGCTACTCATCTCTACCCCCTCACTTGGGGCCATGGGGCTTCCCTCCCCAGTGCACTCAGGTGGCCATAGCCATGCCTGGCCCCAACTCTCCCTCCTCGGGGTCTTGCACCTCACAGGGCTCAGGTGGCCGTAGCCGTGCCTGGCCCCAACTGCCTCCAGTGTTACGCAAACCCACCCAAAGGTGAGGGCTAGGGTTAAGGTACCTGTAGCAGGGCACTAGGGTGCCTGCTACTGGTAACAGTAAAATAGGCTCAGCTGCCACTCACCAGGGCAGCACAGGTGGGGGTTGCTGAGACAACCAGTTGGGTCAGCTGACCAGGAGGGGGCAGGGCCTGGCCTATATAAACAGACAGGCTGAGGCTGGAAGGTCAGTTCTCCTCTGGCAGCTGAGAGAGTAGGAGCTCTGGGGAAGCTGGCAGTTCCCCACTAACATCGAAGGGTGAAGGAGCTCTGCGGGAGTGTTGCAGCCTGTAGGAACTAGATGGCCTGAACAGCTTCGGTTAAGGACTGGGTGGAGAAAACCCTGGTAGGGTTTTGAATGATGGCAAACCCGAGGGCTTAGAAATTGTGTTTTAGCCAGATGGCTTAGAGTTTATGTTGCAGCCTAGGGGCTTGAGTTTTCGGTTGTTTGTTATTACACCAGAGGACCGGGTGAGGCTGTAGGGGTGCGAGGAGGCCTCATGGGAGCTCCCCAGGAGTCTGGGGGGGTTCCTGAATGCCCTGTTCAGGCACCGCAAGCAGTGCCAGAGAAGGCACAGCAGTTTGGCGCCAGAGGGGGCGCAGCAGTGTTAGGAGGCGCATTGGCCCCAGTCCAGGAGCCCCAGAGCGAGAGGGAGCAGCAGTGAGAAGCCCCGGAACTAGAAGGGGTCTGGGGCCAGGTGAGGCTGAGGCCGCCTGAGCCCCGATTGCAGGGATGCATGAGTAAAGGCCCAGCACGGGGAGCGCGAGCATAGGCCCGAGTGTGGACGGAGAGTGAGGCACAGGCCCCGGTTTGGGCGAGAGCGCGGGGAGCACGAGCTAGGCCGCAGAGCGGGCGACATGAGTGCAGGAGACAGGCCACAGGGCAGGTGACGGGAGGACTTACTGGTAGCCCCTAAGACTAGAGGGCACCAAGGCAATGGGACAGATCATTAGCTAAGTTACATCAAGGCACTGTGTCAGAGCAGATAGGAAAGGCAGCCTCCCCTAAACATTTTTTAAACATCAAAGACGTGGCGGACGAGATTGGTGAGGGTGCATTTTGACACCAGCTAGACACGGTAGCCAGGGGGCGCTAGGGGAGTTCACGGCACCCCTAGGGCATTCCTGTCACAGTACCCTACCCGCCTTTCACCAGGGCAGTAACTGGCCTGGAATGTCCTGGGGGCTCCCACGCTACTGAGAGCCCCACCAGGCCACCCACTCCTGGCAGTGTGCAGTTTTAGGTCATGCCCAGGACCAGGAACCTCCTGACCATCCCCTACAGCTCCTCCCTTACTGTTGCTGCCTGGGCTGCCAGCAGCGAACTGCCCTGTTTATATGGGTGGCCTGAGCTCTAAAATGGTCACCACAATTAAGCTCCTGCTGGCTGCTTGACCCCAGTCTTAAAGTGGCAAGCACCAACAGTGCCCTGCCACACACTGTCCCCCTTTCAATGGTACATGGGGGATGTTTCCCCTTCTGATCCTCCAAGCAGGCTCCCCTCAGAGCCCTAAAGTGGTGAGCACCCCAAAGGTGCTCTGCCACATCACCCAACCAAGGGGAAGAGCTGGACCACAAATTCTCGGGTCAGCTTGCAGAGGCACTTAAGGCAAGGGATGTAGTCATCATGGGTGATCTAAATTACCCAGACATCTGCTGGGAGGAGCAGTCAGCCAGGTCGGACCACTCACAAAGATTCCTTGCTGAGATACAGGATCTTCACTTAACCCAGGAGGTGCACAGTCCCACCAGGGGGAATGCCCTGCTGAACCTAGTCCTGGCCACCGGTGATGACCTGGTGAGGGGACTCCAGGTTCTTGACCACCTGGGCGAGTGATCGCCTACTGGAATTCACCATCCAGTGCAGGGTGTCAAGGGCCTGCAGCAAGGCAGTAGCCCTTGACTTCAAGAGGGCCAAATTCAATGAGTTGAGATTGGTAGGAGAGGCACTGAGGTCCTGGAAGGTATGGGAATGGGGTGTCTAAGACAAGTGGTCGTTCCTTAAGGAGATGATCCTCCGAGCCCAAGGGGCGACAGTCCCAACGAGAATCAAGGGGGCCAAGAGTGCTCAAAAGCCCCCCTGGTTCACCAAAGGCATTCAGGAATGCCTGAAAGCCAAAACAAGAGACGTACACCCAGTGGAAGGGAGGGGCTATCACCAAAGAGGACTATACCTCCATCGCTCGGGTCTGTAGGGGGCTGTTAGAAAAGCTAAGGCAGATACAGCACTAGGGCTAGCATAAAGGACAACAAAATGTCCTTTTTTAAATACATAGGGAGTATGAAGAAGGCACCAGGTAATGTGCGGCCCCTGCAGGATACGCTTGGTAATTTGGTAGTTGCACCAGAGGAAAAGGCAGACCTTTTTTAACAATTTCTTTGCCTCCATTTTTTTGTACAGGGACTGGGACTCCCCGACCGAGATTCAGAATGGACTCGGAAGAGACTCCGCCAGGCCTGGGAACTTCTGGAGAGGCTGGATGTGCTCCAGTCAGCAGGTCCAGATGCTCTCCACCCCAGGGTTCTGAGGGAATTGGCAGGGGTTATCGAGAGGCCCCTAGCACGGCTTTATGAGCACTCATGGTGTTCTGGCTAGGTGCCAGATGACTGGAAGAAGGCCAATGTGGTCCCCATTTTCAAAAAAGGGAGGAGGGAAGACCCGGGCAACTATAGGCCCGTTAGTCTTACTTCGATCCTGGGGAACCTTTTTGAGAAAATTATCCAGGAGCATATCTGAGAAGGACCAGTGGGGGGATGATGCTCAGGGGCAACCAGCATGGGTTCATTAGGGGCTGGTCCTGTCAGACGAACCTGACTGCCTTCTACAATCAGGTCACAAAATCAATGGATGCAGGTATCGCAGTGGATGTAGTCTTTCTGGACTTCAGGAAGGCCTTTGACACTGTCTCCCACCCCATTCTCATTAAAAAGCAAGGTGACTGTGGTGTCGACACCTACGTAGTCAGATGGGTCACAAATTGGCTGGAGGGCCGCACCCAGAGAGTGGTGGTGGATGGGTCATATTTGAGCTGGAGGGATGTGAGCAGTGGAGCCCCCCCAGGGCTCAGTCCTTGGGCCTGTACTGTTCAATTTCTTTATTAGCGACTTGGACGAGGGGGTGAAAAGTACCGTGTTCAAATTCGCTGACAACACCAAGATTTGGGGTGAGGTGGGCACGCTAGAAGGGAGGGACAGGATACAGCTGGACCTGGACAGGTTACACGGGTGGGAGAATGAGAATAGGATGGGATTCAATACTGACAAGTGCAGGGTACTGCACTTGGGCAGTAAGAACCAACAGCATACCCATAGGCTGGGGAACTTCCTTCTTGAAAGCACAGTGACAGAAAGAGATCTTGGAGTCATTATCGATTTCAAAATGAACATGGGCTGCCAATGTGAGGATGCAGTCAGTAAGGCTAACCGCACCTTGTCATGCATCCACAGATGCATCACAAGCAGGGCCAAGGAGGTGATCTTCCACCTCTACACAACGTTGGTCAGGCCACAGTTGGAGTACTGCATCCAGTTCTGGGCACCGCACTTTAGGAGGGGTGTGGACAGCATTGAGAGAAACCAGAGGAGGGTCACTCACATGGTCAGGAGGCAGCAGAGCAGGCCCTACAAGGAGAGGCTATGGGACTTGAACCTGTTCAGCCTTCACAAAAGAAGGTTGAGAGGGGACCTGGTGGCCATCTATAAACTTACCGGGGGGACCAACTG